>NC_064638.1:284673954-284985620 GCF_023864345.2 Schistocerca serialis cubense | reverse complement strand
GGGGGCACGAATTGTCGTCCATGAAGACGAATGCCTCGCAAATATGCTGCCAATATGGTTGCTCTTTCAGTCGGAGGATGGCATTCACGTATCGTACAGCCGTTACGGTGCCTTCCATGACCACCAGCGGCGTACGTCGGCCCCACATAATGCCACCTCAAACCAGCATGGAACCTCTACCTTGCTGCACTCGCTAGACAGTGTGTCTAAGACGTTCAGCCTGACCAGGTTGCCTCGAAATACGTCTCTGACGATTGTCTGGTTGAAGGCAAGACACTCATCGGTGAAGAGAACGTGTGACCAATCCTGTGAGGTACATTCTGCATGTTGTTAGGCTCAACTGTACCTCGCTGCATGGTATCGTGGTTGCAAAGATGGACCTCTTCGTGGACGTCGGGAGTGAATTTGCGCATCATGCAGCCTACTGCTCACAGTTTGAGTCGTACACGACGTCCTGTGGCTGCACGAAAAATGGTTCAAATGGCTCTGAGCACTATGGGACTTAACATCTATAGTCATCAGTCCCCTAGAACTAAAAACTACTTAAACCTAACTAACCTAAGGACATCACACAACACCCAGTCATCACGAGGCAGAGAAAATCCCTGACCCCGCCGGGAATCGAACCCGGGAACCCGGGCGCGGGAAGCGAGAACGCTACCGCACGACCACGAGCTGCGGACAGTGCTGCACGAAAAGCGTTGTTCAACATAAGGCCGTTGCTGTGATGGTTCCTCCGAGCCATAATACGTAGGTAGCGGTCATCCACTGCAGTAGTAGCCCTTGGCCTGCCTGAGCGAGACAAGTAATCGACAGTTCCTATCTCTCTGTATCTCCTCCATGTCCGAACAACATCGCTTTGGTTCACTCCGAGACGCCTGGACACTTCACTTGTTGAGAGCCCTTCCTGGCACAACGTAACAACGCGGACGCTATAGAACCGCGGTATTAACCGCCAGGCATGGTTGAACTACAGACAACACGAGCCGTGTACTTCCTTCCTAGCGGCATTACTGGGACAGTTCGGCTGTCGGACCCTCTCCGTCTAATAGGCGCTGCTCATGTATGGTTTTTTACATCTTTGTGCGGATTTAGAGACATCTCTGAACAGTCAAAGGGAGTGTGTCTGTGATACAATTCCACAGTCAACGTCTATCGTCAGGAGTTCTGGGAAGCGTGCTGACGCAAAACGTTTTTGATGTGTGTGTTTTGTATCTAAATACAAGGGCATGCAGAAAAGTAATACCTCTGTTTTTCTTTTCTTTTCTTTTCTTTTCTTATTTGATTTATTCTGTTCTCAATATCATTTGAAGTATTACATGTAATTCATATTACTCGGCCGATTTTCCCGCTTCGATGACGCAAGTTCCATCCCTCTGCTGCTAGAGGGCACTGAATAGTAGAATGTAACATGATAGTGTGTAACGTAACTGTGTCGGTATGTGAGAACCAGCGTGCTGTAAAGCCTGTAACGTTCCCTGGCAAACTCACGTTATTAATGCACAAGAGTTTATTTGTACCATATACGCCGCTCTGAGCAAGTTGTATATACCGTAATTATTGAACAAAAGACATTTGTTATTATCGTAATATTTTTGTAGTAATATTCTCTCTGTATTTAGTATAGTAATTTTTCTATATTTATTATGTGATTGTGAAATGTGTCAGTATCTGCGACTACAGAGATGTAAAAATTAGCCAGAGGAGAATAATATTGTCAAATTACAAAGAAATGTTAATAGTCAGCAGTAGTATAAAAGAACCATGTACAGCGTATTCTTTGGTCTTCTCTGTGTAGAGCTGAATGCGATAGGAAGCTGTGTTGAAGCGATTTATGAATGCGTAGACTTCTTTTGTCTCTGTCTTGACTTAGCCGCCATTAGAGCAGAAGTTACAAATTAATGTGAGTTGAATTATTGTTTGATCTAAATATATCAGAATTTATCAAAAGTGTGTATTATTAATGTAAATTAGCTTGCCCATGTCATCTATAAAATTTCTTTTAAGAATTTTCAGCATTTTTTAGCGGTGTTGCTGGGCTGTGCCGCGACCGATCGATTTGCAGCGGCGGCACATTTAAAAAAATTGTTCCGCTAAAGGAAAATCAACCAAACCCGTAAATCGGGAACAGATAGATGAAAATTAACAGTGAATTAAGAAATTGTTCTTCTTTTACAGTGATCATGATTTTAAACTAATTATACGTTTGTGCATTCGTAGGCGGATAGTTAATGTTAGTTAACATTGAAATTTAACAGTTTTGGTTCTTTCAAATAACTTAAATGTGTAGCGAAGTAGGTTTGATCAGTGATAATTAAATGTCGGCTTGGCAATAATTAACCATTTTCTGTTAATAGAGATAATCTTGTGTTCCATAGTTAACGCCGGGATAAAATTCAGTAAATACACTCCTGGAAATTGAAATAAGAACACCGTGAATTCATTGTCCCAGGAAGGGGAAACTTTATTGACACATTCCTGGTGTCAGATACATCATATGATCACACTGACAGAACCACAGGCACATAGACACAGGCAACAGAGCATGCACAATGTCGGCACTAGTACAGTGTATATCCACCTTTCGCAGCAATGCAGGCTGCTATTCTCCCATGGAGACGATCGTAGAGATGCTGGATGTAGTCCTGTGGAACGGCTTGCCATGCCATTTCCACCTGGCGCCTCAGTTGGACCAGCGTTCGTGCTGGACGTGCAGACCGCGTGAGACGACGCTTCATCCAGTCCCAAACATGCTCAATGGGGGACAGATCCGGAGATCTTGCTGGCCAGGGTAGTTGACTTACACCTTCTAGAGCACGTTGGGTGGCACGGGATACATGCGGACGTGCATTGTCCTGTTGGAACAGCAAGTTCCCTTGCCGGTCTAGGAATGGTAGAACGATGGGTTCGATGACGGTTTGGATGTACCGTGCACTATTCAGTGTCCCCTCGACGATCACCAGTGGTGTACGGTCAGTGTAGCAGATCGCTCCCCACACCATGATGCCGGGTGTTGGCCCTGTGTGCCTCGGTCGTATGCAGTCCTGATTGTGGCGCTCACCTGCACGGCGCCAAACACGCATACGACCATCATTGGCACCAAGGCAGAAGCGACTCTCATCGCTGAAGACGACACGTCTCCATTCGTCCCTCCATTCACGCCTGTCGCGACACCACTGCAGGCGGGCTGCACGATGTTGGGGCGTGAGCGGAAGACGGCCTAACGGTGTGCGGGACCGTAGCCCAGCTTCATGGAGACGGTTGCGAATGGTCCTCGCCGATACCCCAGGAGCAACAGTGTCCCTAATTTGCTGGGAAGTGGCGGTGCGGTCCCCTACGGCACTGCGTAGGATCCTACGGTCTTGGCGTGCATCCGTGCGTCGCTGCGGTCCGGTCCCAGGTCGACGGGCACGTGCACCTTCCGCCGACCACTGGCGACAACATCGATGTACTGTGGAGACCTCACGCCCCACGTGTTGAGCAATTCGGCGGTATGTCCACCCGGCCTCCCGCATGCCCACTATACGCCCTCGCTCAAAGTCCGTCAACTGCACATACGGTTCACGTCCACGCTGTCGCGGCATGCTACCAGTGTTAAAGACTGCGATGGAGCTCCGTATGCCACAGCAAACTGGCTGACACTGACGGCGGCGGTGCACAAATGCTGCGCAGCTAGCGCCATTCGACGGCCAACACCGCGGTTCCTGGTGTGTCCGCTGTGCCGTGCGTGTGATCATTGCTTGTACAGCCCTCTCGCAGTGTCCGGAGCAAGTATGGTGGGTCTGACACACCGGTGTCAATGTGTTCTTTTTTCCATTTCCAGGAGTGTATTTGACAAAAAATCCACTGCATTTGGAAAATGTGTGCCAAGGCCGAATGATGTAAAGGACTTAACTCTCTACTGAATGTTCTTAATCAGTCAATATGAGTTCACGTAATTTTTAAATGTACGTAATTCTTTTGAAAGTGAATTTTTTTATTACCACACGTAAATAAGAGAGAGGTTCTACAACAAAGTTCGCACGCAAAGAAAGTAAGGTAAAGAAAATTAACTTAAAAGCAAATTTTATTCTTTAACGAAATTTACACGGCAATTTCGTTAAATTGGCGCCCAACGTGGGGCTCGAATATGCAGTGGCCACTAAATACCCGTGAGATAACTAGGGAATTATTATAGTCGAACTTTGTTGGAGAACATTTAATAATTTTTCCATGTTTGTATGTATTGCATAACCAATATTGTGTGGTAATACCTGTATATGATTTTTTTGCATGAGAACACTATATACCCAGAGGCAAGCTGAAGAAGAGAGCTCATTATTTCGAAAAATTAATTACCTACCACAACATCAGGGGGCAGCTGCACCCAACATAGATCACCAAAAGGTAAAGCTACAGTGTAGTTGTCCTGTGGGTAGTAAAGTAGCCTCAGTGCAGTGTTCTCGGATCATTAGTGGCGTGCTTGTTGTTAGTGCTTTGTTTTAAAATAACAGGACATTTGAGTAGTTAGTCATTGTAGTATATAATAAGTGTGTTTTAACAAATGACCATTTCTTGTGTGATTATGTCAGTGAAACCTGAGTGTTAGGATATTTAGTTCAGATTTTATTTCTTTTGTTTACTATGGTTAGATTGCGTAGTCAGAAGGATATCAACATGGATAATGAACAACAGTCAATAAGTAGTGATGCCGAGTTAGAAAGTGGGACACAAAGTAATGTTAGTGACGTAGTTCAGGAAGTACAATGTGAGAATCTGGGGGCAGAAGGGCAAGAAATGTTGCCACTGCAACCCAGTGATTCAGTTGATAGCGGAAATACTGTGCCACCCGCAAGCACTGGACACGGACCAGAGAGTGGTGAGGTGTCAGAAGTGCAATCATTAAGAGTTATGTTCGAGCGCATGCTCAATTTCCAGGCTGAATTTGTACGTATGCAAGCAGAACGTGAAAGAGAACGTGATGCTGAACAAACAGAGCGTGACCAGAGATTGGTAGCTGAATTTGCATGTAAACAAGCAGAGCGTGACCAGAGAATGGTAGCTGAATTTGTACGTATGCAAGCAGAACGCGATAGAGAGCGTGATGCTAATCAAGCAGAGAGAGACTTGCAGTTAATGCAATCTATGGAAGCTATGCAAAGTGAGATTGTTAGTATGAAGCAAAACTATGAAACCATACCCAAAGCGGTGAAAGAACTAAGCGAAAGAGTAGATAGTATCCAAGTGGCTAACGCCAGTATCGTAGATGAAATCAGTGTACTGACCAAGAGATTGGAACAATTAGAGATTGACACAAATCAAGTAATTGAGCACAAAGTGTCCGAACAAGTGCACGCCGCGATTGAAGCCAAAGATGCGGGGTCAAATGCGGAAGTGCAGAACCTTAAAAAAGCGGTGCACACTGACATTCCGCTATGGCAGCGGGATGTCAACCGTCGTCTTGCCGAGCTAGAAATCAGCTTGCGGCATGACGACTCACAGGTGTATGTCACGCCAGCCAGGTCCAACAATGATAGGCATATAAATACAGCAGTAAAAAATTGCGACTGCGAGACAGAACAGGCAACCAATGTAAGCGAAACAAATAAATGCCATTCCAAAGTAGTGATTGAAGAAAGTCTGATTAGAAACCGACAGTTTCAGATCTTTACAACGGAGAAGAAATCTGTTCACCCTGTAGTGTTATCAAGGGATTTAGAAACATTTTGCCTAGCGTTTGGAGTCATGCACAGAAAATACAGTTCGTTATGTCTTACATACAAGGAGATGCTGCATTATGGGCAACCGAAGCAGCTGACCGTTGCGATACATATGAGCAATTTGAAAAGGCATTCTTGGCCAAATATTGGTCAACATGTATTCAGGAGAGATTACGGTAGGAGGTATATAATCCAGAGCCGTATTCTCCACGATTAGGCAATTTGCGAAAATATTTTGAGAAGTACATTAATAAGACCCGTTATTGGGACGAGCAGATTTCATCCCGGGATTTGATCAGACTTTTGAAATCACACTTGCCGATACACGTAAAGGAAAAACTTATACACGTGCCGGAGAATGACATGGAACATTTCTTGTCTGTTCTGGACTCAATTGACCTGATTCAGGAGGACGTTAAGGCAGCCTCTGAACAGGCTAGAAGTAACGGAAACGGTTACAGAAATGGTCGAAATAACACGCCTCCACCAAATAATGGAAACGGCGGAGGTAACAATAGGAGACAAGATTATGTACAAAACGGGAATAGAGGTAGAGACTGGAACGGCAATAGTCCGCCGGTGAATAATGACCGGAAAAGGAGGTCAGATGACAGATATGAAACAGGCCCACCAAGCAATAGTAGATGGAAAAATGCCAGGGGGCCGTGGAACACTAATACTTATAATGATGCAAACCGAACTCAGCCACAGAACCAGAGGCCCAGTCCGGACCGGCAAAACAGTGAAAGATATGACAATAACCGACCGCCACCACAAAATGCGCCAATTGCGCAATCGTGGCGGCCGACGCAACACAACTTACACATAGTGGAGGTCAGTGACACAGAGCAGCCACACCCATCCACTAGCAATAATCCAACAAACTAGATTCAGCCGAGATACGCTCTCCATCGTCGGCTGAGGTTTGGAGTGAGAGCAGCCCGACACAGAACAAAACATCGGGAATCTGTATCCTTAGGTATAATGACGGGGTACAGATGGGACATGAATTAATAACTGAACCATCCACGTGCATAAAGGAGCACAAAGACAAAGTACAAGCGATAATAGAGATCAAAATTAACAATATTGATGTGCAAGCAATCGTAGATACAGATGCTACTGTCAGTGTCATGAGTATGGACTTATTCAGAGTACTGGGGAAAGAAAAGCATATGCTGACTTTTCCCGTGAATAATTGTAAAGTCACTGGAGCCATAAGTGCACAGCGACAAATAATTAAACTCCAAGTGCGGGTAGAGATGTATATAGGGGAAGAAGCCATAGCGAGCTCATTCCTGGTAGTAAAGGGTTTAAAGGTAGCCTGCATTTTGGGGGTAGATTTTTTAAGAGAAAGGGACGCAATAATCGACCTTTCTCGGGGAAAATTAAGTTTGATGAACGCTGGTAGGAGGATAGAATTGTCCATGCTCAGATGTGAAGAAGTACCTGTGCCTAAATGTAATGCTATTAACATAAAGTGTAGGAATCAGCGGATACTACATTTAGATAATCATTGTCAAGGACAAAATCTCTATTATCCAGACGTACAAAGTGATCAATTAAAAGCAAATGTGAACGCACTAGTGAACAAAGTATCACAGTCCGAAAATTTGAACTCAATGCAACAGCCGGATTTGGTACAGTTATTAACTAACTATGCAGATGTATTTTCAGAACGATCAGGAATTGTTAAGGGATATCAGTACAATATCGAGGTGAAGCCTCACAAAACCTAGTGTCGAGCCTCATACTCCATTCCTTGGTCCAAGAAGGAAGTAGTATCTAGAGAAGATAAGAAAAGCAAGTGGCAATTGGTGTACAATGGACCTTTTGGAGTAGTAAGTGTGCCACATGAGTGTAGCTATCTCTTAGCAGATCCCCACTCAGAAAGAGTACGGGGACTGTATCTGCGTAAGGATGTAAAAATATTCCTACAGTAAAAGACTAATAGTGCTATGTGGACACCATTCTTTTGTAAATGAATGAACATTAATGATGTGTGGTCTGTAGACATAATGTATTAGTGTAGAAGTATTTAGTTATAAGAATATGATTGACTTTCTCTTTGGTTTATGAATATTTGTGTTATGTCTTCCTTTAATTAATGTTAGCTTAAACATGCTCTAAATGTCTGCACAGATAACCTGATTAGTGCAATTATTTATAGTGTTAAATTGTGACAGAGATCAGTCAGGAGGAACATTTTAGTAATGATTAGTTTGTGTACTGCATAATATTCTATATGTGTGTCAAACTTGAAATATTTCTTGTACAATCTTTTCTATTATATGTGTATATATGTATATATGTGTAGCTGTCAGATTGACAGATTCGAACCCAGAATAATATCAATAATATGAGGCCCTGAGAACTTTATTATCTAACCAATGTTATCAGAGAGAATAATGCACCCAGTAGTGACCCGAGGGCACCATGGGAGGCAAACTTATTGCAAATTTAAGTAGCGCAAAGTTACGCACAAAGAAGCTTCAATTGAAGCATGTGCAGATTCAATCAGTAAAAAAGGAGCTAGCCTGATACAGTCCAAGTCAAGTTTAGCCTACAGAGACTACACTGTAGTTACGTAGGACCTTGCAAGTGAAGTAAGACATAATTTCAAAGGAGTTATTGAACAATATGCCTGAATCCGGCTGGAATGCACAAATAAAATCTACTCGAACACGAATATAGATGATTTTTGGGCAAACTAATACGAAATTTTAATATTTGTTACCATGTACGCAAATATCACACACCTTGGTAAAGAGTTACGAATGTGCTGTTACAAAAATTGAACAACGGACATTGTAAATAAAAATAAAGGAACTTAAACAAAAGTGCAGTATTGTGTGGCAGAGACAGACAGTGACTGTTAAACCTGCAGCAATACGTCACGAAGTTGTTGTGTATAAGTAATAAAAAACTGTATCATCGCCGTGTGTGCAAGTGGACAAGGAACTAGCACGACACGAACAGTGAGCCGATAACGGACGGTGGACCAAGTTAGTGTCAAACTTTAATTCTTCATGTGTCAAGGGACGCTAGAAAAGCGCATTGACTGCAGAGATACATTTTGTCCTAAGGTGAAACTTGCGTGTGACTAATGACAAGTCATGACATGGTGGAAAAATATTGTGTGCCCATAAAACGTGTTACTGTGACAACGAAACATTGTGCAAACCAGACTAGTGAAGGCCTACTGAATAATAACTGCTAATAACTGTGTGCGTTCTTTCCCACAGCAGGAAAAATGCCCATAAGGATAGTACACTGTTTGTGAACTTGTTGCATGTTTGCTGGAGCACTGCAAAAAGACGTCACACGGGCGAGCTGATATACAACGCGCATCCGGCTACATCAGCCATGCGGCGGCCGCAGCAGCCCGTAGCAGACCAGACAGCCACGCCCCTCCGTGCCGTAGCTGTCAACACCGGGGGCGGTGACCTACACGGAGCCGACGCGCCGCACCGAGCGCCGCTCAACAATCACTCCGCACCACTCACCGACTACAGCATTGTTGTCATTTTCCAAAATATTTACACAAACTGCATAACATGTCAATGACTCCATTTTTGATAAACATTCACATTTATTATGTATACCTGTGAACTGATAAGAGAAAGTGAACACTAACAAGTGTAGGAGATGGATTTGTGACACGTAGGTAGTGGGAACATTATAAAAAGTGATGCTGCGCTAAATGATTTCAAAAAAAATAAGTGATATATCCTAGGACAAGTGACCTTGCGGTATATCGTTGAACTGTATGTAACAGTGATATTATGTAACCGTTGATGACAAACTGTTAAATCAATTCGAAAGAATGACTGCTAAAGAGACAAGATTAATCATGAACCAACTGGGATGGCTGGGCTCCGGCACAGTTTTGCCCAGGTTTTCTGTCTGCCTTCGCCCAAATGGGGGAGCCATAAACATATATAACCCTGGGACTAATTAAAAGAGCCATTCCATAAAAATACAGAATTGTAAAGAACGTTACTGGCACCATTGCGTCAAAGAATAGAAACTCTTTGCCAAATGCTGCCAGGGGGCAATGTAACGTTCCCTGGCAAACTCACGTTATTAATGCACAAGAGTTTATTTGTACCATATACGCCGCTCTGAGCAAGTTGTATATACCGTAATTATTGAACAAAAGACATTTGTTATTATCGTAATATTTTTGTAGTAATATTCTCTCTGTATTTAGTATAGTAATTTTTCTATATTTATTATGTGATTGTGAAATGTGTCAGTATCTGCGACTACAGAGACGTAAAAATTAGCCAGAGGAGAATAATATTGTCAAATTACAAAGAAATGTTAATAGTCAGCAGTAGTATAAAAGAACCATGTACAGCGTATTCTTTGGTCTTCTCTGTGTAGAGCTGAATGCGATAGGAAGCTGTGTTGAAGCGATTTATGAATGCGTAGACTTCTTTTGTCTCTGTCTTGACTTAGCCGCCATTAGAGCAGAAGTTACAAATTAATGTGAGTTGAATTATTGTTTGATCTAAATATATCAGAATTTATCAAAAGTGTGTATTATTAATGTAAATTAGCTTGCCCATGTCATCTATAAAATTTCTTTTAAGAATTTTCAGCATTTTTTAGCGGTGTTGCTGGGCTGTGCCGCGACCGATCGATTTGCAGCGGCGGCACATTTAAAAAAATTGTTCCGCTAAAGGAAAATCAACCAAACCCGTAAATCGGGAACAGATAGATGAAAATTAACAGTGAATTAAGAAATTGTTCTTCTTTTACAGTGATCATGATTTTAAACTAATTATACGTTTGTGCATTCGTAGGCGGATAGTTAATGTTAGTTAACATTGAAATTTAACAGTTTTGGTTCTTTCAAATAACTTAAATGTGTAGCGAAGTAGGTTTGATCAGTGATAATTAAATGTCGGCTTGGCAATAATTAACCATTTTCTGTTAATAGAGATAATCTTGTGTTCCATAGTTAACGCCGGGATAAAATTCAGTAAATATTTGACAAAAAATCCACTGCATTTGGAAAATGTGTGCCAAGGCCGAATGATGTAAAGGACTTAATTTTCAACTGAATATTCTTCTTCAGTCAATATGAGTTCACGTAATTTTTAAATGTACGTAATTCTTTTGATAGTGAATTTTTTTATTACCACACGTAAATAAGAGAGAGGTTCTACAACAAAGTTCGCACGCAAAGAAAGTAAGGTAAAGAAAATTAACTTAAAAGCAAATTTTATTCTTTAACGAAATTTACACGGCAATTTCGTTAAACGCCCCAGGGAACTGAAAGCACGAATTCGAAGAGTTTGTCCCCACATGGCGCCCCCTATCCTTCAGCATGACAATGCCAAACCACACACGAGCGTTGCGGCATCTGCAGCAATCCGACGCCTTGGGTTCACTGGCAGCAATCATTCTCTATACAGTCCCGACTTGGTCCCATCCGGTTTTTGTCTATTTCAGTTTGATAGTGATGAAGCGTTGCAAGCAGAGGTGTTGCTGTGCCTCCGTCACCTATGTCAAACATTCTGCAGTGATGGTGTCAACTAACTGCTCTCTCTTTCGCAGAAATGTGTTCATCACCAGAATGACTATGTTTAGAAAAAAATATATATATTGACTTAAAAAGTGAAGATGTAGAATCTTAATAATGTTTGTATTTTTTAAAAAGTTTTAAGCGTTTTCACGTAGAAAAATCGGAGACATGTCTTTTCAGCACGCCATAATACAAACCATACACGCACCTGACTAGGAGTAGGTCGGATAGTATCGTATAGTGGATTATGGCAGCACTGCTGTGTAAACTGTGGGGGCGGTCGAAGTGGCCGTGCGGTTCTAGGCGCTACGGTCTGGAGCCGAGCGACCGCTACGGTCGCAGGTTCGAATCCTGCCTCGGGCATGGATGTGTGTCATGTCCTTGGGTTAGTTAGGTTTAATTAGTTCTAAGTTCTAGGCGACTGATGACCTCAGAAGTTAAGTCGCATAGTGCTCAGAGCCATTTGAACCATTTAAACTGTGGGGGAAGAATTCACGCGGATCTGAATCGAAAGAACAGTGCGTTCCGGAGTGGCAACGAGTTATGAGTTCCTACCGATATTCGGGTGAACGAACTTAACTTTGAAATGTTGTGTTCTGTTAGTAAGCAATTATAAATTTTTATTCTGTTTTTAGATGTAACTGATAATATTCTCTATGTTGTAGACCGTAACATTACAAAGTCGAAGTAACAACGATGGTAATTTTAAACTACCACACCGGCAGGTTTGAGTTGTATTGGACAAACGAATTTTGAGTTGTACCGGACAAACATAATAAATACTGATATTTTTACCGTTTGTTTCATTTTAACAGGTGAAGATGGCCTCCGGACGTAAATGGAGTGAATATACTGTGAAGGAAGCCATAGAAAGGCAGACTTCTTGAAATGTGAAACAAGAACCGAATGAGATATATTCAGTTCCAAGAAGCACAAAAAGTGACAGACTTAAAGCCTTACCGGAAAACAAAGAGGTGGACATGAAACCTGATTTTGCGAACAACATTCATTGATGAGCAGAAAAGATATAGTACGATCCCGTTAAAAATTACATCTTTAAGTTACGAAGAGTTCTTAAAAGCTGCTGTCCAGATATACATAGCAACTGAAAATAAAACATCCATTCCGTAAGACAAAAATGAAAGTTGATAAAGACTATCACTATGTTTTTATGAAACGTTATGGAGACTTACGGCTGACGGCTCTGAATCCAAAAGTGTGCAGAGCAGCAGGCTTCAGCAAGAAGTCAGCTGACATGCTCTGTCACTCCACTTATTTTCTCATTCGCCAGACATCAGCGAAAACACCCTGTGAGTGCGTTATCGTTACTAGAATAAATTAAGGGGTAGGAGTGGATCCTTATTCTCTGAGAGAGCACGTCGGTGGTTAGCTGTACAAAATTGGTTTATTTACTGTAGGCCCTATTATTGTCAATTATGCAAACTGGTTTACATAGAATGAGACATGGCAGCTTCAGGACAATTGTCAAGATAACGTATTACGTCCTGATTAGCAGAAATGACACTGAACACAACAACATCAAATTTAAATAGAAGGTTCTCTACTAGTTTTTTCTTACAAATAGACAGTGAAGCACTGTCCGAGTTGGCCAATATTACGTCAAATCATCCGATTCCAGGTTCTAAGTTTGTTAGTATTTAGGATGACAAAATATAGAAAAGATTACTCAAGGTTGTTGGTGTTCACAGTGGACGCAAGCTGGTGATCCAATATTTTTACGCCTCTGCCATCGGTGTTTACCTCTAGCTGCGACGTGTTGTCGGCTATAAGGCTGCCCTCGCCCTCTGAAAATCTTGTTAAAAGTTGATCAAAATCCTTACTGATTTTAACAGCTGTAACTGCCCTATGTTTCTCGTTAGGTGAGAAAACATGTACTCATCGCGTGTTTGGAAAATATGGCGATATACGCGGTATACACGCACATACATGGAGCAGCGTGTACCTCAACGCCCGCTCAGTTCTCGCAAGAAGAATTAACTACGTGGCAGTTTCGTTTCTCCGCTATCGGAGCTCAACGACTCTTCAGCTAATTTATAGCTGAATTTCAGCCAAAGTGAACACAGTGTTCACACAAAATTCCTCGTTTCGAGTCTCGCAGAGCGTCATGCGCCACGTTCTACTCTTGACGCTGGTTCAGAGGAGAATCCCCACAGTTATCGATATTCTGTCTGTCGCAACAAACTGTCCCCCACCTGCTGTGCTTCACGTCATGGCTTTTTAGACCAATTGAAGTGTTCCTTTCATAATTTGGGAACTACCCAGCCAACCGCAAAGCGTGTACCTTCAAATTGCGCCATAATGTCGCCACTTCTACTCCTTCCGAGTTTATTTCAGCCAATCGGACATTTTGTGCTCGCTCCTGAAGCCTCTAAGTTACATACGCACATCACAAGAGCAAGAGCACCATGGACCTTTCTCCTGATCAGAAATTCGACTCTGTTTTAACTGCATCTCAGGCCTGTTTGTACCCATCTGGAAATCCCCCAACACAAATTTCTAAGGTTTTTTTCCCGTCGCAGGCAGTACTTGGCCGCCACCTGCTTCCTTCGGTGTACCGCCTGGTGCGTTCATCATCTCCCTTGCCATGGGCCACACCCTGTTAAAAGTGTTTTGATGTACGCAGGCCGTGGCCGGGCAACCCGAGTCCATCCCAAACTGAAGCATCTCTTCCAGCACCTTTTCTTTTTTCACCTTTTGTACATTGACATTCAGGATTTGGGTGCGGCGTGCTAATACTGTAGAATCGAGTGTCATACCTTTTTGCATTACATACAGAACACTTTGACAGCCAAATCTGCTCACTATCACCAAAGAGTGCCATGTGACATCTACTCGTTACAACGTATTGAATCTCATGTAAGGTGCGAAATCAACATTCATTCAATCGGCCACCTTACAAGGCTCTTGGACGATCTAGGTGATATGATGGTAAAGTTCAATTTTATAACCATTTTAGGTCAAATTAAAACTTTCTTTACAACCAAAAAGACTTTTTTTACACATTAAAATATCATGCCCGGTGCAGCCATTTAAATATTAAAAGCCGCGCGGGATTAGCCGAGCGGTCTAAGGCGGTGTAGTCGTGGACTGTGAGGCTGGTCCCGCCGGAGGTTTGAGTCGTCCCTCGTGCATGGGTGTGTGTGTTTGTCCTTAGGATAATTTAGGTTAAGTAGTTTGTAAGCTTAGAGACTGATGACTTTAGCAGTTTAGTCCCATAAGATATCACAAACATTTGAACATTTTGGACAAATATTTAAATGACCAAAGTGAGAAAGGTAAAAATAAATATTTAAAAAATTAACGACTGTATGAGATGCATTCAGTTATATTAAATGACAGAGTTAGAGCCTTACCGGGAAACAAAGAGGTGGACATGAAACCTGATTTTGCCAACAACATTCTACATCTACATCTACATTTATACTCCGCAAGCCACCCAACGGTGTGTGGCGGAGGGCACTTTACGTGCCACTGTCATTACCTCCCTTTCCTGTTCCAGTCGCGTATGGTTCGCGGGAAGAACGACTGTCTGAAAGCCTCCGTGCGCGCTCTAATCTCTCTAATTTTACATTCGTGATCTCCTCTGGAGGTATAAGTAGGGGGAAGCAATATATTCAATACCTCATCCAGAAACGCACCCTCTCGAAACCTGGCGAGCAAGCTACACCGCGATGCAGAGCGCCTCTCTTGCAGAGTCTGCCACTTGAGTTTATTAAACATCGCTATCACGGTTACCAAATAACCCTGTGACGAAACGCGCCGCTCTTCTTTGGATCTTCTCTATCTCCTCCGTCAGACCGATCTGGTACGGATCCCACACTGATGAGCAATACTCAAGTATAGGTCGAACGAGTGTTTTGTAAGCCACCTCCTTTGTTGATGGACTACATTTTCTAAGCACTCTCCCAATGAATCTCAACCTGGTACCCGCCTTACCAACAATTAATTTTATATGATCATTCCACTTCAAATCGTTCCGCACGCATACTCCCAGATATTTTACAGAAGTAACTGCTGCCAGTGTTTGTTCCGCTATCATATAATCATAGAATAAAGGATCCTTCTTTCTATGTATTCGCGATACATTTGTCTATGTTAAGGGTCAGTTGCCACTCCCTGCACCAAGTGCCTATCCGCTGCAGATCTTCCTGCATTTCGCTACAATTTTCTAATGCTGCAACTTCTCTGTATACTACAGCATCATCCGCGAAAAGCCGCATGGAACTTCCGACACTATCTACTAGGTCATTTATATATATTGTGAAAAGCAATGGTCCCATAACACTCCCCTGTGGCACGCCAGAGGTTACTTTAACGTCTGTAGACGTCTCTCCATTGATAACAACATGCTGTGTTATGTTTGCTAAAAACTCTTCAATCCAGCCACACAGCTGGTCTGATATTCCGTAGGCTCTTACTTTGTTTATCAGGCGACAGTGCGGAACTGTATCGAACGCCTTCCGGAAGTCAAGAAAAATAGCATCTACCTGGGAGCCTGTATCTAATATTTTCTGGGTCTCATGAACAAATAAAGCGCGTTGGGTCTCACACGATCGCTGTTTCCGGAATCCATGTTGATTCCTACATAGTAGATTCTGGGTTTCCAAAAACGACATGATACTCGAGCAAAAAACATGTTCTAAGATTCTACAACAGATCGACGTCAGAGATATAGGTCTATAGTTTTGCGCATCTGCTCGACGACCCTTCTTGAAGACTGGGAATATGTGTGCTCTTTTCCAATCATTTGGAACCCTCCTTTCCTCTAGAGACTTGCGGTACACGGCTGTTAGAAGGGGGGCAAGCAACATTCATGATGATTTTATGATATCTAGTTTTATAATTCTAGCAGCATATCACAGTATTATTAGAGTGAAAATGTTCCGATAGCACCATCAGAAACTATAATTTCCAAATGCCTACGTGTCCGAAAATACTCGATTTTCGCCTATTTATTATACAATCATCTACTTAGAGATGCAGGTTGCCTATATAACACCTTCCAAGGGCAACAAAAATTAGATTTTTCAATATTTTACATAATTGTGGACAGAAATTAAGAGATCAAAATGCTATCATAATTTACTCATAAAGAGGCGTAATATTACTTCAGAGGTTTAGCACAATAAGTAGGTTATTAAAGTTAGGTTCTTTGTACATGTCTTGAAACAACATAACTCATGGCCTGCGCTAGTTGAGATTTTGAGCCCTTAGTGACATCAGAGCTTACTCATATTCGAAACTTTTTCTGTCTTACATCCCAAAAAAGTAATGAAAGTTCTAGTGACCGGGGTGGTCGGCTGCTATGATGGTGGTGGAACTAGGTACATAGTGGTCAGCATGCTGGTCGTCCGTCACCAAGGGTGGGATGGTAAGTGGTTGCCTGACGACGACATTCTAAAAGCAACGTGGTTTAACTATTCATTTACTGCTCAGTATTACGATGGGGTGTCGTTGCACCAGGGAGCCAGCGCCTGCAGCACATGAGCAGTACGTATTACGAAACTTTATTCGCACACTGCGAGTCTGAATTGATTTCGGCTGTACTATTTATTGGTGACACACGAAAATTTGTGCCTGACTGGAACCCGAACCCGGATTTCCTGCTTATCGCGAGTGGTCACCTTATAACGGATCTTTTAATTGAGAAAAATACTATCAGGCGTATCCTCATCTAGGTGAGAGGTGATCGATAATATCGGAAATAACTAATAGCATTGAAAGTTTTAATTAAAATTATCGATATGTTTTCTGTCAACAGAATAACGCCCGCAGCAAAGTAGCGCCTCGGGAAAATCAAAGAGGATTCAACGCTGCTGCTTTTGTTTCTAAATTCTACTGTATAAACCATGCGCGGGATTTGTTAGTTCTCTTGTCTTGTTTTCTGCGCTCTGAATAAGTCTACGCATTTGCGGCGTGCGATATAGCTGGCATTTCCGAGTGCAAATGGAAGGGATCAGGGCACTTCTGTGAAACTGCAAGAGAAGTGACTGTAGTTCATTTATACCGAACAGACTTACGGTGAAACTCATACTGAGGTCAAGGTAGATCTTTGCCGTAAGGTCACGGTCTAAAAGTATCTGGGGAACTGTGTGCCCGAGAGAAAGTAACGGTCAGTATTAAACTTTATTACATGCCGAATAACCGATAATAGGATCCGTGGACTATACGAAGGGACGTTAATAATATCTTTGAGTGACGAACTGTAAAAATCACTGACATTTTAGTTGCCGCAGTTGCTGCGGGTAATTGTAAGATCAATCCTCCTTTTCTCTATATAGAAAACGCTATCATTCATGATCATTTAATAAATATTAAGGTTGTTAATAAAAAACTAAAGTGATTTCCACAATAGTTTATGTACAGGGTTATTACAAATGATTGAAGCGATTTCACAGCTCTACAATAACTTTATTATTTGAGATATTTTCACAATGCTTTGCACACACATACAAAAACTCAAAAAGTTTTTTTAGGCATTCACAAATGTTCAATATGTGCCCCTTCAGTGATTCGGCAGACATCAAGCCGATAATCAAGTTCCTCCCACACTCGGCGCAGCATGTACCCATCAATGAGTTCGAAAGCATCGTTGATGCGAGCTCGCAGTTCTGGCACGTTTCTTGGTAGAGGAGGTTTAAACACTGAATCTTTCACATAACCCCACAGAAAGAAATCGCATGGGGTTAAGTCGGGAGAGCGTGGAGGCCATGACATGAATTGCTGATCATGATCTCCACCACGACCGATCCATCGGTTTTCCAATCTCCTGTTTAAGAAATGCCGAACATCATGATGGAAGTGCGGTGGAGCACCATCCTGTTGAAAGATGAAGTCGGCGCTGTCGGTCTCCAGTTATGGCATGAGTCAATTTTCCAGCATGTCCAGATACACGTGTCCTGTAACGTTTTTTTCGCAGAAGAAAAAGGGGCCGTAAACTTTAAACCGTGAGATTGCACAAAACACGTTAACTTTTGGTGAATTGCGAATTTGCTGCAGGAATGCGTCAGGATTCTCTACCGCCCAGATTCGCACATTGTGTCTGTTCACTTCACCATTAAGAAAAAATGTTGCTTCATCACTGAAAACAAGTTTCGCACCGAACGCATCCTCTTCCATGAGCTGTTGCAACCGCGCCGAAAATTCAAAGCGTTTGACTTTGTCATCGGGTGTCAGGGCTTGTAGCAATTGTAAACGGTAAGGCTTCTGCTTTAGCCTTTTCCGTAAGATTTTCCAAACCGTCGGCTGTGGTACGTTTAGCTCCCTGCTTGCTTTATTCGTCGACTTCCGCGGGCTACGCGAGAAACTTGCCCGCACGCGTTCAACCGTTTCTTCGCTCACTGCAGGCCCACCCGTTGATTTCCCCTTACAGAGGCATCCGGAAGCTTTAAACTGCGCATACCATCGCCGAATGGAGTTAGCAGTTGGTGGATATTTGTTGAACTTCGTCCTGAAGTGTCGTTGCACTGCTATGACTGACTGATGTGAGTGCATTTCAAGCACGACATACGCTTTCTCGGCTCCTGTCGCCATTTTGTCTCACTGCGCTCTCGACCGCTCTGGCGGCAGAAACCTGAAGTGCGGTTTCAGCCGAACAAAACTTTATGAGTTTTTCTACGTATCTGTATCTGGAGCTACAGTGAATGTATGAAATCGCTTCAATCATTTGTAGTAGCCCTGTATTAGTCAACGACAATAATAGGAAAGCTGCAAACTGTATCTCAGGATGACGAAAGGGTCGATTATAAGATGTTACGATGCGTAAATTGTGACTTGAAAGCTATTCCACGTTTCGTTTCCAATCGGACAGAAATAATACAAAATCAGAAGCAGTGCGGGTAAGTAGTAACGCCGGAAATAGGAAGTCTAAATAATAACACCCTAAGCGTTATTAACTCTCTTGTCCTCCGTAACGAGGCAACAAATGAAGGGCGACAGACTGTGCAAAAAGTCAACATTAATTATCGTTATAAAAATCCGAAATTTTTTTGCCGTTACAGTAAAAATGTTTGTGGGTGCTCCAACTGATGTGTAATAACGGAAGTCGGGCGTATACAGTAGATAACATCAGCATCTTACATCCGAGAAGTCGAGGAGGGCAGATCGACGGAGGGTGGCTACAACCTTAATCACTACACCCCTCTCGGACCGACCAAAACCTCCATATGCTGCACTTATCCACATTTTCTAACGCTCGTACACACATTAAATGATCCCCGCAAGAAGGACCAACATTCGTTGTGATCGTCGTTTTAAGCCGTCGAGGCGTGTAAAACTTATTATCATATGTACAATGTTTGTGTTTACAATTTGTATTATATAATGTTCCTTCGGATATGGATGCATGTCTGAAGGACGATTCTAAAATATGTATTGTAAACACAGACACTATATATGAAATTTAAAAGAAGTGGACAGTACATGCCCGACGAGGAAGGCGCTGTGATCAGCACGCCGTCCTGAGCCATGCAGGCTAGGAAGCGATGACGCCAATGGCATGGAAGGGTCACTGGCCCATCACGATGAGCGCACTGTGTCAGCCGGGGTGCGCAATAGCCACGAAGCAGCTCTGGACGAGACACTCTGCGGTGCGCAGAACAATGGCGTGGACGCAGTGTAGAAGGGGCAGCTCACGTCAGCGAAGTAAGCCCACATGAGCAGTAGGCAGTCAGGAGTTGGTCTGCACAGGCTGTGGCGGAAGAACGACTGCAAGGACTCCTGCACGAGCTGTAGGCAGCCGAGGCAGAAGGTCGGCAGCGATGGAGCAGGACCACCAGGTAGCCAGCCGCCTGAAGAGCGGGAAGTCCACAGCACTGATCTTGTCACGACCAGCAGTGCCGTAGCTAGCACCAGCTAAGTCTGAAGGAGCAGACTTGCAGTACCATGGTGATTCGCAAGATCATTGGCTTGTAGCCTGTAGACTGTCACAGGTCTCACCTCGAAGGTGGTTGCTGGCAGACTTCAACACCTCCGACTGGATACCAGGGATATTTTTTACGAACCTGGCCCGTCCTTGTTTTGCTAAAGCACTGATTCCCAACAGAACCATGGCCCGGCTCGGGTGTGAAGTAATCAGTTCATTCAAACAGAGTTATTTTAGCCTTTCTGGTGCGTCAGTGTTGTTCAGTTAATGAAAAGCCGTTCCAGTTACTTAATTAGAATTTTATTAATTGCACACGACCAGCATCGACCTTTGTATTAGACTATTCTCAAGAGTATTTAAAAGTAATGCTGTAGAGAAACAATGCCAAGTGGTGATTTGGACGATGCGACGCTGTCTGTATTAAGCAAGGACTCGATTTTGTACCTACACGTAGACCACCGTCTTTAATTAGTCTTGTGAGTCGTGTCGAAGAAGCCGTGCGACGCCTTCCTTCGGATGCTGCACAAGAAATAACAAGGGAAGCTTTCCGCGCACTTTTGAAAGCTCCTCCTCAGGCTAGTAACTTAACCTCTACAGAAAGAGTTGCCCTACTAAATCTACGAGAGGACACTGATGTAGTGGTACTGAAGGCTAACAAATGTAATGCAACCGCTTTCTTACCGCATAACGTGTCTGTCTGTTTAGCTGAGTGATAACGTGCTTGCGTACCATACAGCTGGCACGGGTTCGATTCCCGTCCGGATTGGACATTTTCTCCACCCGTGGAATGAGTGTTGTGTTGTCCTCTTCATCATCTCTCATCACCGATGCGTAAGTCGCCCAATGTGTTGTCACCTGCAGCCGGCGGCCGAACTTCCCGGGACGGGGCCTCCCGGCCATTAAAACCACACGATCATTTCATATCACCTCGTAGTGTGTATGATGGCAAGACGTACTACTCTATCTATAGGAGGACGGATTGCGATCCTATAGGGCGTGTGCAACGAGAAACTTCTGCACTGTTAAATTCCTTCTCTTTAGATCAAATGGTTCAAATGGCTCTAAGCACTATGGGACCTAACACCGGAGGTCATCAGTCCCCTAGTCTTAGAAGTACTTAAACCTAACTAACCTAAGGTCACCACACACATCCATGCCCGAGGCAGGATTCGAAGCTGCGACCGTAGCAGCAGCGCGGTTGCAGACTGAAGCGCCTAGAACTGCTCGTCCACAGCGGCCGGCCTCTTTAGATCATCAAGAGGTTAAAACCTCGTGGGTGTGTACCACCAAGACTGTATGGCCTTACAAAAATTCGTAAGGAAAGTGTTCCATTACGTCCATTAGTGAGCAACAATGGAGCGCCTACGTATGATTTAGCCAAACATCTCGCTTAGTTGCTGAGATCGTTGGTTGGAAAATGCCCACATCACACACGCAACTCAGCTGACTTCATCAATAGACGGGCGCTCGCCATCTAAGCAGTTCTGACCGTTTGGTTAGCTTTGATGAAGTGTCACTTTTTATGGAGGTCCCTCTCGCAGATTCTTTGGCACTCATTGACAAAAAGTTTCAGTTGGACATTACTGCTTTGTTTCGGAATGCTCTATTTTGAAAAGACTGACGAAGTCGCCATGGGTAGCCCTTCGTCCCCCTTGGTGCCCAACCTTTTGTGGAGGATTTCGAGGAGAGAGCATTTGAATCAGCTGCCCTTAAATCAACTATATTCTGGAGGTATGAGGACGACATATTCATAGTGTGGCCTCATGGAGAAGATAGATTGACGCAGTTTCTTCACCATCTCAGCCGCATTCATAACAACATTCGGTATGCCATGGAAATAAGGAAGATGGTTGTCTGCCCTTCTTGGATATCTTGGTCAGACGAAAGAATGACGGTTCTCTGAGGCATTCAGTTTATTTTAAGTCCACTCACACTGATTTGCAAGCGTCAAGTTGTCATCAACCGTCGCAAAATATGAGCGTCCCTACGACATTCGTACACAGAGCTCAACCCGTCTCGGATCTAAATAGTTTACCTTGTAACTTCCCCGCAAAAATGAAAGATAATAATTAAATATAAATGGAGCCAAGTGTAACCTCCCCGTCAAAATATGAAAATGAAAAGAATTGAATAGAATTGCAAATGGTGCCAAATGTTAGCTTCCCACAGCAATAAAACTCAATGATAATACAAATGTGCAAAAATGTTAAGTTCCCACAAAATTAACGTTATGGTGAACCTGATAAATTTTATAAGGGCAGCTGCGCTGACCTTAGGCCATGTGCAATAATTAATCTGTTAAATTGATTCTGGGAGGAAAAGCATAGGAAATATTGTTTCAATTGGAATGATTCTTTTTTTTAAAAAAAAAAAAAACGATTGCTTTGAAAACAAAATTATTATTGGGGAATATCTTGAACAAATTAATTACAATTAACATACATTACATTATCAGATGTGCGCAATGCTGCTTCATTACCTTATTTAACAATATACCTCGTCCCGAACCTTGACCAGAGACCCATGTCGACGCCCGCCGACTCCTCACACACCACTTCCGACTGACTACAACTCGCAACTCGCTACACACAACATCCTACTCGCAACTGAACTCTCGCGCAGTCAAGCGCAGACTAGCAACGATAAACAACTCTCTGGTCAGAGATTCTGTCATGCCTCGCCATCGCTGGTACTGAATACATACGCGTTTCATAACCCTCCACTGAGGGGGCAAAAATTTGGCAGCGATGGTGAGTCATTTGGACTTGCCATGAGAAACAAATTTTTTCTTAACTAATTAACTTTACAATAACTGAATATTCAGATGTAGAACATGAAGCAAATGTGGTGCACATGCACCGAGTACAAAACATATTAGGCAATAACAAAATGTATATACAATGAGTACAAAACATATTAACAAATGACGTAAGTGCACACGCACTGAAAAACTCTATAGCATTTTCACAACAAATAAACATAATGGAAAAAAATCATGTTGACAAGTGACATAAGTGCACATGCACTGTAGTTTAAAACATATCAGCAAATCAATAAGTAGAAATCATGTTAGAAAAATGATAAAAGTGCACACGCACTCAAAAACTCTTTAGCATTTTCACAACAAATAAACGTAATGGCAAAAAAATCATGTTGAAAAGTGACATAAGTGCACATGTACTATAGTTCAGAATATATCAGCAAATCACAAAATGTATATACAATAAGCAGAAATCATGTTAGAAAAATGACAAAAGTGCACACGCACTGTAGTTCAGAATATATCAGCAAATTGAAAAAAGTGTATAGGCCATGAATACAAATGATGTTAAAAAAAAAAAAAAGATTTTCACTATGTTACAAGAATTAGGATAGGAAAGGGAAGGATTGCATCATGGTTGTAACACTTTAGGTTGCACGCAGCTGCACTGAAAGTCCATATCTTTCCACAGAAGTACAACACCAAGTGAGACAATCTGAAGTTCTTCTCCCAGAAGTATTTATCAGCGTACCCAAGACACTGAAATGTCGTAGTAATATTCCATGTTATCATTTTGGCAGTACATCAGGTACACCAAACATTGGGACCATAATAACGTCTCCATCGCTCACGGTGGTGGACGGTATGTCGTGTCAACACCACGCTCTTACAAGGCACACCAACGTAGAATTAGTGCAAAAACCAAATATAGTGCTCCATGATCAAGAGGATATACAGGACAAATGGATATTGCAGTAATTCAGGGTAGTTAGGTCAGAAGGTGAAGGACATTAAGTCATATACTAGTCTTCATTGGGAATTACATTAGTAGTTTGCGGCAGTCATAGCCCAGTTATTGAACATTTCTGTACCATGTATGTAGTATTACAGAAAAATGTTCATTAATTGTTTTACAGAGAACATTGGCGCTCATTCTCTAATTACAAATCATAGAAGTCATTCGTTTTACAGAGAACATTTTACAGAGAACATTGGCATTCATTCTGTGGTGTCACCGCCAGACACCACACTTGCTAGGTGGTAGCCTTTAAATCGGCCGCGGTCCATTAGTATACGCCGGACCCGCGTGTCGCCACTGTCAGTAATTGCAGACCGAGCGCCACCACACGGCAGGTCTAGAGAGACGTACTGGCACTCGTCCCAGTTGTACAGCCGACTTTGCTAGCGAAGCTACACTGACCGATACGCTCTCATTTGCCGAGACGATAGTTAGCATAGTCTTCAGCTACGTCATTTGCTACGACCTAGCAAGGCGCCATAGCAGTTGATAATTAATATTATGAAGCATGTACCGTAACGAGAGATGTTCTACAATTGTGCATTAAAGTTAAGTATTACATCATCTACGTACTTTATTTGCAATTCTCAAGATATTGTCCTGTTCCAGACCTCACGCCAGTCAGCGTGTAATTAAACGCGTGCATTTCGGCCTCCTCTAGTAACACAGTGTTGGCTCTTCTGCCAACACTACATATTCCCTAATTACAAATCATCAGAAGTCATTACTTAAAACAGGAGGTAGTCAATAACATAGTATTAAAGAATAATGTTGATAATTAATCATTGGTCATCCCAATACAGTAATCAGTAGCATTCATATCCCAGTTACAAAGCATTATTAATTAATCATTGGTCATCTCAATACAGTAATCAGTAGCATTCATTTCCCAGTTACAAAGCATTATTAATTAATCATTGGTCATCCCAATACAGTAATCAGTAGCATTCATTTCCCAGTTACAAAGCATTATTAATTAATCATTGGTCATCTCAATACAGTAATCAGGAGTATTCATTATTCAAGTGACATACTATTCAGAGCTAATCAGAATTACTCAGAACTCTCTTAAACTGGTATCATTTATTTGGGACTGGTAATACATTTTTTTTTGTTAGCAATGCATTGCTTTGGGTAATTATAGGGGAAAGCAAGAAGAAAAAAAAATTGCTTCTGGGTTGTTCCTGTAAATGAAAATGTGTAACGTCATTCGTCATGAGTCAGCTGTAGCAAGGTTATGAAACAAATAGAGTATATGTAATCACATTCATAAATGACATAGGTTTAATGAACAACTGCTTATAGCACATTAATTTCATAAATAATTTCTCCTGCAAAAATATATAAAAAAATGGATTATTAAGCTGAAAGAAGAAACGCATTTTATGCTGAAAAGTAGTGAACTTCGAATTAACAGGCAGTGAAATGTGTATAAAAATGTGTTCCATAGCTGTCCTTTCCAAAACCTTCAGTCATTATACTATGCAATATAACACCTGCTGTCAAAGCGAACTGCAACAAATACTTAAATAACTACCGCATGAATACATAACTTCCACATTATCCTCATCTGTAAAGAAAAAACTTCATTATCCATCACTTCATTATCTATATTATCATAACTCCATTATTATCATCACCTGTAAAGAAAAACTTCATTATCCATAGTAGCATATTCTTCATCATTATTCATCAGCATTAATTATCATCTGCAAAAAAATCACTTCATTACTCATTACATAACTATTCCTTATCTCTAGTATATTCCATCACTAAAACTAAGATGTGTCGTTCTGTCTGACAGCCTGCATCAATCGCCTCGTATTCTGAAAGAAAAAATTAGTTAAGACTGCTATTCTACGATGTGTATAGTATATTCTTGTTAATGCTCGTTAATCCTGATCCATTTACTCTTCCTCACGAAGGCCGGCCGCGGTGGTCTAGCGGTTCTGGCGCTGCAGTCCGGAACCGCGGAACTGCTACGGTCGCAGGTTCGAATCCTGCCTCGGGCATGAGTGTGTGTGATGTCCTTAGGTTAGTTAGGTTTAAGTAGTTCTAAGTTCTAGGGGACTTATGACCTAAGATGTTGAGTCCCATAGTGCTCAGAGCCATTGAGCCTCACGAGGTTTGCATCTTCTTTCGATCATTCCGAAGGTGAAATTCCCATTTTCTTTAATTTCTTTCTTTCACGCATCATTTCTTTCTGAAATTGATGAACAGAGATTAATGTCTTGCATTTAAATCATATACTCACTAAATAATGCTTGGTTTATGGTAACATAATTAAGCATACAGCATAACATGACAGAAAACGTAATATGTGAAAAACTTATATAGTGTTCAGAGGCAAAAATGTACTCAGTGTAACACAATGTAACAGTAAAGTAGTCACGATGTTGAGATATGATAAGGCAAAATGTCAAAGTCAACTGGTGTTTGCTATATCTTAACTATTTCATAGTGCAACAAACAAAACATGAAACAATCGTATATACCTAAGAAAGACAAAAAATGTGACGTTCGTTGTGTTCAGCTTGTATGTTGTGTAGTTAATAGAGGCGAGAATTAAAGACTTTAATGGAGAGAAAATTTAATAAAATTAATATGTCACTAGATAGTATTGCATAATTATTCATAAGATACGTAAGTTTCTCTGGAAAAAAATGTGCACAGTCTGATATGTAACGACAGGAAGAGCGACCTGCTAACCTTACCTTGTCGGGCATTTGCCAAGAAAAAATACGATAATCATCAATAGGTAGTCACATAAATATAACTGCATAAGTGGTCATAAAATGTGTAAATTCATCTGGAAAAATATGCACGGTCTGATATGTAACGACAGGAAGAGCGACCTGCTAACCTTACCTTGTCGGGCATTTGCCAAGAAAAAATACGATAATCATCAATAAGTAGTCACATAAATATAACTGCATAAGTGGTCATAAAATGTGTAAATTCATCTGGAAAAATATGCACGGTCTGATGTGTAACGACAAGAAGAGCGACCTGCTAACCTTACCTTGCCGGGCACTTGCCAAGAAAAAATTCGATAATCATCAGTAATTAATCATGTGAATGTAATTGCATAAGTGATCATAAAACTAGCAAAATCATAGTGTCTTCATTCAATAAAAGGTTTGATGTTTGACCAATGGTGGTTGCCTTCGGATTTTCTGGTTCTCAAAGTTTCGACGTGTACAACATTGGGGTGAGGAATGCTGCGAATCCGATATGGACCTGCGTATAGAAGTTCAAATTTACTGCACCTACCTTTTCCTTTGTTGGATAAATAGTGTGTACGTACTAATATTTTCTGTCCAATGTGAAAGTCACGGCGTGTACAAACCTGTTTTTGCTGTCTTCTCCGGCGCTCTGCGGCACGTTTGATGTTGTTCAGCGCAATGTCAATTATTTCGTGGTGTCGTAATCGACGAGATGTAGGAAAATTTACTAATTCTGTAATTTTGTTTGGTGGTTCAACATTTTGCAGTATAACAGACGGAGATAGCATAGTGGATTCATTTGGAATGGAATTAATTACATCTTGGAATGAGAATATGTGTGTCCCCCAATCAATATGTCTTTTGTGGCAGTATATTCTACACAGTTTACCAATTTCTTTCATTAATCGTTCACAAGGGTTCGAGGAAGCATGGTACTTGGATATATAGATCAGAGAAATGTTTCTAGCTCGTAACATGCGTGTCCATATAGCCGAATGAAATTGTGATCCATTGTCAGAAATTACTTTCAACACATGCCCTACATGAAATAGAAAATGTTTTACAAATGCTTTCGAAACAGTTTTAGCAGTAGCATTGCGTAACGGAGTGAAGGTAACAAATTTTGAAGTGAGTTCAACAGCGACAAAGATGTAGCAAAAACCTCTATTAGTTCTCGGAATTGGACCAAAAATGTCTACAGCGGCCATATGTCTTAATTTAACAGGTACAATGGGATATAATGGAGGAATATGTGAAGTTGTGTCTGACTAGCTTTCTGGCAGATTTTACATGACGCTAAAACTAGTCGTATACGTTTCTCCATGTTAGCAAAATAAGAGTTCTGTCTCAGTATAAGAAAACATTTTCTAGCTCCGTAATGTGCGTAACTTAAATGAGTATACCAGATTAATTTGTTAACCAGTTCGTCAGGAATGCATAATAACCAATTGTTGCTGTCAGGATGAGAGCGGCGAAACAGAATGTCATTGCGTATAGTGTAATGGTTTCTAATCGTAACATTATTCCTATCTTGCCAGAGGTGTTTAATCTCTTTCCACACTTTGTCCTTATTCTGCTCTTGTGCTATGTCCTGTAATGACGACGAAATGAAATTTTCAAATGCAACTTGTTGAATGTACATGACGCTGAAATTTGCTTTGCAGAAGTTGGTTGCGATGTCTTGCTGATTGTTGCTGAGAGAACGAGACAGTGCGTCTGCTACAATATTTTGTGTGCCGGGAATGTGATCTATTGTAAAATTAAATTCCTGCAAGTAAAGTTTCCATCTGCTTAATCTGTCGTGAGTGAATTTAGCCGAAAGTAAGAATTGTATCGCTCTGTGGTTTGTGTAGACGGTAGTATGTCTTCCATAAAGAAAGTGCCTAAATCTCGTAAAAGCCCAAACAACACATAACGTTTCCAGTTCTGTAACAGAATAATTTCGTTCAGCAGGTGACAGAATGCGACTTGCAAATGCAATGTTTTTAATTACTGTTGAGCCATCTTCTTCAATTTCCTGAAAAATATGTACGCCTAAAGCGGTGTTGGAACTGTCGGTGGCAATGGAAAAATTTCTGGTAAGATCTGGGTGCGATAAAAGTGGTGCATTCAACAGGGCATATTTCAGGTTCATAAATTCAGAATGTGCTTGCTTATCCCAGGACCAAATATTGTTTTTTCCTGTCAATTGGCATAATCTAGGTGTGTCTAAAGCAGAGTGATGAATAAATTTACGAAAAAAGTTAATTAAACCTAAAAAACTGCGTAGTTGTTTTTTTGTCGTAGGAACAGTAATGTCACGTAAAGCTTGACGTTTTTCCGGATCAGGTGCAATGCCTTCTGCTGAAATTACGTGTCGAAGAAATTTTATAGAAGTTTTATCAAAGTGCGATTTACTGAGATTAACTGTGAGTCCTTGAGCATGAAAAGTTTGCAACAGTTGTTCTAGAATCAGATAGTGTTCAGTCCAGTTAGCTTCTGCAATAAGAATGTTGTCTACGTACGTCGTGATTCTGTCTTTAAGTTCTGTCGGAAGTATTGTGTTCAAACCGCGAATAAAAGCTGCAGAAGAAATAGTTAAACCGAATGGTAATTTGCAAAATTGATAACAGTCACCAAAACAGAGAAAAGCTGTATACTTTCTGCAATTCGGATGAAGCTGAATTTGCCAAAATCCCGATTTCAAATCTAGTGTGGAATAAATAGCCGTACCGTGAAATTTCTGTAGAAGTTCCTCTAATGTCTGTGGTCGATCTGTTTCATTAATAATAATGTCATTAATGTGACGCGAATCAAGTACAAGGCGAAGTGAGCCATCCTTTTTCTTAACAATATGTAGCGGGTTTATGTACGGACTAACTGCCGGTTCAATAATTCCTTGGTCGAGCATATCCTGCAATTCTTTCTTAACTTGTTCTCTGTGGATATATGGAATGGGATAATGCTTTGCTTTAAATGTGTCGTGATTTTTGACTTGAAATTCATACATAAATCCGGACATAGTACCAGGAACATTGTCAAAAACTGGAGCTTGCTGTAAAAGAATTTTGTGTAGTTGCGTGCGTCAGTCGTCTGTATTTGCACTGCTTAGTTTAACTTTATCAGAAATCATCTGCATTACGTCGTAGTCAGCTTCGTCTGGAGTATTATAGTTATGTACGTACGTATCAGTGAACAATGTGGAATTACAGTCTATGTCACGTGATGCAGAAATGACCTCTGTACGATTAATTGTTTGTTCTTCCGCAGATAAAGAATGCTGAAATTCTAAAGCCAATTGTACATTTTCATCCTTCAACATTAAATAGGAATTTTGAAAGTCAATAATGGCATCGTGTTGTACCAGAAAATTCATACCTAAAATAATGTCTGTCGTCAATAACGGAATAATCCAAAAATTTGAGTGAAATGTGTGACCTGCAATGAAAAATGATAAATGTGTCTGTAATTTAACGTCTACTCCTTTACTCGATACTGCTCCCTTTACTTTCGTTTTGCCTAAAGGTAATGTGGGATAGGTATTTTCTTTGTTACACTCGTTGAAAGTTTCTTCATTTATTACTGACATAGGTGACCCAGAATCGATTACTGCTGAAAATTTCGATGAACCAATTTTAATTTCGATCACAGGGTGTGAAATAGTTTTCTGAACAACTGGTCTTTCTTGTAAAAGTGTGTCTCTGATGTCGTCAAAAGTAATAACATTTTCGTGAACAACATTCTGCGTGTCAAAGGTAGTGCTTGTGTTACTGGAAGATGCGACCTGTACAGTATCTAGTCAGATTCTATCTGACGTGTTATTATTTTCTGGAGCATGTTGTGGCATTTCTACTATTTGAACTGTTCTATTATTTCTTCCAGACGTATTACGCTCTGGATGATACCTACTGTCGGGTTCATTCATGAGAATATGTTCTTGTGGATAATTTTGCTGTTGGTAAGACCGACTGTTGTTAGATGTACGCTGAAAATTGTGCTCATTATTTTTACGTCTGTCGTAATAGTCATTTCTATACGGTGCATAGCGATAGGAATTGAAATACTGTCTTTTCTGTACGTAGTTATTTCCTTGCTGCTGTGCGTTACTATTTGTTGCAGCTGAGACTGTACGTGCACGCGGCGAAACATTAAAGTTTGGTTGACCTTGTGCATTACATTGTTGGTTAGATATGCTAACCGGCTGACTTTCATGCTGTTGCGGTGCAAAACTTCTATTGTTACAAAAATGTGGTTGCGACTGCTGAAAATTTTGATGACATTGATAATTAAAATTTTGTTTGTTATTAAAGTTCTGGTGGTTGTCGTTCTTAAAGCGTCTGTTACCTTTGCTATTGAAATTACGTGGCTGATCGTAATTGCTGTACGTTTGTTGACCTTGGTTATTATAAGAAAAATTTTTGTTTATAAAGGAATAATCCGATTGCTGTACTTCCAAAAGCTGTAACAGATCTCTGAATGCCGAAATGTTTTCCTTCTGCTGACCCGTTAAAAGAGACACTCGTAATGATCGTGGTAATTTAGAGATACATAGTTGAATAAGTGCAGATTCACTATAAGGTTCACGTAAGTACTGGTTTTGTTGGACCATGTGCTCAAAAAATTGCGAGACAGTGGAAAAATTTGAATTCTCATAATTTGGCAAACTAATTAATTGATCCTTAATTCCACGCTGTGTCGTCTTCGACCAATACGCTGACAGAAAAGCATTCTGAAATTCTTCTACCAAATAACATTGTCTCGCGATCGGTCTCATACGAGTTGCCGGTTCGCCTTCCAAAAAACTGCAAATAAATTCAAGTTTACGCGTTATGGGCCAAGTCGGTGGAAAAGCAAAGCTAAATTGTTGTATCCAATCCAGTGGGTGAATCTGTGTTCTGTCATTTTTAAACACTTTAAATTTTCTCACTGACAGAAAATGTTTGTAATCAAAATTATCGTCTCTGTATGATAGAACAGGTTCAGGATTGTAAGAGAATCTATTTGTCTGTGCCGGCCGCAGTGGTCTAGCAGTTCTAGGCGCTCAGTCCGGAACCGCGCGACTCCTACGGTCGCAGGTTCGAATCCTGCCTCGGGCATGGATGTGTGTGATGTCCTTAGGTTAGTTAGGTTTAAGTAGTTCTAAGTTCTATGGGACAGATAACCACAGATGTTAAGTCCCATAGTGCTCAGAGCCATTTGAACCATTTGTCTGTGTCTGTTCGGAATCTAAGTCGCGTACTCTCTGTAGATTACCTAAATTATACGCGCTGCGTGAGTCTGACAAATGTTCGCAAAGTGGCGTCTGCGGTGATGTGTTATTAACTGAAATACTTTTCATCTGTGTTACTTCTTGCTGTAAACTTGACAACTTTCTACGTAATGTATTATTAGATGAATCGATCTCATTGATTGTCTGCTGTAAATTTTGGAATTCAGGTGTTTGGTTAAACGAGATCGGTGCAGTATCGTCTGATTTGCTGTCATTATTATTTTCTATAATAACAATACGACTGGCCAATTCATCACATTTTTCAGTCAGTATTTTTACCTGATCATCATTTTTAGTGTCAGTAGTATTAATCTGTTTTTGTAATTTACAAGTGGTTTCGTTCAATTTTTTAACGTCAGCTTTGATGACATCGCAATCCTGTGTTAGTTCTAATTGTTCGAATCTGTCTGTCACTGTCTGAATATCTGCTGTGTATGTATCTGTTTTTGATTTAAGATCGGAAATTTCATCACGTAATTCTGTGTTCAACTGTTTGATGGTATTAATTTCGTCGGACACTGTAGCAATATTGTTGTCTACGTATCTTTTTGCTTTCGCGAACAATTTACGTTTGTCTTCCTGTCTCTGTGCAGTGATTGTTTCCATGACTTGACGTTTTCCTTTATTTTGATCCTGTATAAATTTGCGGAAACGCGTATCACTGTTTTGTATGTGGTGATTAAAACGTTCGTCAATCTGAGTGTTCTGTTGGTCGAATTTCGCGTCTATCTTTGCATCCATTGTGCGCGAAAGTTCTGCTGTCATTAGTTTAAACTCGTCGCGTAATTGTGTAGCTTTTTCAGAGCATTGTTTGCCGACTGTACTAATTTCGTCTCTGAGTGATTCTGTTGCAGTTGTTTGCATATCCCTTAATTCTTGAGCAACAGATCTAATTTCTTCGCTACTTTTCCTAGCACAAGCCTCAATTTCCTCGCGTAACTGTTCCTTAGTATCATGACATTGTGCAGCAATGGCTCTAATCTGTTCACTAAGCTGTCTGGAATTGTTGTCTAATTTTTCATTTAACTGTCTGGAATTGTTGTCCAATTTTTCATTTAACTGTCTGGAATTGTTGTCTAATTTTTCATTAAGTTCGTCTTGTTTTTCACTCTGACCTGTTCATTAAGTTGTTTGAAATTTTCATTATTGTTATCTAGTTTTTCATTAAGTTGTTTGAAATTTTCACTAAATTGTTGTTGTAGCAATTTTTCCATAATTTGTTCCAAGTCAAAATTAGCATTTCTATTCTCTGTGCTGTTTAGTGGTGTACTTGCAATTGTCACGTTTTGTGTGACCATTTGGTCATTCTGTGATTCACAAAATCGTTTGCTCATCGGTTGCGCACTGTTAGTCACTACCTCCGAATGAAATGAATCCGTCGTACTTTCAGTACACTGTTCATTTTCATTAGAAAATTTTGTCTGTTCATCACGTGAATTTTCCAAACCGGTTGTGTTAAGCTGGGCAGAGCTCATTACAACAGAACGCCCCGTGTCATCAATTGTCGTTAAGTTAACAGACGACACAATTGAATTCGTATGTTCATCACTAGGATGATTGTCAGTAAACGGTGGATTGTCATCATTATATTGCGTGTCGCAAGTACTATCGGTGAAGTTATTTAATTCGGTTATTTCATTCATAATACCTCGCGATGCACTATTAATAGTCTTTTGCGGCATTTTTACACTAATCACAATTATTCAATAATGAGACAAAGACAATGCAAAATCCAACAAATACAAATATAACAAAGAGCAACGAATTGCCGATGATCTGAGGAAAGAAAGTCACAAAATTAGTAAAAGCGTTGCGCCAAATGCCGATTATATTTTAGTAAATAAGAGCAGATATCTGGCTTCTTTTCAGAAGATTCTCAAAGAAATACGATCCTGGTCCGGATGTCGCCAATTGTAACTTCCCCGCAAAAATGAAAGATAATAATTAAATATAAATGGAGCCAAGTGTAACCTCCCTGTGAAAATATGAAAATGAAAAGAATTGAATAGAATTGCAAATAGTGCCAAATGTTAGCTTCCCACAGTAATAAAACTCAATGATAATAAAAATGTGCAAAAATGTTAAGTCCCCACAAAATTAACGTTATGGTAAACCTGATAAATCTTTTTTTTAAAAAAACGATTGCTTTGAAAACAAAATTATTATTGGGGAATTTCTTGAACAAAATAATTACAATTGTAAGTAGGCTGTTTAGGTTTTTTTTATTGGTAATGCCACCTCTGTATGGAAATCACTGGCTGTGCTGTGTGCAGTCTGTGGCTGCTTTGCATTGTTGTAATACTCGCCATTGTAGTGTTAGGCAGCTGGATGTGAACAGCGCGTAGCGTTGCGCAGTTGGAGGTGAGCCGCCAGCAGTGGTGGATGTGGGGAGAGAGATGGCGGAGTTTTGAAATTTGTCATGAACTGCTATATTTATATATGATGATATCAAGGTAAATACATTGTTTGTTCTCTATTAATATCTTTCATTTGCTAACTATCCCTATCAGTAGTTAGTGCCTTCCATAGTTTGAATCTTTTATTTAGCTGGCAGTAGTGGCGCTTGCTGTATTGCAGTAGCTTGAGCAGCGAAGATTTTTGTGAGGTAAGTGATTTGTGAAAGGTATAGTTTAATGTTAGTCAGGGCCATTCTTTAGTAGGGATTTTTGAACGTCAGATTGCGTTGCGCTAAAAACATTGTGTGTCAGTTTAAGCACAGTCTTGTATAAATTGTTCAAAGGGGAAGATCCATATGTCGACCCTTAGCCTAGGATACCTCACTGGAATCTTCTGATTTTTTTCTTGTAGTTTGTGTAATTAGTGTAGATTTTGTTTATTGCTAGCGCATAATTGTAGAGAAAATCTCCTTTGTAGTGGCAGTCTTTCAATGTTGTACAGTAAAACAGTTGTGGCATGCATGTAGATTTGCACCAAGTATTTCACAGCTGCAATTAACTAGATATTATTTTCAGTGCTATGTGTTCTCTTATTTTTGATCTTCAAATTGTGTTTTTCTGTGTTGTCGTGTGAAATACTGTGACAATAATGGCGTGTGAAAAACGTAATACTAGGCTCCAAAGTAAACTGAGAAATGACAGTGAAAATGAAAGCAGTGTGTTAGCGCCACCGAGTAATGAATTAACTGATGTTCAAAGTAGTAATTTGGTAATTGTGCATAGGGAAATGGAGCGGGCGGCAAACAATGGCGTGGACAGTGAAACAATTAGTGAAGAGGGAAGCATTATCGATCGATCGGTCGGCAACAGCTCGCCTCAGGAATCCGAAATGACAGGACACAATTTTACAAATACTGTAGATTCAGGTTTTGCGTCCTCACCGTTTTCTCAAATAAGTCAAGACACATTTTCAGCTTGTCAAAATGTGAATGTTGCTGGTGCAAATGCACTGCCGAAAAGCGTAGAGGAACAGATTCCAGACACTAATGCATTATTATTACAACTAATGCAACAAATGGAACAAAATCAGAGACAAACACAGCAAAAGCTTCAAAAGTTAGACACAATGGAACAAAATCTTCAAAAGTTAGACACAATGGAACAACATCAGAGACAAACACAGCAACAGTTAGACGCAATGGAACGAAATCTTCACACCCCGCTTGAACAAACACGTGAAGATTTAACTACTGAGTTACATAAAATAGAATCGAAATGTCAAAAAGCCTGTAATGACGTAAAAACACAAATTTGTGAGCATTTCCAACCTATTTTTTCGCGTCATGAAAATGCATTACAGAATCACGAAGCAGCCATAAAAGAACTGCAAACTATTGTTCATGAAAATCATGAGACCTTGCAAGCTAAAATTGACTCAGTTGCGTCTACCGATTCGGTTACGCAACTTGCAAAAACTCAGGAAAACTTAAAGTACTCAGTAGAAAGACACATGGAGGAAATTAGTTCATTATCAGAGAAAGTAGTTGAACTTTCGGATCAGCTAAATAATTTATCTATGAAGGTAGATGATAATCTGAATGACACAAAACCGGTAGTTTTTAATAACACAGAAGAGAGCGAACAAATTAGGAAACTGAAACAAAATCTGAATCAAATTGATACGCAACACCAAAGAGAAATCCGGGAAGTACAAGATCAGCTAACACAGGTAATACAAGAATTACGTATTTCAGAGGACACTCGCGCCCCAATAAGGGAAGAGGGACATAGAAATACAGAACAGCCACAAAATAATAACATAGGGCATTTCGGAAGTTATGAAAGAAATTGGCAATGTGCACCGAATTTTGAGTTGGAACCGCCGAAGCGACGTAACAATGACCGACATGCGACTCGCCGACATGATGATTTTGACTATAAGCTGTTCATTACTACACGTAAATTCAAAACGTTTAAGAATTCTGCCAACGACATTCATCCACAAGCATGGCTCCATCAATTCTCTCATTGTTTTCCTCCCAACTGGTCATTGGAGCACAGGTTAGAATTTATGTGTGGCTATTTAGAGAATGAACCAGCTGTAAGAATGCGATCGGTCATTCACGATTGCCACAGCGAAGGAGAATTTTATCATGCCTTCCTCTCAGCATATTGGTCTCAAGCCACACAAGACCGAGTAAAACATGGCATCATAGTGATGAAACATTTCGAACAATCTGAATTCTCCAGTCTTGTGAAATATTTTGAAGACATGTTGCACAAGAATCAGTACCTGTCAAACCCATACAGCCCCTCAGAACTCATCCGCATTTGCTTAATCAAATTACCTGAACATTTACGACATATTATTTTGGCAGGACGTTGCAAAGACGACATTGAAGCTTTTCAGGGACTGTTACAAGAACTGGAAAGTGACACTGACAATCGCGGAATGCAGGAGCACAACAATTACAGATCACATCAGTCGCAATTCCGAGATGAAAGAAATAATAACTGGACGCGACAAGGCTATTCTCACTTCACAAATCGTGACCGAAACAGACACCACCCGTATTACAACCATTGGCAGAGTAGTAATAATTACAGGGAAAGATCACCTCTCCGTGGTAGTGACTATCACAGAGACAATCAGAGAAACAGACAATTTGGGAACCAAAATAATTATTATCAAGGGAGACAGAATAACTTTAGATGCAACGGTCCAGCGCGCAGTTACGATTCAGGGAGAAATTCTCCACCACTTAACCGACAAGAAAGAAATTACAGGAACTATCGACATGACGACAGACGATGTGATCGTAACGACAGACCTGAATTGCACCAGAACTGGCGGGATTTAAACAGGGCAGGGCCCTCTCGTCACGGTGAATTTGTAGAAGTTAGGTCTCCAAATCCCAATAACGACGCGCGCCAACAAAGAGACAATAGACAATGACTCACACCGCTGGCAGCCACAAAACGTTCTTATGACACTAACGACGCAGCTGCCGTAGCTAGTAATTACGTAAAAATGGAAGACATTAGGGACATCTTACTCCAAGAACACGACGTAAAACATAACAACATTGCATATCCTGTGATTCACATTACAGTAAATGACGTAAAATTTACGGCAGTACTTGACTCTGGCAGTCCAATTTCAGTAATCAGTGAAACAGCCTTTAGCAAATGCAACAAATCGAACGATTGCCCCACACTTCCGTTACGTAAGATTAAATTACAAGGTGCAATCTTTGGAAAAAGTGTAGATGTACGCCATCAAACCAATTTAGAATTCTTTTGTCAAAGCCACAGCTTCTCTATGAACTTTCTCATTGTTCCATTATTGTCGACGGAAATTATATTGGGAGTAGACTTTTTGAATGAATACAAAGCAATCTTAAACTTTCACGATGCTGAAATAAGTTTAGAGAAAGAAGGTAAGTCAATAGCTTTGAAATTTGAAGAATGGCTCTCAAACCATGACGAGGAAATTAATCGGCTTTACCTTCTGTTAGACAACAGTTCGGAATTTTCTACGGAACTAGACACTAACAATCACTCTGCAAGTACTGACAGGGATGATATCGACGGCGCATTTGACACTAATAAGTTAATTCAGAATAAAATTCAAACAATTGAGAATTGTAATGACACTGATCGGCAGGACCTTTTTGAGATTTTACAAGCACATTCCACAGTTTTTACTCATAAAACAGGAACAATCAAGGGATTTCAATACCAATTTCGTGTTCGTGAGCATACTAAATTTTGTGTTAGACCATATGTAATTCCAGCACATTATAGGGACCGTGTTAGAACAGAAATACAATCTATGCTCGACGAGGGCATTATTGAGCCTGCAGTAAGCTCATACAACAATCCATTACATGTTGTTGAGAAGAAAAATGGATCGATCAGGCTTGTCTTAGATTCGAGACAAATCAATACGATCATTATTCCTGAAACAGACAGGCCGCAAACGTTGGAAGAACTTCTTCAAAATTTTAATGGTGTAAAAGTGTTGTCTTCCATTGATCTCAGATCCAGCTTTTATCAGATCGAACTTCATTCAGAATGTAGAAAATACACAGCTTTCCTTTGTTTCGGCGTTTGTTATCAGTTTCGGAAACTTCCCTTTGGTTTGAACATTTCTTCAGCAGCATTCATTTGCGGGCTAAATTCCATATTACCTGAGTTCTTAAAACGTCACATCACCTTATATGTGGACGATATTGTAATAGCAGAAGCTTCATGGGAACTACATAATCGCATCCTCAACAGTTTGTTACGTATTTTTGCAGAATCTGGAATTACAGTTAACTTGGAAAAGTCTGAATTCGGTATGTCAAAGGTGAGGTTTTTGGGACATATTATTTCTTCTGAAGGCATTCAGCCGAATCCACAAAAAGACAAGGCCGCAGTTTTCTAGGTCTCGTAAATTTTTACCGTCGTTTTCTGAACATGCAAATTCTTGTTACACCAAAACTTTGTTCTCTCATTGGAAAAAATAAAATTTGGAAGTGGGACGAACAAGCACAGTTGGAATTCAATTCTTTGAAAGAATCGCTACTTAACGCGCCAATACTAGCTCATTCAGATCTGTCACAAGATTTCTGCCTTAGCACGGATTCTTCTAAAGTCGGTCTTGGTGCCCATTTATTTCAAGAAGCCACAGAAAATGACACTACTGTTCAGAAAACCATTGCTTTTGCTAGCCGAGTGCTAACAAAATCTGAAAAAAATTATTCCGTTACTGAATTAGAAGCTTTAGCTATCGTTTGGGCATTTAACAAATTCCGTTTCTTTCTTTCTGGTAAGCACGTAAAAGTATACAGTGATCATCGTGCATTACAATTTCTTATGTCTTCAAAATTAAATCATGACAGGTTAAAACGTTGGGCATTGTTTCTGCAAGAATTCCACTTTACAATAGTCTACATTCCCGGCAAGGAGAACATTGTTGCGGACGCACTGTCACGCGCACCGGCTGGGCTTGAGAAAAGTACCACAGAAGGCAACTTCGAGAAAAATTTCAGTATTCTTTACATTCAGAAAGTCGCCTTTGAAAACTTCATCACCACATCTTTAAAGGACATTGCTCATGAACAAGATAAAGATCCGATTTGGAAAGACATCAAAAGTAAATGGCATGAAAAGAGATACACTCAGATTCGGCATTATTACCTGGTTAGAAACAACATACTCTTCAAACGCTGCACTGTTGATGACAAGCTATGGGTACTTTGCATTCCAGACGATTTTGTTAATAAGCTCATTTGGTACATTCATTTCAGCTACGCACATTTTGGCCCACGAAAATGTTTCATATTCTTCGAACGACTTGTTATTTTAACAATATGGAAAAGCGAATTCGACGAGTCTTGTCTATTTGTAAACTTTGTCAAAAGGCGAAACCATCTACTATCTCACATCGTGCTCCGTTGTTTCCTATTATTCCTTCTAAATTAAAAGAATTTGCTGCTGTTGATCTCTTGGGACCCCTTGTCAGAACATCCAATGGATTTTCGTACGTTCTAGTCGTTGTTGAACTTACTTCAAAATTTGTTTCTTTCACTCCGTTACGTAAAGGCACTGGACGATCTGTATCCAACGCCTTTGTTAAAAGTTTCTTACGTGAAGTTGGCCACGTTGCTAAAGCCATTTCAGATTACAGACCGCAATTTAGATCTGCTGTTTGGTCACGCACGCTTCGGAATCATAAAATCAAACCTGTTTTTATTTCATTGTACTCACCACATTGCAACCCGTCTGAACGGATTATGAAAGAAATCAATAAGCTTTGCAGACTTTATTGTCACAGAAAGCATCAGCATTGGGACAGATATTTACACTTATTTCAAAATGTGCTGAATGAAATGCCTCATGATTCCACTGCTTTACCACCTATTCTTGTACTGAAGAATGAAGAACCACCGAACAGAATCAGAGAGCTTGTACCTTTCCCGAATACACGTAAACTTTGACACAAAGACATAATTGATTTGGCTCTTAAAAATATAAAATCTGCAGCAGACAAAAGGAGAAAACTACACGGTAAAGCAAATGCAAAGAAATTGTATATTGGTCAGAAAGTTCTCATTAAAGCTCATTCATTGTCACATAAGAAGAAACACTTGAGTCACAAATTCTTTCTAGTTTACAATGGACCTTACAGAATCCGACGTATACCACATGAGAATTGCGTTGAAGTTGAAACTCTGCGTACTAGGAAGAGTAAAGGTTTACACCACATTTCACATGTAAAACCGTTTATTGAAAGATAATCTGCTTTTTAACTTTGTCTTTGCCATAAAACGTTTCACTTCACGTTACTAGTATGCTTCAGAAACTGTTACCATGCAACAATGTTTGAAGTTAAATATCCAGTCAAGAACCAAGAAAACTTATTTAAACAGAAATTACGACTGCATTGTTATTGCGAACAGACGACACAGTGTAATTGTGTGTGTACATTCTTGCTTGTTAGTTGCATGATTAGAACATTTACCAGTACTGCTAATGAGATTTTAATGCAACATTTTGGTTTAATTGAAAATACATTTGGGATTTAAAGTACTTTCTGTGAGATTAAAGATGACTTAGTATTTGGTTTCTTTGACAGCTACACGGTTATATTACGACACTACTAATGTGTGACATAATTTACATTGTTGCTTTTGCGGTGTATTTGTTTTATATCTGCACAGTTTTCTGTTTTATTCTGGAAAGTAAAACAGGTTTTAGTAGTAACTTTTGTCGTATAGCTACAATGAGACTGCCTTTTCCGTAGCACAACAATGCGTTACAGCACAGTACTTTCCTCATCACGGCAATAAGCGTAATAACTAAGACATTTATACGCAAAGCATTTCACTTTTGTGTATTATGAGGTAAGTACATTGACTTCTGCAGAACATAGCTTTCGGAGGACGATAACTACGACACTTCCACACAGATTATGTTGCAACAAGACGCACATTTAGCGCTACAGTACACGTATTTGAGTGATTAATTTTGTACTTAAAACATTTATTTTTAAAGATTTTTGAATTACAAAGAAAGTTTTCCGTGATACATTTCATTCCATTGCTGTAATCTGTAACACCTGAGGGTATAATTACATTAATCCTCAGGGGGGTACATGCTTACTTTGTGTACCATGTGTGTGGCAACCACAAGGAACCCTAGCTAATATGGTATTTGCTTATACAACTTTACACATCGGTACCATATTTCTCTAACACACAAATTACACAGCTATCTGATCATTTAACTGAGAGATAAACATTTTTTTACTAAATCAGTGACACATGTTTACGCAATACACAGTTGGGTAACTTCACACTTATGAAACTGTATTTTGTCTGTACTTTGTAAACTGTTCATATTTTTTCGGACCCATCGTGATACTATGAGAGCTTTGAATGATGTATTTGGTATGAGATCATGATTTTTAAAGTACGTTTGAGGTAGGTGACACTATTTAAATGAGCAGAGAATTCTTTTTAGGTTTTGAAATTATTGGAGGAAGCTACGACGATTTTGAGATTTGACTGAGGTGTTATGATGTTATTATTACGACGACGATGTGTATTATGTTGTTGAGGAATGTTTATTATGCTACGTATTTCTCATGATGAAATATTGAAGAAGTGTCGACGAATAAGGTAAGGAATAATGAGTAGTGATTAGGGACTCTGATTTGTGGAAAAGGTTGTTGGAAACCAAGAATCGTACTTTAAGAGTTATGAAATGTGCGTAAATGCGAGACTGTATCACAATGCTGACGAATATTTTATTTGGACACTTATATTTATAGGGTTTTGTTTCTACACATTTGCAACGCAAATTCTCGACCCATGAAATTTTGTATATGAGACTGTCACAGTAGCGGAAACTGCTGTCGTAAATATTTCCGTAAGAAAGTTAAGTGACCACCTGCACGTAATGCGTCGTGGGCACACAGCTGTGTCAGACCCCGGGAGAACAAGTCATTAGTGAGTGCCTCATCAGAAGCACGGGTAGAATAAAAGAAAGGGGAGGCCATTGTCCTCGCTATTGACATTTCCTTGTTGAAAGCATACTGTGGAGCTCGTAATTTATGATATTTACTAAAATGCCTAATGAAATGATTAGAAACATTTTACATCTATTGTCTTTGTAGTTAAGAGATTGCTCATTTTGTTTAATATCTGGTTTCCAGCTGTGTTGCAGCATTGGTTTTATAAAATAAACTTAAATGCATCTGCTAATGTGAACACTTTCTGTCAACAGATTTATTAAATAAGTATTTTCTGATCCACATTCTTCGAAAAAGGAGCTCTTGGAATGGAGAGAACAATAAGAAGGGACTAATAACAGTAACTGCATCTATAATTTTCTTTTCAAGTACTTGGTAATTTCTTTTGTAGAATAATTTGTGGTGCACCACTTTAATTACATAGACATTAAGATGTGATTATACATTTCCCTTATCTGCATTGTTATCTTTAGTGTACTATTTTTTCTGCTTGAGCTATGTCATGTTTAGGTATAAGTTGCTGCTGTTTGCCAGGCATAGTGTTACTGAATTTGACTTTGTGTTACTCTGCTAAGCCAGTTTTACTACTCCTTTATTTTTCTTGTTGCTGCACATTGGCTCCTATTAGTTGTAATATTACAATTGCTTTGCTAATTTCTTAATGCTGCTTGCTTCGCAAATCTGCGTTTTTTTCATTGCTGTTTATATTAATTGTTTTATGTGATGCTGCATTGCCTCGTCCCTTAGTTTAGCATCTGAGCTCAGTAGATTTAAGTTAGCTTAAGAGGGGGTAGACTATATAAGAAACTAACTATGATGAATTGGAAGAAATGCATTAAGAAGATATAAGAAAATGGTTTGGCCAAAAAAAAAAAAGTAGTGTACAGTGGAGAAAAACTATTTTGAAAGAGGATGTGAACAGAATACAGAAAGCAGGCTTAGATAGTACTTTTGGGAATAATGATGAACAAAGATCTCCATGCAAAATACTGCAGTAAAACAAACCCTGTCCTTTCCTTTTGTGTCATCCCTCTATATGTTTGTGTACCCTTGTGTATTTGTGTTATTCCTGTCTTTATGTGTTTAGCTGATGAGAGCTATGTTGTAGAATTTTTCTAATACTATGTTATTTACTTTGTAAAGATGTTTAGACATTATTTATTCTGTTTTGTGTTAATGCTCATGTGTGAAGTTGATGTTTCGAAAGTTATTCTGATCTTTTATGTATGTACTCATGTCATAATTCCTGTAACACTGATGTATATGTTTATTTCTATTCTTTTGTAAAGCCTGTACTGCAAATGTTATCTGTATTGTTATGTTTTTAATGATGTATTTTGTACCTTTGTAATTATATTTTCGTGTTATAATATTGTAATTGACACCAGTTAATCAAATTAAGTAACTTGTAAGTTCCATTTCACTGCACACGTTTCTGTTGGTCATAGTATACGGACAATATGTGAGAACTAGGGACTGTTAGTGTTTGCACATGTGTTAATAATTCAGCAAGGGACTGGATAACAGCATTGCTGGTTCTAAGGACAGTTCCGAAAACTTTGTGAGTGCACAAGTGGTGGTTTATGGACTTGCTATATTATCCGCAAGACTCTTCAATGGTGATTGTGCACCTGCACAGTCGCAACAGATGGCTGCTGGCCGTCTCTACATGGACTACAGTGGGTCTGCACCTTCGATGGCCCACCAATACCGTAATCTCTACCAGGACTACAGTGGGTCTGCTCTGTGATGACCTACCTACCAATACTCTTCAAAATTTCGACTGACTCTGCGGTGGGTTTGCTCTGTTGTGGCCCATTACCTGTATGCATGTCAAGAGTCAGCACTGTCTTTCCGTTGGAAGGACAACACTACTTCTTCAAGACTGCATGGAAATCCACTACTTCTGTGTGCATTTTCTTTTACTGCTCAGACTTTGAGAAAAACTCTGCATTTTTACTGTGATGAACAATCTGGACTGTCTTTATGGACTGTGAGAAATTTTTAGCTTTTGACCAACATTGTATCAATAAGTGTGTGCATTTGATTTCTTTGTTATTGTAATTATGAGAAAAATTTTTCAAATCTGTATTGGCCACTGCCCAATCCAATTTGTAAAATTTTTTGTGGGGAGCATGGGGGCTATGTAAGTAGGCTGTTTAGGTTTTTTTATTGGTAACGCCACCTCTGTATGAAAATCACTGGCTGTGCTGTGTGCAGTCTGAGGCTGCTTTGCATTGTTGTAATACTCGCCATTGTAGTGTTAGGCAGCTGGATGTGAACAGCGCGTAGCGTTGCGCAGTTGGAGGTGAGCCGCCAGCAGTGGTGGATGTGGGGAGAGAGATGGCGGAGTTTTGAAATTTGTCATGAACTGCTATATTTATATATGATGATATCAAGGTAAATACATTGTTTGTTCTCTATTAATATCTTTCATTTGCTAACTATCCCTATCAGTAGTTAGTGCCTTCCATAGTTTGAATCTTTTATTTAGCTGGCAGTAGTGGCGCTCGCTGTATTGCAGTAGCTTGAGCAGCGAAGATTTTTGTGAGGTAAGTGATTTGTGAAAGGTATAGTTTAATGTTAGTGAGGGCCATTCTTTAGTAGGGATTTTTGAAAGTCAGATTGCATTGCGCTAAAAACATTGTGTGTCAGTTTAAGCACAGTCTTGTATAAATTGTTCAAAGGGGAAGTTTCACAATTAACATACATTACATTATCAGATGTGCGCAATGCTGCTTCATTACCTTATTTAACAATATACCTCGTCCCGAAGCTTGACCAGAGACCTATGTCGACGCCCGCCGACTCCTCACACACCACTTCCGACTGACTACAACTCACAACTTGCTACACACAACATCCTACTCGCAACTGAACTCTCGCGCATTCAAGCGCAGACTAACAACGATAAACAACTCTCTAGTCAGAGATTCTGTCATGCCTTGCCAGCGCTGGTACTGAATACATACGCGTTTCAACCGAAAGAGCTCTCTTACCGAGAGACAGTATCTAGAAAGAATGGATATTCCACCCAGAACATTCCCCTGGGCACTGTTATAGTTCAATTCATTTATCTTGGCGGCTCGCGCATGCCCGCCCAGACGCGGGAGATTGCAGCGTTGCCAGTTGTACGCGCCAAGAGAAGCAGCGCCGTAGCAGTGTAGTTCTCAAACTTACGTTTAGGGGGGAGCGCGCAGTTTATGAAGTAAAGCCACCACGGCCGCATTAAACCTTTCGCTGCTACAGAGACGTGCTCCCCGCATTCCACGCCGTGCGCGATTTTGTAACCACTGCACTGCTCGCCTGTGCAGACACATTGTGTTCCGACTGCTTTGACACACTTATCATTCGATTTCACAAAAACTATTTGGCCCAAAAATTTGATTTTGACACGTCTTCTTGACTGATACCTTCCCCCCATAAATGACTTAATTTTGTTTCGATTTTCAACGCAGTTATATTGCAGCATTAAATGTAGTAAACCATTGCACGAAATTTTGAAGAGTTTGCAGAGGTAAAGTTCATAGCGTATACTTTCCGTATGTTCGATTGTAGTTACCACAATGTTGAGAATGAAATGTGTACAAGATACCTAAATTTCATATAAAATTTACTGTATAACAACATCTCATTTAATTTAAGTACCAGATTGGTGTCGTATGTAATATTGAGAAATATTCCGTCTTTCGCGACTGTAATACAAGTTTTTTTATACCGGGCGCGTTTGACTTTATTTTAAAGCACTTCAATCAATCAAAAGGAAGTACACAAAATACGTTAAACAAAACTGTGGACTTACAAAAACATTACGACTTGAATATACTGTGTATCAGTGCTCTGAGCTATGTCAAATATAATTTTTGTGTGTGGCACACACAAAAAGCATTTATTTGCTAAAACACTGATCGGCCGACACAAACGTTGAATATTGTGTTACCTCAGCACAAAACTACGAAAGGTGACTTGGCAATGGAGGAGACAAAATGCTGTCCAATGAAGATGCTTCAAAAGAGAAAAACGCGTCTGGTCTAAATAAGACGCTTATTACAGTTGCAGAAGAGGAATATATTTCAATACCATTGGTAAAATTGCAACTGTGGAACAAAAACAAGAAAGAGAACATGAGTATTATTGTGTATGTGCGTTACCCTTCATTGTTGTCAATCGCTGCGATAGTCTTCTGCATCGCTGTAGTCAGTGTCGCAGTCCGAATCATCAGGTCTTAGAGTTATGACGATGGGTTCAAGCAGATTGTCAATTACAATTTCCCTGTCCATGTCCTCCTCCTGTAACCTTTGTGCATGCCGAACACATTCAGCCCATGCTGAAGGAGTAATGCTGTCAAGTGCTTCGTGCAGAAGCCTTTCTGTATCGGCAATTTTAAATGCCACGTTTCGTTCTGCGACATACCCTTTCACTTGTGCCCAAATTAACTCTATCGGATTGTATTGGCAATGGTACGGTGGCAAACGCAAAACTGTGTGTCCATGTTCCTGTGCAATACAATCGATTTCATAAACTTTTGTGCGAGGCTTATGAAGCACTATAAGATTCAACATTTCAGCACGAGTTTGGTTGACAGTATGTGGAATATTTTTACTTGCAAGCCATAACATGATATCGGCTTTTTTTGTACTTGTTGTGGGTGTCTTGTCAACAACAACAGAGTGATAACTCGCATTGTCCATTACAATCACCGAGTTTGCAGGCAAGTAAGGGAGAAACTGATTCCTAAACCACAATTTAAATGTCTCAGAGTTCATTTCGGAATGATAATCCCCTGAATTTCTCTTTTTTGCCCGGAACACTAATTTGCTTTCTGGAATGAATCCAGAAGCAGAACCAGCGTGAAGCACAATTATTCGTACACCTTTACCAACTGGTACTTTAAACCCACCCGAACCATCACTCATTTTCCAACACGCTTTCCTTGTGTGATTTTGGTTCACCCATGTTTCGTCCAAGAAAAAAATGTTCTTATTCCCGGATTTTCTTACTTCAATAATACGTCTTAAAAACTGTGCCCTTGAAGCAGCGATATCACTACGTTCCATTAAAAACTTTCTTCCATCATTTGTATGTACATGTTTGAATCCAATGTTTTTAAGTATTCTATTCATTGAAGTCTGCTACCTTTAAAATTTATGGTTTCACGCATTTTCACAGTGATTTTTTTTACAGTAGGAAATTCGCCTGTGTTGTACATGTTGAGCACTTCTCGTCTTAGAACATCTTTGTCGAAATTATCTAAATTAGTTACAGTCCTCTCACGAGTGCGATATTTCCCTGGCGATCTGAAAAGTGGGCTTCCACAGGTATCCGTAGATAACTTTCCTTCATTGGCAATCCGCTGAACGGTTCTAAAGCTAACGCCTGTCGCTTCTGCAGTGCGTTCCTGAGATCTGGCGACATCCGTGATAGGTCCACCGTTTTCTGCTTCGCGCTTGAAAAAAGCGTGAATCCGGTAAATTATGTCCCTCGCCTGTTTATGGAGAGTTTGTCGCTTACCACCATTATCAGCCATGACAACTTGCAACAAATGCGATAAAAATTCACCAAAGAATAACTACAATCACATTTAACACTCGCACTCGCCAAGACATTCCCAGCAGACCGTTCAGAAAACTACTGAACACTCATTGGCTGTCAGCGGATGCGTGACGTCAGGTGCGTAGAACGAGCCTTAAATCGACCGCAGTCGTTCATGGTTCCAACTATACAGAGTGTTCATTTTAATTGGAGACATTGAAATATCCGCAAATCTACACATCGGATCAAACAAATTTATAACTAAATTTTTTTTGTCTCAGAGGCGGACATCCAATGATACCAAATTCGACGAATTTGTAGTCAAATTTGTTATAATTGGATGTCCCCTTCCGGGAGGAACTAATTTTCATTAGGATTTCTTTTGGCTCTGTGTGTCGTTTTCAAGAGATTTCAATGTCCCCATAAAATGAACACCCTTTATAACATAAACAGTGTTTATAAATTGGGAAATATTCTATCTTTAGCAACTGTAACAAAACTTTCTTTATACCAGAGTCATTTCGCTTTTTTCTAAAACGTTCTGATTAAAACGAAGTTGGCGAAGTACACAAAACTGAATTTTGGATGTAATAAAACATAAAACTAAAATATATTGCCAGTGAGGCACAGTGCGCAAACATTTTGTTTTTGTCACAACGGACAGCAAATACTTGCCAAACCATAGATCAGTCGACGAAACCATTGAATATGATGTTGCCAAAGCAGCGAAGCAAAGAATTCCGTCAGACAATCAAATAGCTCGGCAACGTACGAGCCGAAATTCTGCTCTAAATAATACTTTTAATACTGCCGCAAAAGAATATATCTCAATATGAATAGTAAAACAGCGACTGCGGAAGAGGCGATATACAAACAAAACGGATAACATGAATATTGTATGTGTGCCTTTTCGTTGTTTTTAATTGCTGTGAAAAGAAATATTGGAGGAGAAAATTACAAAAACTGAAAACTTATTATGATTATAATGAAGCACAGGAAATTTCAAAACATTACATTCAAACGAATAAAATTCATTAAGTAAGACACTTCGCTATTGTTTTTAAATAAATAAAATATTTAGTATGCAACAAGCCTTGAACTCAGAATCTTCCGATTAGCAGCCCAACACCTTAACCATTACGCCAACGCAGCTACTCATCTCTCTCATCTCCTGGAGCACTCTAAACGTCTGCAAAATACCGACAAACACTGTTGGGATGACTATGAATTACTCACGTTGCGTCGAAGTACAATAGGAAATAAACAATTACCGCTGTTCTTTATTGCGAAAAAGCGGTTCGTGAGACTGATACAAACACCTTTCCTTGCTATCGCCTGAATTAGGAGGCTTATTGTTTGTTTGGTTTAATTAATTAATAGAATATGAAGCATTTGGTGTAAAGAATGCTTTTTCCAAACTTTCTATAAAAGAAAGTCTGCTATCAAGACATTGCTTTTGTTCAATTACTTCATTTATGACTGAACGTTTCTAAAATTGAAGACACTCGTCTGTGCTCTGCACTGCAGTCGAGATCTGGCAACGTCGTTCTCTGTTCATTGGCTGACTGTGATTTGTGACGTCAAATGCGCAGAACGAACCTAAACTCGGCCGCCAAGATATATGACGTGCACCTTAGTTAAAACCAAGAATCAACAAGTGGATAAAGAGGGGAACATGTCGGCAAATCTATACCTTTTCTTACTTTTGTGGGCAACGTTTCATTTAAGACAGCAAGAATCGTCTGTAAATTTCAAGCGAAACTGATTTTTCGTCCACCATCTAAGATTTGGGATCGGTGAAGGACGGCTTGTTATTGCGGAAGGCCGGAATTTACGAAATACCTTCTCGATGTGGTACGGCTTACATAGGACAGACCACACCCACTGTGAAAGAACGCTGAACTGAACATCAACGTTGCACTTGCCTTTTGAAACCAGGCAAGTCAGCTATTGTCAAATACTGTATTTACACTGGACATTCAATGGGGTATGATGTAACTGTGATTCTGACCACAGCTATGTCGTTTTGGGACTCTTTTATTAACGAATCCATGGAAATACGCCTAGAGGAAAATTTGTTGAACCGTGACAGCGGCTACCAGTTGAACAGTGCGTGGAACCCACTGATCTAGACTATTTGTTCTAATCGAAGACAACATAGTGTGCCAACGGCCGCGGGAGGACAGCTGAGTTGCACGGATCCACCAGCTCCGCCGTTGCCTCCGTGAAGGGTGGCCCGTCCGTGTGTAGGGCGGAGTGGAGCAAGTCTTCGTCACTCTTCGATGGCTCACCTGAAGATGACTGACAGGTGCTCAGTCGAAGTACTATGGCTACAGTAAGCCAACCATTACCATGTGTAAAGGAATCATTAATGTCAATGCTAAAGTTAAGTCTGCATCCACAGAACACACATGGTCCATCGACAAGTGCAGTAGCAGCAGTGTTCTTGACAGTGTTCTTCTTCTTGTCTGCAGCAGATATTGTGAATTGGATGTTCTCAATTGTTTTGTAAACTGTTTGTCTGGAACGACGACGATATCTTCTGTATGGCATCTTGGCAGCGTTCAATGCAGTTGCCTGTGCAGCAGCAGCAACGCGAGTGATCCGCTGCGCGGTGCTCGCTCGCTTGTATAGACAAACAGTTTACAAAACAATTGAGAACATCCAATTCACAACATCTGCTGCAGACAAGAAGAAGAACACTGTCAAGAACATTGCTGCTACTGCACTTGTCGATGGACCATGTGTGTTCTGTGGATGCAGAGTTAACTTTAGCATTGACATTAATGATTCCTTTACACATGGTAATGGTTGGCTTACTGTAGCCGTAGTACGAGGTGGTACAGGAGTTCCTATGTTCCTGGCCTTGAAAGTTTTGTAGACAGAGACATTATCGCCTATCGTACCTATCATATTGGAGAACTTGCAAATAAAGACTTTGGTAAATCTGTCTATATGTCCCCTTCCCCATTGTCATTGTATACACGTAATAGGAGAAAAATATCTGTAAATGAGTCTGTATTTATTTGAACACTCAATTCGCCAGTAAAATTTTAAAATTCGCAAAAAATTTTTAATCAAGCTATTGGCGCGGCTTTTCAATAATTGAACAACATTTGCGTTATCAGTATCACCCAAACACGGAGAAGCTAACATGTTATTCACCCTATGGCCTTCTGCTTGGCGACAACATGACGTAGCCACCTCGGCGCATCGCAAGCAAGTAGCATCAGCAAGTAGCCTTTGGCATAATTCTGCTCAGGCGTCTGACCTCACCTGCGTCACTGGCTTCTTGCGTTAACCGAAGAAGGTGTCAAATTTTCCTCCAGCTGCGCCAAGTAAATTTTCTTCTTTTTTTTAAAATGATATCATCTTGCTTTCACCAGTTAGAATTTTCTGCTACAATTGTAAATTTGGCATTAAGGCATTTTCAAGCATAAGATATTGACATATAGATTTGCGTTGGCTTAAAGCCAAAACTGCAATCAAAAATGGTTCAAATGGCTCTGAGCACTATGCGACTTAACTTCTGAGGCCATCAGTCGCCTAGAACTTAGAACTACTTAAACCTAACTAACCTAAGGACAGCACACACGTCCATGCCCGAGGCAGGATTCGAACCTGCGACCGTAGCGGTCGCTCGGTTCCAGACTGTAGCGCCTAGAACCGCACAGCCACTCCGGCCGGCCTGCAATCATAAAATAAAATTCTAACAGCTGAAAACAAGATGATGACATTTTTTTAAAAAAGTAATAGAAGCTGTGGACCCATATTACAAGAAAGTAATAATTTTTTTTTCAGTGTAACGGAGGTTAAAAGGTTTGCAGCTACTAGATTTTCTTTGTTCGTGCAGAAAAACTTGAGCATCAATAAAGACATTTTAATTTATTTCTTCTTTCCTACTAACTGTTTCCAGAATACATTTCGCTAACAGTATCCACTTATGCTACTGAAAGTACCTAAAAAATCATATCACTGTGCGATTCATCAAATACTTCAAGAGATATGAGATCGTAAACATTGAGATGCTTGGAAAACTAGTTGTTTTTAAAACGAATATGTGTAATATATGAAAGTTCGTGCAGAAAAACTTGAGCATCAATAAAGACATTTTAATTTATTTCTTCTTTCCTACTAACTGTTTCCAGAATACATTTCGCTAACAGTATCCACTTATGCTACTGAAAGTACCTAAAAAATCATATCACTGTGCGATTCATCAAATACTTCAAGAGATATGAGATCGTAAACATTGAGATGCTTGGAAAACTAGTTGTTTTTAAAACGAATATGTGTAATATATGAAAGTTCGTGCAGAAAAACTTGAGCATCAATAAAGACATTTTAATTTATTTCTTCTTTCCTACTAACTGTTTCCAGAATACATTTCGCTAACAGTATCCACTTATGCTACTGAAAGTACCTAAAAAATCATATCACTGTACGATTCATCAAATACTTCAAGAGATATGAGATCGTAAACATTGAGATGCTTGGAAAACTAGTTTTTTTAAAACGAATATGTGTAATATATGAAAGTTCGATTCTTTAAAACAATGGTGAATGGAGGTATCTATATTGGCAGATAATAGATTAAGTGAGAATAAACGAATAGCTATCGTGAACACCCAATGACTGTACGATGAGCATGATTCCATGGTCCTCGGCTCTATTTCCCATAAGTAGAAAAGTGTAATAATTTTTAGATTTCAAAATATTAGTAGTTGTAATCTTGATAACACAAAGAAATGCTTTGAAAGCCTGTTAGCCGTTCGTGCTCCGCGTGAGTTGCGGCGTATTGATTCCAATGATGCCACTGATCCTATGGTCGTTCGCTGTATTTCCTATGAGAAGGAAACTGTTATAATTTTTTTGATTAAAATTTATTAATAGTTGTAATGTTCGGTAACACACATGAATCATACAACGTACTTTTAGAACTAGCGACCCGTCCTAGCATCGCATGGGCTGCACTAAATATCTACGACCTGTCTCGCGTAGCGGTAATGTACAGAAACCTTCCTCGTGAATTAGGGTACCTGTTACTCGAAACCGTATCAAAATCTCTACAGTTCTTACGGAGCTTAGCATTGATATAGACAAAAAAAACGCGCCGTAGTGCTTTGATTTAGTAATAACTAATATGTACAGGCAAACAAAAACAACCTGTACGAATTACCTAAATTTTCCTACCTGCGAAGCGTTCGCATGGAGCACAGCATTGTACACAACTGAAATTCGAAACAAAAGAACTTTGGGGACAACAAACTGAACCGTTAGAAATGTGGTCGTACCGAAGAAAATTAAAAATTACGTGGGCACAAAAAGTTCGAAATGAAGAATGCTAAAAGAAGTTGGTGGGGAAAGAAGTGTGTGAAAAACCCAAACGAGACGATGGGACATCTGCCACGGCGGCCACAAATAGTCATCTTGGAACTGGAAGGAGCAGATGGAAAAATAATAGAAACAGCGCAAAAGTGAAGTATGTAAGACAGACTGTAGCGGATGTTTGGTTAAGTAGTTACATACGAAAGAAAATATTAGCTGAGGTCAGGGAAAGATGGAGCACAACATCAAACGGGTCGAAAAACTGATAACAAAATAGTGATTGAATGATGATGTCAGATGCAACTTTGCTGTTTACTGCCAACGGTAGGTTAGTTCATAAAGATTTTTATGTATACACGTTAATATGTGCTTCGTTCGTTACCCGTAGAACTTCTAGAAGGTACTGAATTTCTCTCCTTGTGTTTGCTCACATCTCTTCCATCACCACTTCTACAGTGTCTCGTATTCATCAGTAAGAGACTGCTCATCAGCTACTGGTGGCCTGCACGCTTTATCCCTAACGTAACCCAACAAGAAAGGCTAAGAGGGGTTTCGTCTGGTGAATGTGTTGCTCATGATGTTGGAGGTTTTAACCAAGATCTGACGCAGAAATAACCATTATGTGACGCGACATATGGCTGAAATTCCTATAACTGAAGTACGACGTAAAGTTCCAACAAGTACAGGTAAACCGCTATCGTAGTGGTAGGCTCAGTGAAAGTGAACTGTCTAATAACTGTGGTGTCCAATACGTCACAGCGTGTATTCACTTTCAGGTTGTCCCTTATCTGCTGTAGCACGATATGTGGGTTCTCCGACTCCCATACAGGGTGTGGTAGATAAGTAATGAGACTCAGTCTAGAAAAACAAATTTATTGATCCAATTTGTACAAAACGTTAATATTCTTCAAAGTACTCGCCTTGGGCGTCGACACAACGTTGCCAGCGTGTTTTCCAAGCTTCATAGGCCCCACTGTAGTCCGTTTGAGCTATCCCAGTTAGTGCCTTCGTGACAGCACGTTGGATGTTCGGAATATCGTCGAAACGATGACCCTTCAGGCATCTTTTGACCTTCGGAAATAGGAAGAAATCAGGAGGACTCAAGTCAGGGCTGTATGGTGGCTGTGGCAAAACTTCAACTCCAATTCGGGTCAAGTAGGAACGCTGTGTGCGCCGGAGCGTTGTCGTGGTGGAGACGCCAGCGTTGAGCAAGGTCCTGTCGCTTCCGTTTGACGGCTCTGTGCAATCGCTGACGGACTTCTTTGTAGAATTCGGCATTGACAGTCTTCCCCTGATGGACAAACTCTTTGTGAATTAACCCCCGCTTGTCGAAAAACACAATCAGCATTGTCTTGATGCGGGACTTTGACATTCTTGCTTTCTTCGGCCGCGGGGATGCCGGTGTGTGCCACTCCGAGCTCTGGGCTTTCGTCTCCGGGTCGTATTGGAATGTCCACGATTCGTCGCCTGTTACTACTTTGTCTAAAAAGTGTGGATTATTTTCCAAATCATTCAACATCTCACGGCAAACGTCCACTCATTGTTGCTTTTGTTCGGCGGTGAGCACTCGGGGAACCAATTTTGCGCAAACTTTCCTCATCATCAAATCTTGCGTAACAATTTCGTGAACCGTAAATTTATTCACGGAGACCTCATCGGCGATCATTTTGAGACTTAAACGACGGTCGGAGTCCAGGAGTTCTTTCACTTTGGCCACCGTTTCATCCACACGACACGTTGAAGGGCGTCCAGATCGTTCCATGTCTTCAACGGATTCCCTCCCGTTTTTAAATTCATTAAACCACCGGAACACTTGAGCTCTTGATAGGGAGTCTTCTTTGTAGGCCTCCGTAATCATAGCAAAAGTTTCCGAAGCAGTTATGCCCAAGCGAAAGCAAAATTTGATTGCATACCGCTGTTCTATCGAGCGATCCATCTTCAGCGTTTTCACAAGTGTCACGGGCACACAAACAACGTAATACGCGAAGCTCGACCCTCACTGCACCAGAGCTCCGACGCGACTGCGAACCGGTTCTATTGTTAGCTCAGATCCCCCACCACGTGACGTACAGGTGGAGACCGCCCTGCGAGCGACTGGGGCGCCGCGCGGCGGCCAGTCTCATTACTTATCTACCACACCCTGTACACGTAAATTACGCCTATTTACTTTCTAATGACGTGAAAAGTTGGAAAAACAAACATTATTGAGGTACTCGATGTCTACGTCGGTTAGCTTCAGCATCTTTCTTGCAGACTCTCTGCCTGCAAAGCTTGCAAGAGTTGCTCTCTGTATACAGGGAAATGCAGCCGTCTGTGTAAAATTTTCATCGCAGTGCTCTGAGATATGCCTGTTACTGGGAAAACACGTCACTTCAATTTCCGCAGACTACGTTAAAATTCCGTAAGCACCGCATCAACAGTGTTGTCATCCACTGCTTATTGTCTCGGCGCCGACACTGCCACTCTCATTAAAAGACATCATGTTTTCGCCAGTGACTGTTAAACTTTTTATTTCCACTATTGCAATTTCCGCCTTAGGCCATTGTCAAGTGCAGATCTTTTGGCTCTAAGCCCACACATTTGTATATTCGTTTTTTTTTTCCTTTATTGTAATTTTAATCACCTATACAGGCGGGCTGGCAGCAGCTCAGTACACTGCTCTTCAGCCTCAAGTGGAACAATAACATGACATAGAGGTGATACAGACAATACAAAAAACGGCGGGCAAAAAATGGAGATACAAAAAAACAATAAACATGAAGCCGTTCACGTTGGACGATAAAAACACTAACACTCGTGGACACGGCGACAAAACACGGAGAACGGCGACGGCACATGTGAACAGTTGAGTTGTAACTGCACGAAACACAAAACGATGCACACACACTAAACACTGATGGCGATGATCTCCGGCGCGCGAATGTTCACTGAGCGTGTACGAGTCCGGGGACCTGCCAAGAGAGGAGGTGGAGGGGGAGGAAGGGGAAATGGGAGAGGGGAGAGCAGAGATGCCATTGGCAAAGGAGGGAGGGGGAGGGAGGAAGGGGGAGGGGAAGCCTGGGGGAGAGGGGAGGAGGGAGGGGGGAAAGGAAAGAGAAGGGAAGGGAAAGGGGGGGATGGAGGGTGCCTAAAGGAAAGGACACAGGAGGTGGGGGGGGGAGGATCAAAGTTGATAGGAGGGGTAGATGCAGGGGTGGAGGACATCATCAGGGAGGGGGAGCTGGCGGAAGCCACCTTGGGAGAGGGTAAGGAGGGTGGAGAGATGGAGACCGGGTGGGACATGGGAATACAGGCGCGGCAGCGGGCGGGGGTGGGTGAGGATCGGGGAGACGAGTGGGTGAGGAGGATCGAGTTTATGGGAGGTGTACAGGATCCGTATCCTTTCAAGGAAAAGGAGGAGGTGGGGGAAGGGGATTAGATCATACAGGATCCGCGTGGGGGAGGGGAGACGGATGCGATAGGCGAGGCGGAGAGCATGGCGTTCAAGGATTTGGAGGGATTTATAAAAGGGAGGGGGGGCGGAGATCCAAGCCGGATGGGCATAACAAAGGATAGGGCGGATGAGGGATTTATAGGTGTGGAGGATGGTGGAGGGGTCCAGACCCCACGTACGGCCGGAGAGGAGCTTGAGGAGACTGAGTCGGGAGCGTGCCTTGGCTTGGATTGTCCGGAGGTGGGGAGTCCAGGAGAGGCGACGGTCGAGGGTGACGCCAAGGTACTTAAGGGTGGGAGTGAGGGCGATAGGACGGCCATAGATGGTGATGTAGAAATCAAGGAGGCGGAAGGAAGGGGTGGTTTTGCCTACAATGATCACCTGGGTTTTGGAGGGATTGACCTTGAGCAACCACTGGTTGCACCAAGCGGTGAACCGGTCAAGATGGGATTGGAGAAGGTGTTGGGAGCGCTGTAGGGTGGGGCAAGGGCAAGGAAGGCGGTGTCATCGGCGAACTGGAGAAGGTGGACAGGGGGTGACGGCGGCGGCATGTCCGCTGTGTAGAAAAGGTACAGAAGGGGGGAGAGGACGGAGCCTTGGGGCACACCGGCAGAGGGGCAAAAGGTGTAGGAATCTGTGTGATGGATGGTGACATAGGAAGGACGGCGGGAGAGAAAGGAGCCGATCAGACGGACGTAGTTAATGGGAAGAGCGAAGGTTTGGAGCTTGAAGAGGAGACCGGAATGCCATACGCGGTCATAGGCACGTTCGAGGTCCAGGGAGAGGAAGATTGCGGAGCGACGGGAATTAAGCTGTTCAGAAAGGAGATGAGTGAGGTGAAGGAGAAGGTCGTCGGAAGAGAAGGACGGCCGAAAGCCACACTGGGTAACGGGAAGGAGGTGGTGCTGGCGGAGATGCTGGTGGATATATATATTGGTGTCATTTGCTGTTACATATATTCGTAACGCTGCTAAATAGTGCGAGCACACATGTCCATATATCGTAAAACAGCAGTCTGTACATACTGTTTTACGATATAGGGACATGTGTGCAGCGTTACGAATGTACCGGATGATCAAAAAGGCAGTATAAATTTGAGAACTTCATAAACCACGGAATAATGTAGTTAGAGATATAAAAATTGACACATGCTTGCAATGGTTGGTTGGTTGGTTTGGGGAAGGAGACCAGACAGCGTGGTCATCGGTCTCATCGGATTAGGGAAGGAATGGGAAGGAAGTCAGCCGTGCCCTTTCAGAGGAACCATCCCAGCATTTGCCTGGAGCGATTTAGGGAAATCACGGAAAACCTAAATCAGGATGGCCGGACGCGGGATTGAACCGTCGTCCTTCCGAATGCGAGTCCAGTGTCTAACCACTGCGCCACCCCGCTCGGTGCTTGCAATGACATGGGGTTTTATTAATTTATTTATTAAAAAAAAGTCCGACAGATGGCGCTGGACAGCAAAACGTAACTGCTACCGTGACGGGTGAGAGGTACGCCGATATGTTAACAGAATCGCATCATTCCCAGTCTGGCTGATAAACACCTGCTGGAACGTACGATGTTTATGCAGGATGGCGCTCCACCCCATATTGCTAGACGCGTGAAGGATTTCTTGCGCGCGTCGTCTGGTGATGATCGTGTGCTTAGCCATCACTTTCGTCATGCTTGGCCTCCCAAGCCCCCAGACCTCAGTCCGTGCGATTATTGGCTTTGGGGTTGCCTGAAGTAGCAAGTGTATCGTGATCGGCCGACATGTCTAGGAATGCTGAAAGACAACATCCGACGCCACTGCCTCACCATAACTTCGGACATGCTTTAGAGTGCTGTTCACAACATTATTCCTCGATTGCAGCTATTGATGAGGAATGATGGTGGACATATTGAGCATTTTCTGTAAAGAACATCAGCTTTGTCTTACTTTGTTATGCTAATTATTGCTATTCTGATCAGATGAAGCGCCATCTGTCGGACAATGTTTGAGCTTTTGTATTTTTTGGTTCTAATAAAACCCCGTGTCATTCCAAGCATTTGTGTCAATTTGTACCTCTCTATCTATATTATTCCGTGATTTATTCAGTTGCCGGCCGCGGTGGTCTTGCGGTTCTAGGCGCTGCAGTCCGGAACGGCGGGACTGCTACGGTCGCAGGTTCGAATCCTGCCTCGGGCATGGATGTGTGTGATGTCTTTAGGTTAGTTAGGTTTAAGTAGTTCTAAGTTCTAGGGGACTGATGACCTAAGATGTTAAGTCCCATAGTACTCAGAGCCATTTGAACCATTTATTCAGTTTTCAAATTTATACTGACTTTTTGATCACCTGGTATATAACAGCAAATGACAACGACATATAAATGTGTCAGCTTGTATAAAGTTAGACATGGCTTGAAGCCAAAACATCTGCATTTGATAATGGTCTAAGGCCGAAATTGCAATAATGGAAATAAAAAGTTTAACACTTACTGGCGTAAACACGATGTCTTTCAAGAAATTTCACATGATTGTGAATCTCAGTTATTAAAAGTTAATTAGTCTCCTTAAACTTTTTACATCATGTTTTAATACTTTTCACGGCTGGTGAATCTCGACGATAGACTCTCCGGAACTGTCGCTGAGCTGTAATAGGCGGCCGTGTTCCATGAAACGACAAATAATGAGCATTCTCCTGCATAGACGGCATTATGGGAGAACTCCTCCATTACACTATCTGTAGCTATAGAGAGAGAAAAAAAGAAATGAAATACTGTCGGAGCACGTGCAGGAGTACATCAACAAAAATCAACAAAAACTTTTTGAGTTAAGCATTTGCCAAAATACCGCATAAACTTGAGCGACGTATCAATAAAATACATTATGAATTAACGTGTCATTCGCAAAAACAAAAAAAAAAAAAAACAAGAAATAGCCGTACGAGATGTGTTCAAAAAATTCAGGCACATTCGTGATTTCACGCCAATGGTGTGTTGGAGCGAAATGCGGTTGGCATCCCTGCACACGCCTGTGTTTCATGTGTAACTGCCGGAAGTACACTCCTGGAAATTGAAATAAGAACACCGTGAATTCATTGTCCCAGGAAGGGGAAACTTTATTGACACATTCCTGGGGTCAGATACATCACATGATCACACTGACAGAACCACAGGCACATAGACACAGGCAACAGAGCATGCACAATGTCGGCACTAGTACAGTGTATATCCACCTTTCGCAGCAATGCAGGCTGCTATTCTCCCATGGAGACGATCGTAGAGATGCTGGATGTAGTCCTGTGGAACGGCTTGCCATGCCATTTCCACCTGGCGCCTCAGTTGGACCAGCGTTCGTGCTGGACGTGCAGACCGCGTGAGACGACGCTTCATCCAGTCCCAAACATGCTCAATGGGGGACAGATCCGGAGATCTTGCTGGCCAGGGTAGTTGACTTACACCTTCTAGAGCACGTTGGGTGGAACTGGATACATGCGGACGTGCATTGTCCTATTGGAACAGCAAGTTCCCTTGCCGGTCTGGGAATGGTAGAACGATGGGTTCGATGACGGTTTGGATGTACCGTGCACTATTCAGTGTCCCCTCGACGATCACCAGTGGTGTACGGCCAGTGTAGGAGATCGCTCCCCACACCATGATGCCGGGTGTTGGCCCTGTGTGCCTCGGTCGTATGCAGTCCTGATTGTGGCGCTCACCTGCACGGCGCGAAACACGCATACGACCATCATTGGCACCAAGGCAGAAGCGACTCTCATCGCTGAAGACGACACGTCTCCATTCGTCCCTCCATTCACGCCTGTCGCGACACCACTGGAGGCGGGCTGCACGATGTTGGGGCGTGAGCGGAAGACGGCCCAACGGTGTGCGGGACCGTAGCCCAGCTTCATGGAGACGGTTGCGAATGGTCCTCGCCGATACCCCAGGAGCAACAGTGTCCCTAATTTGCTGGGAAGTGGCGGTGCGGTCCCCTACGGCACTGCGTAGGATCCTACGGTCTTGGCGTGCATCCGTGCGTCGCTGCGGTCCGGTCCCAGGTCGACGGGCACGTGCACCTTCCGCCGACCACTGGCGACAACATCGATGTACTGTGGAGACCTCACGCCCCACGTGTTGAGCAATTCGGCGGTACGTCCACCCGGCCTCCCGCATGCCCACTATACGCCCTCGCTCAAAGTCCGTCAACTGCACATACGGTTCACGTCCACGCTGTCGCGGCATGCTACCAGTGTTAAAGACTGCGATGGAGCTCCGTATGCGACGGCAAACTGGCTGACACTGACGGCGGCGGTGCACAAATGCTGCGCAGCTAGCGCCATTCGACGGCCAACACCGCGGCTCCTGGTGTGTCCGCTGTGCCGTGCGTGTGATCATTGCTTGTACAGCCCTCTCGCAGTGTCCGGAGCAAGTATGGTGGGTCTGACACACCGATGTCAATGTGTTCTTTTTTCCATTTCCAGGAGTGTATAATTGTCGTATCTCTGTTAGTTATTGTTCAGTGCTGTATTGAGCAGGACGTTGTGTCGCACAATTTCCTAATTTCGAGGTGGCAGAGTTACAGGAGCAACGCATCTGCATTAAATTTTGCGTGAAACTCAAGAAGAGAATCTTTCCAGACACACACCAAATGATGCAGGAAATCTACGGTGGTGACCGCTTAAGTTGTCCTCGGCGTTGCAAATGGTTCACACGGTTCAAAAATGGCTGAACGAGAATGAAAGGTGACCCTCGTGGAGGACGGGCTTCGACGTCTACCGACGACGCTCACGTCGGAAACGTCAACGGAATTGTGAGTGCCATTCAAAGACCGACTGTCCGTGAGATTATAGAGGAAGTGCCGTCGTATGCGAGAAAATGTGAGAAGGAAACGGTCCGAAATTCATGGCAATTCATGGCTTTTGCATCAAGACAATGCAACCGCACATTCATTCTTGTTGTGCGTGGCTATTGCAGAAAAATCGAAAACACTGAGCTGCCTCATCTCGCGTACTCTCCAGACATGGCCCATGCGGATTTTTTTTTTATTTCCAAAGTGAAAACGTCGTTGAAGGTTTACAACGATAGACGAGATAAAAGAAAATTTGTAGACAGTGCTCCGCAGGATCCTGCAAGAGGCGTACCAAGACTGTTTCCGGAACACACACGGCAAATTGACCACTTTAGGCGGCCAAAAGTTGATTTCCACACTTAAAGATTAGGTGTAAACGTCCTTGTATTCTTCACCTCAGGTAACTGGTCCATCACACTGCCGTAAAATATCCTTAGTTATGTTGATAATAAAGGCATGTGAGGGTCTTACAGGCAAGTTGCATTCGAAACTCGGAAGTATTATAACGTGAATTTTTTTGATCATCTCACGCGAAAATCTCAATATTTATCATGGAGGTGGAAGCCACAGGTGTATTCATTAAATAGACAAAGTTGCAATTCATTTTTTTTACCCTTGTTAATAGTAAATGACGATTTTAAAACAAATATTTTTCCTTAGACTTTCAAAAAATGTTCCGCTTAGTACAGCTTTCTGTCCTAAATATTTACACTTGTGCATTTGTTGACTATTAGTATTGTAAATTCTACGAACGCAAACCAACACATTGTGACACCAGACTCTTTTCTTTACAGGTAGTCGGTGAGGAGCAAGTCATTCGGAATTAAATATGAGGAAAATGGATCTAGTTTTAGTGTTAAAAAGGAGAACTTTTACAAACAATGACAGTGTAAGTGTATAGAACGATTAACGACTAACATATTGGATAAATTTAGTGAATATAAACAGTCAAAAGTTTACCAAATCCAATTTAGAATGGTTAAAAAATGACTTGGTCTTGCCATCTCTAAGCACTGCAACCACAAACGAAGATTTACACGCGAAAAAACCCAGACGAAGACCTGCAACATCTTTTGAAGAGAGCTCTCAACGATCAAAACGAAGAATAGTGCAATCAATTATTGCTGAGTCAGCCCCAGAGCTTTTGTGTACCGCTGCTCAAAGCAGCCTTAATAAGAGTGGAAAAAGAACAGCTGCACAGGTACTAAACTTAGCCCGAACTACAAGCCCTCGCAGATACAAATGCATGAAACACATTCACGAAAAGCCATCATATTCGGTTATGAAGCCTTACTCACCCGAAGAAGTCTTAGCGCTCATTATTGACTCTGACATGGGAAAAGAAGATTATATTCATTGGCAAAAAGGGGCGAAGTCTCGAGGCGCGAATATCTATCCACCTTATAATGTCATAGCACAAACAAAGAAGCAAGTTACCCGAGAAACATAATAATCACGGAGACCGAAGTGCAAATTGCAGTTCAAGATATTTTGGACCACACAATCAAAAGACTTGTTCATGTACAGCAGGATGTACTTCCGTTGCACCACGATCACACTGCAAACTCAGCGATTGAAGTCATCTAAAAGTGGGGCCTTGGCGGTAGTGGCGGACATTCCATTTACAAATAATGCGTCGCCAACAACTCACTGTATGGAGATACCAACATAATTCTATGTACTATACTTCCATTGCAAATGTCAGAATGAATGGTAAACAGATTTTCTGACAAAACTAGAGTCCTTCTTCGTCGAGATATAATCGCATCATTCGCCTGCAGATTGAAAAGGAGACAAAGGAATCAGTAAAACTCCATTACGAAGCAACTGAGGAACAAATATCAAGTTTGCAGCCTACTGAGGTGACCCTTGGGGATAAATTTTACACATTTAAACATCGTGCTGTATGTACAATGATGGACGGAAAAACGTGTAATGTGCTCACAGACACTTCGTCAACACGAGCGTGTAATGTGTGTAAGGCAAAACCCAAAGAACTCAACAATCTTGACTTACGTTTGCAAAAACAATATTCTACGACTAGTTCCTTTAAGTTTGGGATATCTGTTTTACACTCATACCTTAGATGTTACGAGTACTTGTTACATATATCATATAAATTGGAACTGAAGTAGTGGCAAGCAAGAAGTAAAGAAGCCAAAGAAAATATAAAAAGAAGAAATAACCACTAAATTCTATCGTGAAATGGGATTAGTAGTAGACCAGCCCATGCAAGGAGGAGGTAACTCCAATAACGGGAATACTGCAAGAAAATTTTTTGCAGAGCCCACGAAATCTGCGATTATAACAGGTCTAGAGCTCGAAATTATACGAAGATTTGCAAACATCCTAAGCGTTTTGTCTTGCGGATTTAATATTAATTACAGTAATTTTAAAAATTATTGCATCGAAGCAGCAAAAATCTGTTTAGAAACGTACAAGTTGTACAAAATGAGTGCATCTGTGCACAAGCTGCTAATACGTGGTGCAAACATAATAAAGGAAATATCTTTGCCTGTGGGGCTTTTTTCAGAAGATGTCTTGGAATCTAGTCAGAAAGAATGTAAAGGCTTAAGACTTTTCCATGCACGGAAAACTTGAAGAATACATACCAATACTGATATTGTCCATGCTGATAGCTTCAGATCCTATCATTGCGTCCAAGAGGAGGAGGCACATTAAAAAAAGAAAACCCTTTCCTAAGGAGGTACTGTTAATGTTAGAAGAACCTGTTGTGAAAATGCTTGAAGGTAATGATGACGAAGGAACAATGGATGATGATGATGATGATGATGATGATGATGGTGATGACGACAACGACGACGTCGAAGGAACAATGGACGATTATGATGAGAGATACTGTCTTACTGTCTGTAAACTTTAAGTAAAATATACTAATTTGATTTTCATTCTACTTTTTCATTTTTAGCTACCTATAAATCTTCTTGTAGGTTGGTAGGTACTTTCATAATCTTGTCAAGTCTGAATACACATCAACCCTAAGGTCAGAAGCCTTTATAAGTATAAATGCGCGTATTATTTATCATATTTGAATTTTGGCCGCCTAAACTAGTCATTTTGCCGTGTGTGCGCGGTGTATGAATTGTGGAGGAAAGGATTTCGAAGGACACCATACAAAATAAGAGAAGGTAAGCGTAGAAAAACTTTATGAACAAAGTTCCGGAATTTTCTGAACGGACCTCCCTTATAGCATAGTTCTTCAGTAACAAATTTTTGTTATAAAGAAAAGACTTTATGCTCACTCTGTATAGAAAAAAGTGTCTGGTGGCACTAAAATAACTAATAAAAAAGTAATATCTAACTTTTTGTTCTGCATTTTTCAAATAGACCATTTGCGGGAATGTTATTAAGCTAATTGGCGCAAAGCAACGCGCCGAGGGCGAACCGTTTATGGCGGTCCATAGCTGCGTGAGATGCCATACATCGCCGACGTACGTCGGCCCTGCCAATTGTTCGGCACGCATGCGGAGCATATGAGTGTTTTTGCGGCTGTGGTGTGAGGTATGCGTTCCACAGCACAACAGCTCTCTAAACGCTCAGTCAATGTACAGCGCGAGTTACGTCTTTGTGCGTTCGCTGTTTACGTGCTAGTATGTTAGATAATACTAGCCAATAAGCATTTTACTCAGAACACGCAGAGGATATATAGATATAAGTACGCAACAAATTCTTGCTTATAACAATTTTTTATGCCATCAGTCTTTCGAATCCTTTAATGGCGTCCTACAACTCTCTTATTTGCGATAACTTTTTCGTATTTGTGCGTGTATTCCATCTACGAATTTTATTGCTTGTTCTACAATTTATAGAAGGAGCTGATTTTCTCTGTAAACGTATTCCAAATTGTTGTGTATTGTATCTGCCGGGAGTAATCGTAATTCTTGTTACTTGCTGATATGCAGTTTAACACTAGAAGGTTAAAGGGTGGAAGATATTACATTCTAGATCATCGTAAATTTTACTACTCCATCATTTATTCAAAGGAACTCATAATTTACAGTTTATGCATCAGTTAATTACAATTATAAGGCGTTCAGTGGTACGGCCCATACAAAATAAGTAATAAAGTCCTGTTTTACAGCCTTTACGATTGTAGATCAATTGTAAATTTTACGAAGGTTTGGTCATCTACGGTTAACAAACCGTATGTACTTCCAACTGTGTTACAACTGACACTAGTATCTTTACTTTGTTTTAGCATCACTTTCCAAATGTAATACCTATTCTAGCTGTTGGACAATAAATAAATCATGTTTTTATTTTATTTAAATTACGTTTAGTTTCGACACACACACACACACACACACACACAAACACACACACACACACACACACACACACACACACACACTGTTTTTCAAATGTTTACCTTTAACCAGCCGTTCGTTCTAGTTCGCACAGTTCCCTATGAACCAGACTATTAGAGCAAACAGTATCCAAATACCAACAGTACTTTCTGAGATTAGCTTTCACATACAGATGGAAAAACATATTCGGGGACTGCAAAAAAATGTGTGTGAAATCTTATGGGACTTAACAGCTAAGGTCATCAGTCCCTAAGCTTACACACTACTTAACCTAAATTTCCTAACGACAAACACACACACCCATGTCCGAGAGAAGACTCGAACCTCCGTCGGGACCAGTCGGGACTGCAGTTTAGTAATATGTGTATGGTTGTCTTCTGTACGATCCCTTACTGTTTATATTAATTTTTTCACTTTTGTTACAACAGATCTTTTAAAGTTGAAATTTACTTACATTTTGCATTTTACTTTCCAAGTATAATATGCAGAAAACCACCTTCTTTTGCTTTTATACCTTCAAATGTTTGTGGACATCTCATAACTCGCCCTAATAACGCGAACCTACTTCACATAAGGATTTACAAGGCGTTTCATTCCTCGGTAATTCATTGTTGAGCATATTCTTCTTGCACTTCACCATGCTGCTTTTGTTTCAATGTCATTCCTGTTGATGTTGTTGTGATGGAGCCTAAATTGTTCAAATGGCTCTGAGCACTATGGGACTTAACTGCTGTGGTCATTAGTCCCCTAGAACTTAGAACTACTTAAACCTAACTAACATAAGGACATCACACACGTCCATGCCCGAGGCAGGATTCGAACCTGCGACCGTAGCGGGCACGCGGTTCCAGACTGCAGCGCCTAGACCCGCACGGCCAATCCGGCCGGCGATAGAGTCCAGTCCAGAGACAACCTTTGTGCAGCGCTCTCCATGCTAGTCTATCCTGTGCAATCCTCTCAACATTGCATAGTTACTATAACCTACATCCAGTTTGACCTGCTTACTGTAATAGAGCCTGGGTCCCCCACTACAATTTTAAACACCTCCCTCTACTTTACCGAACCGACGACTCTGCCATGCCTTAGGATGTGTCCTATATACCGATCTGTTCTTTTGGTCACGTTGTTCTAATCATGCTTGCTCATCAAATCTTCAGTATTTTCTTGTAGCACCACGTCAGTCTTGCAGTTCCTTTTCACTCCAGTTTTCCCAACTTTCCCTTCCATAATACATACATCAAAAAAAGTTTTGCCTCACTCCGGTTTCCAAAACTCCTGAAGATAGACGTTGCCTGTGGATATTGTATCACACACACAGTCCCGTTGATTGTCCATAGATGTCAGTAAACCCGCCCAAAGATGTAAACAACCATGCATGAGCAGCGCCTAATAGACGGGGGGAGTCCGAAAGCCCATCAGTTCTAGTCATTCCACCAGGAAGGAGGTACACTGCTCGTGTTATCTGTAGTTCAACTATGTCTAGATCGTCAATGCTTCGGTTCGATCGCGTTCGCATTGTTACTTTGTGCCAGGAAGGGCTCTCAATAAGAGAAGTGTCCAGGCGCCTCGGAGTAAATCAAAGCGATGTTTTTCGGACATGGAGGAGAAAGGAATTGTCGATGACATGCCTGCCGCAGGCCGCCAAGGGGCTACTACTGCAGTGGAAGACCGCTACCTACGGATTATGTCGCATGTTCATTAATCCATCACTAGTCACACATGCAACAGCATGTGTGACTAGTGAGGGGTTAATGAACATGTGCATTTACAGGTTATGTTATTTTAGGATATTTCTATACGTGTGCTCGCACTGTGTAACAACGACACGAATGTATTTAACAGGACTGACAACGACGCACAAATGTGTCAGCTTACATTACGTTGACATGGCTTAAAGCCATAATATCAGCACTTGATAATGGCCTAAGGCCGAAACTGAAATAGTGTAATAAAATTTTTTAACAGTCACTGACTGATGTCCTTAAAAAATTTTTATGACTGTGAATCCCAGCTACATCAAGTGTATCCATAGGCTGAATTTGTCCAGTGGTTCCAGATGGTATGAACTGCAAATTGCCGTATGGAGGACGCAGAGAAAGGCATCCCTGGAGTTGAATAGCAACTGATAGAGTTAAAAATAAATCAGTCGTCAGATCCGAACGAGGTTGCAGTCAATATTCATAGGAAAGTCAAGCTTTTTGTAAATGTAGTTGTCTCTAATAAAGCACTGTCTGAAACAAGCTGCGTAAATATTCAGTCACATCTGGATAAGATTTCAAAGTGATGCAGATAGTGGCAACTTGCGAAACGTAAAATTTTGCGCTTCACAAAACGGAAAAAACCTTGTATGGTATGATTATAATATCAGTGAGTCACTGTTGGAATCAGCCGACTCATACAGATGTCTGAGAGTGACACTTTGCAGGGATATGAAATGGAATGTTCACACACGTTCAGTCATGGGTGAAGCAGGTAGAATATTTCGGTTTATTTGTAGAATACTGGGGAAGTGCAGTCAAAGGAGATTGCTTACAAATCACTCTAGTGACCAGTTCTTGAATACCTGAATTGTGTGGGACCCGTGCCAGATAGAACCGATAGGGGATATTGAACATACGCAGAGAAGTCCAGCACGAAGGGTCACAGGTTTGTTTAATACATGGGAGAGTGTCACAGAGATACTGAAGCAATTGAACTGCAAGACTCTTGAAGATAGATGTAAACTATCCTGAGAAAGTCTGTTAATTAAGTTTGAAGAAGCGGCTTTAAAAGATTAAGCTAGGAATATATAACAAACCCATACGTATCGCTCACATAGGGATAGTGAGGATAAGATTAGAGTAATTACTGCATTCAAAGAGGCATTCAGACAATCATTATCCCGACACTCCATATGTGAATGGAACAGGAAGTTACCCAATAACTGGTACAATGATATGTACCTTCTGCCATGCAACTGTCATAGTCCGACCATTGTACCTGCACAGGGAGTGTACTAATGTGTGCAAACTTAGCTTATCACTTAGCGTGGAAATGGACAAAACATCTGAACTGTCTTCTCAAGCCCAGGGTGTCAAACAGACATTCTAAATAAATATGACCCTGGCCCTGTAAGGCAGCTAATATCAGGTGTGGATTGTAACAAATATCATTAGAAATGCTGCTGTCGCGTACCTAGAATGCTTGAATTAATAAAAGTGAAGGTTTGGGGTCTATTCTAGAAAGACAATACAGCTATTTCCTTCTTTATCCGACATATAATTTTTCAACTGTTGCTTTCAGGGGTCACATGATAAACAACAATCATGTTCAATTACTTTTGACATTCAATAAAAAAACATTTAATTCTTGGACATAATGAAATGACGATTATCAAAATCGTTATCTCTACACATGAAAATGTTTCATCACAGGAAAGAATGATAATTAAAGATCCCCATCAGCTCATTTAAATCTACATTGTCATAGCTGGTCAATGCACTGAGTCAGTGGAGAAAAAATTTTCTTTTGAATCAATGAATGAAAAAAACTCTCATATGCTCAGTGTGAGGGTAGGTTAGTATCCTAGCGTTTGATATTCAGTGTTCAAAGCGTATGCAAGTTGGAGTGAGCAAAATCTAGACTCAACGTTTAGTGTGGCCTAATGCACGATGGTACTTTACCAAGTGGCATCTACAACAGCATTGTCTCCGTGCTGGATCTAAAATGGTAATTCCCTACTCTGGCCTTGATTGAATTCAATCAGTCACAACTTTCCTGCGTTCTGTAGAACGTTAATGTTTCCCTAGTTGTAATAATGGCTATTGCACACTCTTTGTGGGTTGGAGTGACGTGCGCAATTTCTTTGCCCACAAAATTTTCCACAGGAATGACTAACTACCACTTTGCTATCTGTCGCCACGACACGTGAAATGTATCGTCCTCACCTCGCAGAAAACAAAGCTCTCAACATCCTCACAAATTTCCACACACTTGTGCCGTCCGCCGCGAGACGAGAGAGAGATATACAGCCTTAATTTTAGGTCTCAAAATGCTTTTATATAGTAGGGATCTCCCCACTGTGTCACGTCTGTGATGTCCAGTATGGCTTCAGCCAATCACTGTCTCACTAGAGGTGAATACATTTTTATTTTTCTTGCTGGGTCGCAGCCTAGCCCTGTTAATGATGTGCAGCCACTTACCCTCGGCCCCGGCCTTATTTACATTAAAAGGAATAATGTATTGATCTGGCCTTATCCCTTTCTGGTCTGAAGCTCTTCATTTACTTGCTAAATGGGAGTGTTACAATATCATTACCCACCTGCTCGGTTCATATCCAAAATGCGTTTCACTTTAACTTGTTTGTTCATGCCAGTCCATATATTGGTAGATTGTTTCGTTGGTTTTCGGTACATGAGATTAACTGCAATTGCCTTTTGTTGATATAATTATTATTATCTGAGGATCTCATACTGTATCGTCCTGTCATTATGAATGAAGCTCATGTAAGGTCCATAAAATCCGGATGCCTTACACACCTTATGGTTGTTTGCAGATTACAGATGTAGATGTAGATATAGATATAGACGTAAATTGCTCTAAATTCGTAAAAATGTAAATTAATACCAATGTGTAGGAGAAACAGCAGTGTATTGTTAGGTTACAGTATTAGTGGTGTGTTACCTGAAAGTCACATAGATTAAATATTCAGGTGTAACGTTGCAAAACCAAAAGAAACAGAACGAGAACGAGTGGTTGGTACAAGGAAGGGGAACCATTGACTTCGATTTATTGACAGAATTCTAGTACAATGTAGCTCATACATTTATAAATGAGACAGAGTATATAACAGTTATGAAACCAACTGTTTAGTATTGCTCATGTGATTGGAATACGCACCATGTCGTATTAATGGTAGACATCAAAGCAAATCGGAGATGTGCTCATATATTTCTTGTCTGTATATTCGATCAACAGGCAAGTCATACGGAAATGCTCCATGAACGTAAATGGTAATCCCAGGAGGAATTTGGCGAGAGTTCTGCAATTAGTGGGCGATGTGTGCTTTTTAAACACCCTCTGTAGACTGCAGAACGATTTTACTGCCACCAAGACACATTTCGCTTAAGGACCACGGAGACAAGAGAAATCAGGCGTCATATTAAAGCATATAGGCTGTCGTTTATCTCAAGTCCTATTTGTGAGTCAAATAGGAAAGGAAATAGTTACCAGTGGTGCAAAGTTCCTTCAGCCATGCACCACATGGTGATTTGCGCAGTATGTGTGCAGATGTAGAGTCAGATCCTTTCGCCGTCCGACTTTAAGCTCCAGCCCTAATGGCTTCATATATACTAAGATGGTATCTGTTCTTTCGGACATGTCCGAAAGAACAGATATCATCTTAGTATATATATAGTTAAGGCTCAAGGCCACTTGACCATCTTCTTCTTCTGTGCGAATGCACAAACAGAGCCCGTACTCTTACGGGAATCGGCAACGCGCCGCGAGTAATGAGTATAATGGGCGGGGGCACTACGAATGTAGTGCGACACAATACGTTGAGAATGTGAGTTTCACGGGAGGCGTGCCAGAGATAAATCCCTGCAGTCGCGCTATGCTTTGTGTCATCGGTGGCTCAGATGGATAGAGCGTCTGCCATGTAAGCAGGAGATCCCGCGTTCGAGTCCCGGTCGGGGCACACATTTTCATCTGTCCCCGTTGACGTATGTCAACGCCTGTAAGCATCTAAGGGTGTTCATTTCATTGTAATTCCTAATGGCTTCGTCATCAACCAGACATTAGACCCTAATCTCTCTCCTAACGAAAGGACAGTGCCATTAAACCAAAGTGTTGTCCAGCAGTCGTAAGACTGTGGAGAAGAAGAAGGTGTTGTGTGAGGAACGACGGATATCATGAGCAAAAACTAACTGGATTGAACGACTAGTACGCTAGGCTAGAACTACAAATGACAAGAGAAAGAACTTTTCATGCTAGACAACCCTCGAGAGTTTCTCGTAAGGAACAAGAAAGAGCTGCGTTTGTCTTTATCAGAAAAACGAAATAGTTACTGGAGAAATATCTGGGGTACAAATCCATTTCAGATTCATGTAAAATACACGTGGGTCTTTATTGTTTGCGCAAGCTTAATATTGATGTATTTGCTTTACAAAATACGGCATAGACATGATGCAGAATACCATGACTGGAAAAAATTTTCAAAAATTCACGAACACAATCACTAAGCAATTTTACAGTTACCCGTTATCAGATATGGAAAGATTATTAATAGAGCAGAGAAAGTAGCATACCAATAAATATGTCAGCCGAGCGAAATCTAAGTGCAGAAAACTTCACGGAGTAGAAAGTGTTTCGTGCTCCATCTCAATAAAAATGGCAGCGGTGAAATATTATTGTAGGAGAGCTTTAGCGTGTCGAACGATTGTTGACCTCGAGAGAAAAATATTTTGTCGACGATTTTTATCATACAATTAAAATAAAAAGGTTCTTACTTTTCTCTAAAGCGCAGCGTATAGACTGAAATCAGTTGTGAGCATTAAAGTCCTGTTAAGGGAAACGTTCTACGATTTACGGCTTGGAATGTCAGAAGCTTGAACGTGGTAAGGAAAATAGAAAATCTGAAAACGGAAATGTAAAGGCTAGATCTAGATATACTCGAAGTGTGCGTCAGTGACGTAAAATGGAAAGAATGCTACGATTTCTGGTCAGATGAGTAATATCAACAGCAACACAAAATGTTATAACAGGAGTAGGATTCATTATGAACAGGATGGTAAGGCAGACTGCGTGTTACGATGAACAGTTCAGTGATAGGGTTGTTCTTATCAGAATCGACAACAAACCAATACCGACAACGATAGTTCAGGTATACATGCCGACGTCGCAAGCTGAAGATGAAGAGAGAGAGAGAAAGTATATGAGAATATTGAAAGGATAAAACAGTACGTAAAGGGAGATGAAAATCTACAAATCAAGGGTGCCTGGAATGCAATTGTAGGGGACGGAGTAGAAGAAAATGCTAAAGGAGAATATGGATTTGGGACAAGGAATAAAACAGGAGAAAGAGTATTGTAATAAATTTCACTTAGTATTAGCGAATACTCTGTTCAAGAATCGTAAGAGAAGGAGATATACTTGGAAAAGTCCGAGTGATACGGGAATATTTTAGTTAGATTACATCATGTTCACACAAAGATTCCGAAGTCGCATACTGGATTGTAAGGCGTGCCCAGGTGCAGATATAGACTCAGATCACAATGTAGTAGTGATAAAGAGTAGGCTGAAGTTTAAGAGATTAGTCCGGAAGACTCAATAAGCAAACAGTTGGAATATGGAAGTACTACATCTACATCTACATCTACATTTATACTCCGCAAGCCACCCAACGGTGTGTGGCGGAGGGCACTTTACGTGCCACTGTCATTACCTCCCTTTCCAGTTCCAGTCGCGTATGGTTCGCGGGAAGAACGACTGTCTGAAAGCCTCCGTGCGCGCTCTAATCTCTCTAATTTTACATTCGTGATCTCCTCGGGAGGTATAAGTAGGGGAAGCAACATATTCGATACCTCATCCAGAAACGCACCCTCTCGAAACCTGGCGAGCAAGCTACACCGCGATGCAGAGCGCCTCTCTTGCAGAGTCTGCCACTTGAGTTTGTTAAACATCTCCGTAACTCTATCACGGTTACCAAATAACCCTCTGACGAAACGCACCACTCTTCTTTGGATCTTCTCTATCTCCTCCGTCAACCCGATCTGGTACGGATCCCACACTGATGAGCAATACTCAAGTATAGGTCGAACGAGTGTTTTGTAAGCCACCTCCTTTGTTGGTGGACTACATTTTCTAAGGTCTCTCCCAATGAATCTCAACCTGGTACCCGCCTTACCAACAATTAATTTTATATGATCATTCCACTTCAAATCGTTCCGCAAGCATACTCCCAGATATTTTACAGAAGTAACTGCTACCAGTGTTTGTTCCGCTATCATACAATCATACAATAAAGGATCCTTCTTTCTATGTATTCGCGATACATTTGTCTATGTTAAGGGTCAGTTGCCACTCCCTGCACCAAGTGCCTATCCGCTGCAGATCTTCCTGCATTTCGCTACAATTTTCTAATGCTGCAACTTCTCTGTATACTACAGCATCATCCGCGAAAAGCCGCATGGAACTTCCGACACTATCTACTGGGTCTTCTAATAATTTCCGGGTATGCAGCCGGATCCCGTCGACATTCTGCCACGATATTTCGGCCCAGAGACGTCCGGCCATCATCAGGTGAGTACACAATCGTGGCAGAATGTCGACGGGATCCGGCTGCATACCCGGAAATTATTAGAAGAAGAAATACGCCGGGAAAATTTCAGAAGTCACATCTACTAGGTCATTTATATATATTGTGAAAAACAATGGTCCCGTAACACTCCTCTGTGGCACGCCAGAGGTTACTTTAACGTCTGTAGACGTCTCTCCATTGATAACAATATGCTGTGTTCTGTTTGCTAAAAACTCTTCAATCCAGCCACACAGCTGGTCTGATATTCCGTAGGCTCTTACTTTGTTTATCAGGCGACAGTGCGGAACTGTATCGAACGCCTTCCGGAAGTCAAGAAAAATAGCATTTACCTGGGAGCCTGTATCTAATATTTTCTGTGTCTCATGAACAAATAAAGCGAGTTGGGTCTCACACGATCGCTGTTTCCGGAATCCATGTTGACTCCTACATAGTAGATTCTGGGTTTCCAAAAACGACATGATACTCTAGCAAAAAACATGTTCTAAAATTCTACAACAGATCGACGTCAGAGATATAGGTCTATAGTTTTGCGCATCGACGACCCTTCTTGAAGACTGGGACTACCTGTGCTCTTTTCCAATCATTTGGAACCTTCCGTTCCTCTAGAGACTTGCGGTACACGGCTGTTAGAAGGGGGGCAAGTTCTTTCGCGTACTCTTGTAGAATCGAATTGGTATTCTGTCAGGTCAAGTGGACTTTCCTCTGTTTAGTGATTCCAGTTGCTTTTCTATTCCTTGGACACTTATTTCGATGTCAGCCATTTTTTCGTTTGTGCGAGGATTTAGAGAAGGAACTGCAGTGCGGTCTTCATCTGTGAAACAGCTTTGGAAAAAGGTGTTTAGTATTTCAGCTTTACGCGTGTCATCCTCTGTTTCAATGCCATCATCATACCCGGAGTGTCTGGATATGCTGTTTCGAGCCACTTACTGATTTAACGTAAGACCAGAACTTCCGAGGATTTTGTATCAAGTCGCTACATAGAATTTTACTTTCGAATTCACTGAACGCTTCACGCATAGCCCTTCTTACACTAGGTTTGACATCGTTTAGCTTCTGTTTGTCTGAGAGGTTTTGGCTGCGTTTAAACTTGGAGTGAAGCTCTCTTTGCTTTCGCAGTAGTTTCGTAACTTTGTTGTTGTACCACGGTGGGTTTTTCCCGTCCCTCACAGTTTTACTCGGCACGTACCTGTTTAAAACGCATTTTACGATTGCCTTGAACTGTTTCCATAAACACTCAACATTGTCAGTGTCGGAACAGAAATTTTCGTTTTGATCTGTTAGGTAGTCTGAAATCTGCCTTCTATTACTCTTGCTAAACAGATAAACCTTCCTCCCATTCCTAAGGAATGAAGAGATACGCTTGAAGAAATCTAAGGCAATAGATACGGCAATAATGAATTGCACAGTAGGTGGTACAGTTGAAGACGAATGGATGTGTTTAAAAAGGACAATCACAGGAGCTGTCAAGAAAAACATAGTTACAAAGAAGGTACCTAGGAAGAAACCATGGATAATGGAAGAAATACTTCAGATGATAGATGAAAAACGATTGTACAAAAACGATCAGTAAAATTCGGGAGCACAGAAATACAAGTCGCTGAGGAACGAAATAAATAGAAAGTGCAGGGAAGTCAAGACGAAATTGATGCATGAAAAATGTGAATAAACCGAAAAAGAAATAATTGTTGGAAGGACTGATTCAATGTACAGGAAAGCCAAAACAACCTCTGGAGAAATTTAAAGCAAGGGTGATAACATTAAGAGTGCAACGGAATTCCTAGTGTTAAACGCAGAGAGAGTGGATGTTTGGAAAAAGTGTACTGAAGGTCTCTATGACGGGGAAGATTTGTCTGATGTGATAGAAGAAAAAACGGGAGTCGATTGGTAAGAGAGAGTGGATCCAGTATTAGAATCAGAATTTAAGAAAGATTTGGAGGGCTTAAGATCAAACAAGGCAGAAGGGATAAATAACATTGCATCAGAATTTCTAAAATCATTGGGAGTAGTGCCAACAAAATTACTATTCACGTTGGTGTGTAGAGTCTGGCGTGTATCATTTTGGCGAAATACCATCTGACTCTCGGGAAAAATATCGTCCACACAATTCTGAAGACTGCAAGAGCTAACAAGTGCGAGATTAACGCATAATCAGCTTAACAGCTCATGTATCCAAGTTGCTGACAAGAATAATATACAGAAGAATGGAAAATACTGAGGATGTGTTAGATGACAATCAGTTTGGCTTTAGGAGAGGTAATAGAGGGGCAATTCTGACGTTGCGGTTGCTAATAGAAGCAAGACTAAAGAAAAATCAAGACACGTCACAGGACCTGGTAAAACGTGCGACAGAGTAAAGTGATGCAAGATGTACGAAATTGTGAGCAAAATGTGGGTAAGTTGTAAGAAGAGACGGGTAATATACGGTATGTACAGGAGCCAAGAGGGAATAATAAGAGAGGACGAACCAAGAACGTTCGGGATACCAAGTGCTCGGATTAAAAAGGGTGTAAGACGGAGATGTAATTTTTCGTCCCCACTGTCCACTCTGTACATCGAAGAAGCAATGATGGACATAAAAGAAAGGTTCAGGAGTCCAGTAAATTTCAAGGTGAAAGGATATCAGATCTGCTGAATGGGTTGAACAATCTGCTGAGTACAGAATATGGACTGAGAGTGAATCGAAAAAAGATAAAATAAGATAAGTAGCAGAAACGAGAACAGCGAGAAACTTAACGTCAGGACTGATGGTCACGAAGTAGATGAAATTAAGGAACTCTACTACGTAATCAGCGAAATAACCAATGACGGACGGAGCAAGGAGGACATCAAAAGCAGACTAGGAATGGCAAAAAGCTCATTTCTGGCCAAGAGAAGTCTACTAGTATCAAACAAAGGCCTTAATTTGAGGAAGAAATTTCTGAGAATGTATGTTGGGAGCACAGCATTGTGTGATAGTAAAACATGGACCGAAAATGTATCTACCTTACTCTGACCTCAAAGTAATTGAGTGAATAGCTCAGTCCTGTATGGCGAATTAGACCAGAAATATCGTCTTCTACCTCATGATAAAAATGAAACGTAAAGAAATAAACCTTAGAAAGTGTCTTCTAATGTACAGGCTGTCTCAAGAGGAATGGTCATTATTCATGGGAAAGACAGGAACTCTCATTTGAAGCAAAAAACTTCATACGGACGAGTGCTTTATTCTGAATGGTTTCCGAGATAGAACACATTTAATGTGCATTGTTATTCATTTCCTGTATTATTCAATAAACAGTCAGGTTCACGCATATAAATATGTTACAGTTTGCAAACATTACAAAATGCGTTTTACAAAGTATCAATTGAAAAATGCTTTCACCGCTATGCTTCATCGTAAACCTCACGTTACATAATAAATATTAGAATATCCAATAGTCAACTTCAGTGTGTTTGTGCAACCTTGGGGGAACATACAGAGTTGCGTGTCCGACTGCCACTGCACCTTCTCTAACGAGAAGAGCAGCGTCCATGATGCAACAGTTCGTCTCGCGTATTCATCTTTCGTTTGAACACCTAGAGATTATCCAACTCCATCAATAAAAATCTAATGGTGAAACATCTAACGACTTTTGTGACCAGGTAATTGTACTATGACGACAAGTCCAGGGTTCAGGGTAAGTGCGGTTGAGATGTTTTCTGATACATCTTGTGAATTGTGCAGGAGATCCGTCAATCTGGAAGTAACTGCAGTTTGAGTGACCAAGGAACTTTCTCAAGGTGTCCAGGAGGAAGAGATTGGTGTTTAACGTCCCGTCGACAATGAGGTCATTAAAGACGGAGCACAAGCTCGGACTAGGGAAGGACGGAAAAGAAAATCGGCCATGCCCTTTCAATGGAACCATCTTGCTTTCAGCGATTTAGGAAAATTATGGAAAACCTAAATCTGGATGGTTTGACGCGGGTCTGATCCGTCGTCCTCCGGAATGCGAGTCCAGTGTACTAACCACTGCCACCCATCGCAGCAAAAAGAAATGCTAGTAGGTCTGCTACCGTCATTCACTCTTCTATAATAATTGGACCTGCCGTGATGTTGTCAACCAAGCTGCGTTAAACATTGATCGAGAAACGAACTTGGCAGTTCGTTTCCTTTGTAGCGTGCGGGTTTTCCTGCGACCAACGAGGGTCGTTACTTCTGTTACTGATTCCATTCCATATAAAAATGGTTTTATCAGTGAAGAGTATTAATGTAAGCAATTGACAATTGTCATTTAACAGTGACAGAATTCAGGTCGTTTGGAACTGTTGAGAATGTAAAGGTTGTGGACACGCTGTGGGTGAAATGGGTATAAGTTTTGCGCATGCAGTGTTTGCCATACACCTGTTCGCGGGTCACTGATACGCGCAGTACTGCGTTGGCAGGAGGACTCTGCTGGACCTTGTCAGCAACGTGTTGCTGTTTCTGCACAGGTTGCTGAACTACAACTTCAGAAGAAAAACGGGAACTTGGAAAAATACCTGTTTCACGTAACGTGCTGAAAACTTTAGTACGGTCCGGAATTCGACGTGTCTGAAAGCGCCGACGGTAATACCCAACAGCAGCAGGAGCAAGCATGATCATCGCAGAAGCAGTAAACACACAGAACGCAATATCCGCATACTCCTAATTAGCGTAGGCATGTAGCATTTTAGCCAGAGAGTGAACAAACACAGTTAACCAATACTTCTGTCTCATACACTCTCGATCCCTCACATGACTTCACACTCGATACACCACGGATAACTGCGCGTTCAACGGTCTGGTTTAATGGCAGAAGAACATCCCTAGCAAACAGTTTGAAAGCAACGAGGTAGGATGGGCTAGAATAAAAAGTTAGAGACTACCTGAATAAAATATTAGATGGCTGTACGCTACTAGACCAAAAACAAAATTCTTTTCAATGTGTTCTATTTCAGAAACAAATCGGGAGACGGTATACGTCCATATGATGCTTTTTGTTTCGGTCATATTCCTGTAGATTAAAACTGAAAAAACTGCAAAATGGTGGGAATTTAAGGAGATGGGACCTGGATAAACTGTAAGAACCAGAGGTTGTACAGAGTTTCAGGGAGAGCATAAAGGAACAATTGACAGGAATGGGGGAAAGAAATACAGTAGAAGAAGAATGGGTAGCTTTGAGGGATGAAGTAGTGAAGGCAGCAGAGGATCAAGTAGGTAAAAAGAAGAGGGCTAGTAGAAATCCTTGGGTAACAGAAGAAATATTGAATTTAATTGATGAAAGGAGAAAATATAAAAATGCGGTAAATGAAGCAGGCAAAAAGGAATACAAACGTCTCAAAAATGAGATCGACAGGAAGTGCAAAATGGCTAAGCAGGCATGGCTAGAGGACAAATTTAAGGATGTAGAGGCTTATCTCACTAGGGGTAGGATAGATACTGCCTACAGGAAAATTAAAGAGACCTTTGGAGATAAGAGAACCACTTGTATGAACATCAAGAGCTCAGGTGGAAACCCAGTTCTAAGCAAAGAAGTGAAAGCAGAAAGGTGGAAGGAGTATATAGAGGATCTATACAAGGGCGATGTACTTGAGGACAATATTATGGAAATGGAAGAGGATGTAGATGAAGATGAAATGGGAGATACGTTACTGCGTGAAGAGTTTGACAGAGCACTGAAAGAGTAGAAACAAGGCCCCGGGAGTAGACAACATTTCATTAGAACTACTGACGGCCATGGGAGAGCCATTCCTGACAAAACTCTACCATCTGGTGAGCAAGATGTATGAAACAAGCGAAATACCCTCAGACTTCAAGAAGAATATAATAATTCCAATCCCAAAGAAAGCAGGTATTGCCAGATGTGAAAATTACCGAACAATCAGTTTAATAAGCCACAGCTGCAAAATACTAACACGAATTCTTTACAGACGAATGGAAAAACTAGTAGAAGCCGACCTCGGGGAAGATCAGTTTGGATTCCGTAGAAATACTGGAACACGTGAGGCAATACTGACCTTACGACTTATCTTAGAAGAAAGATTAAGGAATGGCAAACCTACGTTTCTAGCATTTGTAGACTTAGAGATAGCTTTTGACAATGTTGACTGGAATACTCTCTTTCAAATTCTAAAGGTGGCAGGGGTAAATTACCGGGAGCGAAAGGCTATTTACAATTTGTACAAAAACCAGATGGCAGTTATAAGAGTCGAGGAACATGAAAGGGAAGCAGTGGTTGGGAAGGGAGTAAGACAGGGTTGTAGCCTCTCCCCGATGTTATTCAATCTGTATATTGAGCAAGCAGTAAAGGAAACAAAAGAAAAATTCGGAGTAGGTATTAAAATCCATGGAGAAGAAATAAAAACTTTGAGGTTCGCCGATGACATTGTAATTCTGTCAGAGACAGCAAAGGACATGGAAGAGCAGTTGAATGGAATGGACAGTGTCTTGAAAGGAGGATATAAGATCAACATCAACAAAAGCAAAACGAGGATAATGGAATGTAGTCAAATTAAGTCGGGTGATGCTGAGGGAATTATATTAGGAAATGAGAGACTTAAAGTAGTAAAGGAGTTTTGCTATTTGGGGAGCAAAATAACTGATGATTGTCGAAGTAGAGAGGATATAAAATGTAGACTGGCAATGGCAAGGAAAGCGTTTCTGAAGAAGAGATATTTGTTAACATCGAGTATAGATTTAAGTGTCAGGAAGTAATTTCTGAAAGTGTTTGTATGGAGTGTAGCCATGTATGGAAGTGAAACATGGACGATAAATAGTTTGGACAAGAAGAGAATAGAAACTTTTGAAATGTGGTGCTACAGAAGAATGCTGAAGATTAGATGGGTAGATCACATAACTAATGAGGAAGTATTGGTTAGGATTGGGGAGAAGAGAAGTTTGTGGCACAACTTAACCAGAAGAAGGGATCGGTTGGTAGGACATGTTCTGAGGCATCAAGGGATCACCAATTTAGTATTGGAAGGCAGCGTAGAGGGTAAAAATCGTAGAGGGAGACCAAGAAATGAATACACTAAGCAGATGCAGAAGGACGTAGGTTGCAGTAGGTACTGGGAGATGAAGAAGCTTGCACAGGATAGAGTAGCATGGAGAGCTGCATCAAACCAGTCTCAGGACTGAAGACCACAACAACAACAACAACATATTCCTGAGTATTGTCCATTCCTCCTGGGACACCCTGTGTATATCGAGTAGTTACAATTAAAGTGCATCTTCTCGCGGAGGTCCAGTGCGGGCTGTAATCATCGTGTGCCACCGAAACTTGCTAATGCGTTAATGCGGAACCGGTTTACACTGGAAAAAAATTAGTTCCACTTGTGGCTACCAGGTGCAAATCTGGCGCTGCACATCGTTTTTATGACGGTATGACATCTACGCTGTCGTTCGACAAGCCAAGCCATAACGTGAGTGAACAGTGTGGCTGTCGAGAAGAGAGTCCGTGGCTCTTCGTGAAACTGTTTTATGCGAGCCGCAGCAATTACAGTGGTATATTCAGAGAGTATTGCCGACTGGAAGATATGAGGAGAGGCCCGATCTCATTAAATAGACGAAAGAAGATTGTACTGAAATTCGAAAACGCGGGTGAACTTGGTGTTGCAACTGGAAGCGAAATGCGTCAGATCCGGGTGCAAGTAATTGACGACGCTGCTGTTGCTATAACTGAATATGTTGCTCGTACCAGGATAATGCTAGTGCTCTTGCAGTGTCAGGAGGATTGTCCATTCCATAGTCGAGAGTACGCAAAGTTTTTCGGTCTTTTTTACTCTGGTACCCGTAAAAGATCCAGAGGATGCAGCAACTGAAAAATCATGATCCGCAGCAACGTTCTGAATTTGCCATCCGATTTCTGGCACAGATCGAAGTTGATAAAGCTGGCCGGGCAATATTTGTGGATCGACGAGGCACATTTTACACTACAGGCTGTAAGGTATACCCAGAGATGTCGAATCCGGGGTATTGTTAAACCATGTTGTCATTTCAGTCGTCAAATGTGACTGTGTGATATGGATTCACAAGCACCTCATCTTTGAAGAGAATAAACCCAGGGGGTCTGTCAGGTGCACCAAGACGTCCGCACGTTATCGAGAGCTCCTTGTACTACATGTGATTCCTGCTTTGCAAGAGCGCAACTGTGTGGAAACGACTGTTTTCGTCGGCCGCTGTGGCAGGTCGGTTCGAGGCGCTTCAGTCAGGAACCACGCTGCTGCTATGATCGCAGGATCGAATCCTACCTCTGGCGTAGATGTGTGTGATGTCCTAAGGTTAATTAGGTTTAAGTACATTACTGGCCATTAAAATTGCTACACCAAGAAGAAATGCAGATGATAAACGGGTATTCAGTGGACAAATATATTATACTAGACCTGACATGTAATTACATTTTCACACAATTTGGGTGCATAGATCCTGAGAAATCAGTACCCAGAACAACCACCTCTGGCCGTAATAACGGCCTTGATACGCCTGGGCATTGAGTCAAACAGAGCTTGGATGGCGTGTACAGGTACAGCTGCCCATGCAGTTTCAACACGATACCACATTTCATCAAGAGTAGTGACTGGCGTATTGTGACGAGCCAGGTGCTCGGGCACCATTGACCAGACGTTTTCAATTGATGAGAGATCTGGAGAATGTGCGGGCCAGGGCAGCAGTCGAACATTTTCTGTATCTGGAAAGGCCAGTACAGGACCTGCAACATGCGGTCGTGCATTATCCTGCTGATATGAAGGGTTTCGCAGGGATCGAATGAAGGATAGATCCACGGGTCGTAACACATCTTAAATGTAACGTCCACTGTTCAAAGTGCTGTCACTGCGAACTTGAGGTGACCGAGACGTGTAACCAACGGCACCCCATACCATCACGCCGGGTGATAAGCCAGTATGGCGATGACGAATACACGCTTCCAACGTGCGTTCACCGCGATGTCGCCAAACACGGATGCGATCATCTTGATGCTGTAAACAGAACCTGGATTCATCCGAAAAAATGACGTTTTGCCATTCGTGCACCCTGGTTCGTCGTTGAGTACACCATCGCAGGCGCTCCTGTCTGTGATGCAGCGTCAAGGGTAACCGCAGCCATGGTCTCCGAGCTGACAGTCCATGCTGCTGCAAACGTCGTCGAACTGTTCGTGCAGAGGGTTTTTGTCCGGCAAACGTCCCGATCTGTTGACTCAGGGATCGAGACGTGGCTGAACGATCCGTTAAAGCCATGCGGATAAGATGCCAGTCATCTCGACTGCTAGTGATAAGAGGCAGTTGGGATCCACCACGGCGTTCCGTATTACCCTCCGGAACCCACCGATTCCATATTCTGCTAATAGTCATTGGATCTTGACCAACGCGAGCAGCAATGCCACGATACGATGAACCGCAATCGCGATAGGCTACAATCCAACCTTTATCAAAGCCGGAAACGTGATGGTACGCATTTCTCCTCCTTACACGAGGCATCACAACAACGTTTCACCAGGCAACGCCAGTCAACTGCTGTGAATGCTCTGAAAAGCTAATCATTTGCATAACGCACCATCTTCTTCCAGTCGGTTAAATTTCGCGTCTGTAACACGTCATCTTCGTGGTGTAGCAATTTTAATGGCCCGTAGTGTAGTTCTAAGTCTGGGGACTGATGACCTCAGATGTTAAGTCCCATAGTGCTTCGAGCCATTTGAACCACTGTTTTCAAGCAAGATGGGGCAACACCTCTCGTCTCTCGCAAGTAATTCGATTAGTCTGCAATGAAAAATAGTAGTCGCTGTGACTTTTTGTTTGATGTGTGTTAAAACATACTGACATATTGAAATTTTCTTTATACTTGGTACGTGATCTACAACTATATCCAATCTCGCAAAAACGATCTTTGATAGCGCATTCAGTTCCACCACATGTGAAAACAATACACCGACAGTAGACTATTGTTGGTCCGCCTCCGTAACTGAGTGATCAGTGCTGTTGACAACCATTCAGAAGTCCTGGGTGCGATTCCCGGTAGTAGCAGACATTTTTTCTTGGTGAGAGCAGGACTCACAATGGGACGAAACCTACTCGTCATCATCTATGTTGTCCAGATTTGTGGTTTATACAGGGCTTGGTATGAAACGAAAGTGACAGAAATGGGAGTTCCATATCACCAATCGTTTACAAAGAATGGCATTTTTGGTGCTGGTTGGGCGAGGTATCAGCCATTAACGTTAGCGCAGCAGAAAGAGTACATAATGGTAATCCTAGGGTCGTGGGGGCTGTGCGGGACCATTTATCTTCTATCACAAATTTTTACGTTACTTACACTGGAAGTAAACCGAAATAATATTCTATATATTTACTTATTAATGTTTTCAGAAAACAAAGGAATTGTAAAGGCAACGGAAAATTTAGGGTTACAAATGAATTTCCGCGAACGGATTGTAAGATATATACAAGAGGTTCGTACATAAAGTTAGATATCTTTGTTATTCCATCGTTGATGATTTACACTTGCTGCATACTATCTCTCACCACACAGATTGTCAGCAAACGATCCGGAATGCATCATTTCACCAAATATTGGTGAGGATAACTGGTGATGTACAATGGAATATATTTTGATGAAGTCTTCTCGGGGTGCCATTTCTTTTTCTCTCTCAATGAGATGAGAGCAGTTTTGAACTGTTTTGATCAAATTCCTTACCTCATGACAAAATAGACATCGCAGGTTTGCAAAAGAGGAGTGTATTTGCGAAGAATCACTTTTATACTTCAGAACGGGAATCCTTGTTCATACTGAAAAATTTATCGTATAATTGTGCATTTGTTTTTCACCCCCTCCCCCCTTGGATCAAGAAACAAAAGAAATTTGCTGTCCTGCTCTTAGGGATTTACTTAAAATCTGAAATTTTCGTTTGCCTTTCCAATTCCTGCATGTCATGAATACATGACATTGTTAAAATTTTAGAATCTTCAAACCTTTTTTTACCGAAAAAGTTTATCGAAATCATGGGATCCACAGTGAATCTCTTCAAGCCGCTTTAGCTGACATGTAGTCCTTTATTGGGAACACTATTGGTTCCGCATCGTTTCAGGTGCTTTCTCAGGTGATTCACTATTAATTGTAATGCCATTTCTTAGAATATGATTTTATAAAAAAGGGTAAAAATTTTTATAAATATGCTTAAAAATATTTCTCAAGCGTGTATTAACTAGAAAACTGTGAATGTTTTGTTAATGGTTATTCACACGATTATCCTTGAAACAACTGGAAAGTGCGATGTTCCAACGCTGAGTTGAAAATCGAAAATGTTGATTATTTGTAGGCTGTTGTCGACAGTAAAATTGGGATTAAGCACCGGTACGTGAATGTCAAATATAGGACATGAAGTGATAAGACCTATTGTAAAATACAATTTTAACCAGTAAATTTATGCCTGAAGCTTGTAAAAGACTTTAGCAGTGTTCTAATATGTAAGGTTTGCTGATTCTACCAAAGTAATTGACAGCAACCTACAAAAAGTACCGATCCATTTGAGAATCACTTACCATTAAAAACGTGTGAAAATGGCGACTGTTTGTTACGTCAATACTACTGACGCCATTAGTGGTGTTGTACTAGCTCATGTTGGGAAATATCCATCCGAAGTATGATACTATGTATCATGCAATTTCCTGTGATGGAAAAATGAAAGTAACCACCTGAATAAAAGGCATAAAGCAAGTAAAAGCATCCTATAATACACTGACGGAAAAAAAATCGCAACAGCAAAAATATTTAGTGTAGAGTAATGAAATTTTGGGAACACATTTGTCTAGGTAACATATCCAAGTGATTAACATTGCAAGGTCACAGGTTAATGTAAGCGTGAGATAACCCATTGCAACTGTGAAATGCTGGTACATCAATAACAGATGTAACCACCAGACTGTTGAATGCAAGCATGCAAACATGCATGCATTGGGTTGCACAAGTGCTGGATGTCAGTTTTTGGAGTGGAGTTTCATGCCAGTTGCACTTGGTCGGTCAATCCATGGACAGTTTAATCCTAGTTATGATTGTCGCTGGAGTTTCATCCGGTGATGTCCCATATGTACTCACCTGGAGCCAGATCTGGTGCTCGACAGGCCGAAAGAAACATTTCAACTCTCTGTAGAGAATGTTGGGTTACAACAGCGGCATAGGGGCGAGGGTTATCCTGTTGGAAAACACTCCCTGATATGCTGTTCATGAATTGGCAGCATAACATGTCGAATCACAACTGACGTACAGATTTGCAGTCAGGGTGCTTGGAATAACCATGAGAGTGCTCCTGCTGTCATACGAAATCGCACCCAAGACCATAACTCCAGGTGCAGGTCCATGGTGTCTATCGCACAGATGGTTGGTTGCAGTTTCTCAGCTAGCCTCTTTCTAACCAACAAACGACTGGCACCGAGGTAGAACCAGCTTTCATCAGAAAACACAACAGTCCTCCACCCCGTTCTCCTAGGTACTCTCAGTTGGCACCTTTGAAATTGGGAAAGGCGATGGCTTAGGGCCGGCCAGTGTGCCCGAGCGATTCTAGGCGCTTCAGTTTGGAACCGCGCTGCTGCAACGGTCGCAGATTGGAATCCTGCCTCGGGTATGGATGTGTTTGATGTCTTAGGTTAATTAGGTTTAAGTAGTTCTAAGTGTAGGAAACTGATGACCTCAGATGTTAACTCCCATAGTGCTCAGAGCCATTTGAACCATTTGATGTCTTGAGCTAAGTGGAATGCACACTGCAGGGTGTCTGACTCGAAGCTGTCCTTAAAGTAACCGATTTGTGTCAGTTCGATGTGTCACTGTGGTCTCAACTGCTGCTCAAATTCTGCTGCAGATGCAGCACGATGCGCCAGAGCCACACGACGAGCACTATGGTCTTCCCTTTCGATAGTGTCACGTGACCGTTCGCAGCCCGGTCTTCTTTCGAAAGTACGTTCTCCTGGCCGCTTCTGCGCGCAATCATGTACAGTGGCTACATTCCTGTCCGTTCTTTCTTCAGTTTCGCAGAAGGAACATCTAGCTTCTCGTAGCCCTATTAGACAACCTCGTTCAAACTCGGTGAGCCGGCCGGAGTGGCCGTGCGGTTCTAGGCGCTGCAGTCTGGAGCCGCGAGGCCGCTACTGTCGCAGGTTCGAATCCCGCCTCGGGCATGGATGTGTGTGATGTCCTTAGGTTAGTTAGGTTTAAGTAGTTCTATGTTCTAGGGGACTGATGACCTTAGATGTTAAGTCCCATAGTGCTCAGAGCCATTTGAACCATTTGAAACTCGGTGAGGTCCTGATAATGGCGTCTTTGTCAGCTTAGAGGCATTCTTGACTAACATCAACTGACCACGTCCACTCTCAAAGGTAACTGATCGCAGCTCGTGGTCTAGTGGCTAGCGTTGCTGCCTTTGGATCAGGGGGTCCCGGGTTCGAGTCCCGGCCGGGTTGAGGATCTTTCTCTGCCCGGGGACTGGGTGTTTGTGTTGTCCTCATCATTTCATGATCATCATCATCAATCGTGACACTGGCTAGATTGGACTGTGAAAAAACACTGGACTGTGTAAAAATTGGGACTTTGTAGGGGCCCTGACGACCGCGCAGTTGAGGGCCCCGCTAACCAAACATCATCATCATCATCAAAGGTAACTAACGGTGACGAGCGTTACAGCATTTACTTAAAGCAAACATAATTTGCTTCCTGATTTGCCACTCTTAAGGAAGTGGTGTCAAATTTGACCAGACATTCCTCCAGTTCCGTCGCAAACTCGTTCTTGGTGTTGGTATTTTTGTTTCCATCAGTGTAAGTACTTTCACCGGCAGAAGTAGAACCAGTGCGGGAAACATCCGCGGCACAGCTGTTGTTGATTGCGGTAGAAGATGCTTAAATATTAACAATGTACTTTTTGACTGTGGCAGCCCTGTACACAAAGTATTTAACAATAAATTGAGCATTATTTCTAATTACTTGCAGTGTAACTAAAGTAAAAAATGGAAGGTAGGAAGGAAAAAGTTTCCTCACGGCGACTCGACGCTACGACCCTCGAATTATCCATCTGTACCCTTTTCGCTAGACATAAGCGACACATGATTCTCTCGACCCACGCCAAAAACGCTAATTATCTGTAAATGATTGGCTATCTCGAGCTCCCGATTATGTCACTTTCATTTCTGGCCCTGCCCTGCCCACACCATAAATTTTGACGAAATCGGTGATAACGAACTAGCCTCGTGATTCCAACTGAGTGGTGGCGGCTCAGTCACCGTGTCTTGGGCAGGAGGGGGGGGGGGGGGGCGGTGTGTTGGGCCCGGGCGGCTGCCAATGGCATGTCGTTTTCAGAAGGGTCGCCGGCACCTGTGGATGGTTTGTAACACCCATCGTGCCTGTTTAACGGTTCAAGATACTATAATGGTTGTTACTCCCAGCTGGGACATGGTTTACTTCTTAACGGGGGATGGGCAATACCCCGTTCATTTGCTGCGTACTCGTATAAATCTCTGACGGGAGGCTGATAATGTCTATGTAGAGAGTGGAGCCCCAGAACACATTCATAAACACTGAAAGGAAAGCAGAAAAGACCACTAGCGCACTCACTCTGCGGCATAACACAATCACAGAGCTTGTGGACCGATCTCAACGACTCTGCAGACAGAATATATAGACATTTCATAAAGAGTACTTGCAGCGACGAGAGTACATACAGCAACGAGCACAGGCAACAGATGATTACACAGACAATGCTAGAGAGACAGATGACACGAGTAGCAGTAGCAGATCAGACAACAGCGCACAAGCGAAGACAGACAAACATTGAATAAGGACTAAACATATAGTCACTTAAGTGTCATTTAAACAAGTGTCCATAACACACTGACGTTACTTGGTCCAGTTACATTAATGTAACCACCGCCTTTGTTTGAGGTCAACGTTCAAAAACCGCTCACAGAAATGCAATCGAGAATTAGTGGAACCACCTCGATCAACTTGTTCGCCCCATGGATCCTCAACCGAGAGACGTAGCACAGCTGGCCACAAATCTAGAGTGGGCAAGAGTGCGCATGGTTCCATATCTCTGTCGATACTTTCCAGAACCTCAGTGACTATTACTGCACGTCTGCGCTGCACAAGGTGATTAATCAGGCATCTGACCAGTGGCCAATTTATTGCCACTGGGTAGTGTATATTGAAAGAGAAATATAGAATTAGGGGACAGTACATGCTCCTTTGTAAAGTAGTTAACGTTGTAGAATCACGCCATCTGATGGCGAGAGTTTCAAAGTATTGTGGAGACACTCGACCTTGCATGGCGACTACGTGCGGTGGCTGTCTAACAGCGAAAGGCTCAGTGTCCTTCTAGGCACTCCCTCCGGTACATTATACATAGTGGCTTCCTATAAGTCCGAACTCTTTATTATCTTCCTCATTTTTACTTTCTTAATGCATAAATTACTAACGTTAAATATTTCCAGTTAGCTTTGAATTTATTATTATTTAAAGCTGCAGATTGTTACATATTGTTAAAGTAAGAAGAAATCAAATACGCTTCATATGCCGTATATGTGCCGTTTAATACTATGAAAACACCACCTGTCTTAATAACTATGTGGCAGGTCGTTTGTAAATGGGAGCAAATGAAACAAAAAAAAACATGCAAACGAATTTTTGACAAATGATAGTACTCAAAGATTCGATCGTGAAAACTAACAGCGGCGTGGAGAGCGGTGTGCAGAACACATGCCTCTACATATACACATCCAGTGACGCCTATCGGCTGAGCTTGACACGGTGATCGGTCGGTATCCTTAAGCCTTCGGAGGCCTGTTCTGACGGAGTTTAGTTTTAGTATGCAAAGAGAAGAATATTACACCACATGGTTAACACGCGAATCTCCTGGTGAAGGCTGTGATAGAACAGAATATTTTAGTACACGAATGGATGAGTACTTAAACGCTCCAAACTACTGAGCCGTGCGCGGCTCGTGTTCATGCCATTTATTGTCTGTCATCTTCTATTACGGTGCTGCCGCCTCGTTTCCTTATTCCATTTACTGACGTCACTAACTTCCTGCCTTACTTGCCCGTGAGCGGCAGCAGCAGCGCGTATCGATAAGTGCACTGTCGTACCATCTCTGGATCGACCGATAGTATTTCCGGGTCGTCGTGTGTCTGGCAGTGAGTTCGGGACGGACCAGCAGTGCAGTCGGGGCGCAGCAGCAGTGAAGTCGGGGGACGGAGCGCCGGTGAGGCGCCGACAGCCAGTGCTCGCCGACCGCTGGCGACACACATGAACCGCCCGACGGAGGGAGATTGAAGCGGGACGACCGTTCGTTGGTCGTTCAATTGGTCGTCTCATCGGACGAAGTGTATTTGGTCCTTTCACTGTTTCCTGGCAGTAGGTCGGTTGGCGCGGAGCAGCAAGGAAGTTGCCGCTGTGCGGAGTTGGGCCGGAGCCACTGGCGGCGTGTGAGGTGCTGCTTGCGAGCGCTACGAAGTTCGTCGCCCACCGATCTTGGACATGAGAGTTGAGTCCTCACTTAACCTACTATAGAGCCTCAGCTGTTTACATTTCTTCGTTTGGTCCTTGTTGTCGCTTTTGGGACATTCCCGCGAGCAACAACGTGTGTGTTTTCGAGTCGGCTAAGATTCCAGCCGTCTTCCTGTGGAGTATAACTTAACTTTAACCCGTGGTCACGTTGTACATAGCTGTTTACAGTTGGTAACTGGTTGTAAAATATGGAGCATTATCCGTACCAAGAACTTCTCGATGTACATTTCATGAACCAGTATAATGTCGAGAAGTTCGAGTTAATCCTGTTATTGAATTTCACCAGCGGTATCTTTTGCCGTGTGGTCGTTGACGTTCTAGTTACCTCCCTGGTCGTTGACGTAATTTTCGGCAGTGCATTGTCCTCGTCGTGTTGTTGCTGTCCAGTAAGGTGTGTAGTTCGAGAGCTAGGAGTTGTTGGTCGTTGTGGGCGCCAATATTCTGTGTGTCGTTGTATTGAAATCTTGTGGTCGTTTTGCTGGTTACGTGGAGCGGAACTGATATTGTTCATTGGTCAGTCGGCTGTCTGTCGGTTGAGTTGCCTTCAGATTAAGAAGTCGTTTCACAGGCTACGTGTCTCACTTAAACTGGCGTTAGTGTTACATTCCCAGGCCGACCCTTGGAAACTTCTGAGCGCCGTTCCTTGTGTACTGTATAGTAATTTCCCTGTATGGGTTTTAGTTATTTGGTTGATGTGTGGCCTTCAGCCGAGTATCAACATCTCTTAAATTAATGTTCTTGTCTTGCCCTTAAGGCATGAGATTATTATTCCTTTAGATGGGGCCTTTAGCATAATTTTACATGAGATGTTTTAAGATAAGGCTTTCTGCCTTTTTAATTGAAACTCTTTTTCTAGGCCTTAAGCCGTTAAAGATATTTTGTCGGTATGTGGCCTTCAGCCGAGTATTAATATCTCTTAAATTAATGTTCTTGTCTGGCCCTTAAGGCATAAGATTGTTATGCTTTTGTTTTAAGATAAGGCCTTCTGCCTTTTGATTGAAACTCTTCTTATTGCTTGATATGCTGCCTCCAGTCAAGTTCCATTAAAAATTAGAATGCTAAGGCCTTCAGCCTGTTTAGGTTGAAGATTTAGAAAATATTCTTGTGTGAAACCTCCAGAAGAACCTTGTATTTCAATTTATTGCTTAGGCCTTGTGTCTTGGATTTGGAGTATGGCCTTCAGCCGGTCTAAGGTTAATCAAAGGAGGTCGATTAAAGTTTTGAGTGTTTTGCATCCTTGTTGTCATATTATGTGTTTATGAATAAAGTTTGTATGTTGAGTGAAACTAACAGCAACTTATTTTGGCCCCTTTCCACAACCTGATCCTCTCTGTCCTGTTAGCTCAGGCATTTCAACTATGTTTGGTACTTAACACATGTACTCTATAGACTTGTTACCAATCGCGATGTACAAGTAAGTACGGATTTTTTCATGAGAACAACGTAATTCTAAGGCTATTCACACCTGGTAGCTCGTGTCATCTTTCGCACTGGAATTATTACATTATTTTTGAAGTCTTAGGATACATCCTCTGTTTCATCTATTTTGCTATTCCAGAGGACTAGTTTCGTCTTGTTGATTCTCCGAAGGATTTCGATTAATCTGAAGGAATGTAATCTACTTTAGGTGCCTTGTTTTGACCTTAGACTTTCAGTACTCTGTCAAGTTCACCCGCAGTATTATGTTTCCCATCACAGTGTGGAATTGGTAGCGGAATTGCAAGTTTGTGTCAGTCGCTGGTAGTGGTCGGGCACAATTCGGGGGACCCAATGGAGCACGCTCACTGAGACACTCCTGCAGCAACGTCATACCTCGAGAGCTCTCTGCCACTGAGATACAGGAAGACCGGCGACAGCAACACAGCCCTCTCGCACTTGGAGCTTCTTCACTACCTGACACTACTGAGACACTGCGTAGTCACGGCTCTGTAACCATCATACGTGCGCAATCCAGAGAGCCTCATCCTTGTTGACAGAGAGAACTCGACTCTATTTCTTGCTGCATTAGTTGTAATCAGTCTTTGAACGCTTCGAGAAATACATGTCCTAAGTAAATCTTCTGTTTGTTCGCTAATGATACACTAAGTGATCAAAAGTATCCGGAAGCCCTCAAACACGTACGTTTTTCATATTAGGTGCATTGTGCAGCCGTCTACTGCTAGGTACTCCATTTAGCGACCTCAGTAATCATTAAACATCTTGAGAGAGCAGAATGGGGCGCTCCACGAAACTCACGGACTTCTGACGTGGTCAGGTGATTGGGTGTCACTTGTGTCATACGTCTGTAGGCCAGATTTCCACACTCCTAAACATCGCTAGGTCCACTGTTCCTGTTGTGATAGTGCAGCACAAAAGCGTACAGGCCGACCTTGTCTGTTAGCCAACAGAGACCGCCGACGGTTGAAGAGGGTCGTAATGTGTAATAGGCAGACATCTATCCAGACCACTACACAGGAATTAAAAACTACACCAGAATTCACTGCAACTACTATGACAGTTAGGCGAGAGGTGAGAAACCTTGGATTTTATGGTCGAGCGGCTGCTCATAAACCACACATCATGTTGGTAAATGCCAAACGGCGACTCGATTAATGTAAGGAGCGTAAACATTGCACGATTGAACAGTGGAAAAACGTTGTGTGGAGTGACGAATCACGGTATATAATGTGGCGATCCTATGGCAGGGTGTGGATATGGCGAATGCCCGGTGAACGTCATCTGCAAGCGTGTGTAGTGCCACCAGTAAAATTCGGATGTGGTGGTGTAATAGTGTGGTTGTGTTTCCCATGGAGGGGGTTTGCATCCCTTGTTGTTTTGCGTGGCACTATCACAGCACATGCCTACACTGATATTGCAAGCACCTTCTTGATTCCCACTGTTGAAGAGCAATTCGGGGATGGCGATTGGATTTTTCAACACGATCGAGCACCTATTCATTATGCATGGTCTGTGGCGGAGTGGTTAAACGACAATAACATCCATGTAATGAACTGGCGTGCACAGACGCCTGACCTAAATCCTATAGAACACCTCTGGGATGTTTTGGAAAGCCGAACGTGTCAGGCCTCACCGAACGATGTGGATATCTCTCCTCAGTGCAGCACTCCGTGAAGAATGGGCTGTCATTCCCCAAGAAACCTTCCAGCACCAGATAGAACGTATGCCTGCGAGAGCGGAAGCTGTCATCAAGACTAAGGATGGGCCAATACCATATTGAATTCCAGCATTACCGATGGAGGGCGCCACGAACTTGTAAATCATTTTCAGCCAGGTGTCCGGATACTTTTGATCACTCAGTGTAGGTGTTCTTGTCCAACTTTCCTACGAGGAAAGTTGCCACACCACTCAGTAGGCCAGCTCTCCTTACCGTTGTGTGCGATGTCATATACAGCAGTGTCCTAGAGTGGAGCAAGATCTTAGACAGCCGCAATCTGCGGGTTTAGATCTTTCGCGTAGACGGCAACCTGCATCACTCGAAAGCTGCTTGCGTAGCTCTCAGATAAGTAAACTACGTTGGAATTGTCGTGAGTACTGAGAGTACTCGGAGACTGCTGAGCGGCCATATTACGTCCCAGATTCGTGCCGTCTTTCACACTTTGTGCACTATCACATGTTGGTAATATATTTTAGCGTACTTATATAGTCATTAAGTAGAAGTACCCATGAAACTGAGCGTTTTGAGCCATAAAATGTGATCTTAGTATGTTTCGGAGCGAAGACATCGGCAGTTTTACCTTCTAAACGAACGGTACGAGCAGTTAGCATGTTAAGAAAGTTCTAGAATTAAACTATGCTACACAGCAAATAGCAAACAAAAACATCACATACATATTTTATAGATTTAACAAAGGAAAATAAAATAATTTCCACTCATTAACCTCGATCCCAAGTTAAGGCATAAACGACAGACTAGCGTACAACCTACTGCGCCACCTCTATAAACGTGGACCGGTATTTTCGGGACAGTTGAGACTACCTGTCGCGATGGATACGCACTGTGCGTGAATGCCTGCGATGTACCTGAAAAAAGAAAGTACTGAAGGAAGTTGGCAGGAAGTAGGCTCAAGACGAAGTTATTCATTTAATTAATTTGCACAAGGAAAGGCCAGCGTTATGAAACGTATAGTCACTGACTATGGAAACTGAGATAAGAAACATAATTTGATGACTGAAATGGCGAAGATTTTTAACATCTCCACAGAAGAAATTTATCCACAATTCAAGGAATCCTGTGAAGCAGTCTCATAACATAGAGAAGGAAGTGGATATAGGTTCGAATGTAATCGTTTTGGAACTCTCATTTAACTTCATGCATACAGCTGTGTCTATATTTTTATATGACGTGTTACTTATTGACTATTTTATTGGGTGCTGAAGAATATAACAGACTTTACGAGTGTTTCTTGTAGTCAATATGAGGCGTTGAAATAATTGAAGGTCCACAAATGCTTCATTTGTCAGATAACTGCCATATTTTGCTTATGAACGTCTATTGGTGCAAAGCTATTTCATAGTAATTGTTACTTTATGAAATACTAAAGACAATAAACGTAGCTAATGATAGAAATGGTAGTGTCGCAACCAGTCTGTTTTTGACAATAACAGATTTACGCATAATAGTATCCGGATGGGCAATTTTGGGTCCAGTTATTAAGAGCCCTTTCTCCATCTCCACCGCTGCCATTATTGAAAAATTTCGGTATTGATGTGTATTTTCCATCAAAAACTCTACAATGAGATTCTTGCACGTTCCAACACCGACTCGCTGCTTAATTCGCTCACTTATGCAACACGAACACGTTATTTCTCTGCCAGCAAAATGATTAAAAGTGCAACTGCAGCCCGACGCTCTTCCATCGCAACCTCTTCCTTCACGCTCAGAATTGCCTCAGAAAAATCTCTCCGTCACAGACACTCTTACCGTGCTGTGTGTAAAAGCTTCCGGCATCACAAGACTCTCAGACTCTTGAAGGAAGTACTCGCAAGGAAAAATCAGACAGTAAATATCAGCATAAATTCGCTCCTAGTGTAAACAATTCTGCGAGTATTTTCTGAGACTGCCAAACACTCTGTCAGCAAAAATTTTTCACATGTATCCCAACTCTAGCGAATACGAAGATGTGTAGGACGTGTGCTCCCATGTGTGTTTGGCCCGCGATAGAGCGTCACAGAGATGCTGGCAAACTTGCGGACGCCTGAAGACGTCAGTTATGACGCGAATGTTTACTTTTGAAGATTTCGTGTTAAGTGATGGGTATACCGCAAGTATCGGCTGTCTTGCCCTTCACAGTGGTCACAGTCGTTTGCAGAGTACGGCTATGGAAATAGAAATAACTTCATTTTCGTGGCACAGAAGCTGCCCTAGAAGCATCCATTACCTGGAGTAACAATCTGTCATCTTGTTATTTATGTTTTGCGTTCTACTTTTTTTCTCTTTCCGATCTCTCGTAATATTTAATTTTAAACTTGCTTATAGTCTGCGGCAGGTTTACTTTTCAGCTACATATCAAACTCATCCTATAACTGAAAAATCGAAACGTCTTTATTGACAAAAATTGCTGCTTCCAGCTGTGGTAGAGAACTAAACAAAGAATGTCATAATTTGCTATAAAGTGACTCCGCATTTTGCGCCTCATTGAGTGTTTCACACACAATCTGCCGACTTAAATCTGAGTTTATCTGAAAGTTATATCTTAACTCCGCATGACTGTTGATTTTCGTTCGCTAGATCAAGTTGTCTGGTAACACCGACGACACACTTGTCGCCGGATTATGGGATTAAATTCATTAAGCAGTTACGCTTCTGTCAGTCAGCTGCAATTTAGAGTGACTTCCTGTGTCGGTTTACAGCGGCATAGGCAACCTCTTGACGGTTCATTACGACATCTGACACGCATTTTATTTCTGTTTCAGCGAATGAAATTTGCACAACGTTTAACTTCTGCTGATTACCTGACAATGTCAGCTGAATTTGGGGCGATCTCAGAATCTGAACACGGTTGTTCTTCTTATTACAGATGTTTATTTGCACAGGTCGCTTAAAAATACACAGTGATTACTAATTCCAGAGACATTAAATCGCCATTTGTATAAAAAAAAGTTACAGGGCCAATCCCCTATGTCGATTGTTCACATAAACTGGACACACCTCTAATGAACATAAAGGAACAGTTACGGAAAATTCTAAAGCCAAACTAATAAAAATGCATAGAAATTCAAAGTAAAGGTATCTTATAGGGGCGATATTCCATAGTACGGGCTCTCGTCATAGAAAAAAAGAAAAGCTGTGCAAACAGTGCACATTGGTCACAAGCAAAATACATAAGAAGCGTACAAAACCCTTTTATGTTGTGTTCTTGGTGGTATCTGATAGGAAACTTATAAGGCAATCACAGGTCCATGCTTGGGACTGATTTGGGCCTAAAATATTTTTTTTATTGAATATTATGTTTAACCAGGTTTTTGAAATTTTCTTTTGAGCCGTAATTGCCTGGCTAGGCACTACATTATGATTATTACCTGACACTATCAGCTGTACTGGAGGCGATCTCAGAATCTAAACATGGTTGTTCTTCTTATTACAGAAGTTTATTGACGACCTCGGCGAATTAAATTCTGTAATAAGAAGAACAACAGTGTTTACATTTATCTTCGATCTGATACAAGATGTGCTTCCGTCTTTTGACAGCGAAACAATAAGAACGCTCCCATTCCTGAATCAATATTAACAAGAGTTTTGATATTTATTTATTCAGGCATCTACTGCAATAAAAACAAAAAATGGCCCGCTTGATGTTTTCCGGCCGCAGCGTCGTCGGTTGTCCTACGGCATGATGCCGTTGTGATGTGGATGGGAATGGGGTCGTTACACCGCTTTCCGGGCCATTTTCAGCTGTCCAAACGTTAGAGCCACTGTTTCTCATCAAAGTAGCTCCTATAACATGACGAGACTGAAAGGACCCCGTTACAGTCCTCGGACCACGGAAAAATCCTTGGCAGTGACTGGAATTGAACGAGGGTCATCCGCGTGGCACTGAGCCTCGCCGACCACTCGGCTAAGGAGTTAAGCACTTGTCACGATTTACAATTTTAAGTTCCTCAGGCCATCTCTTATGTATAATTAGGAACGCTGAGAGATGACATTACAATGAGTTATGCGCAAGAACAGTCATTATAATAAAAAACCCAGCACATGAGGATGGTCGTTAGCGCCCTTCAGGAAATAAATACGCGGCTCGGTGGGGGGGATCTATATATCATCAGCAAGCACTCGATAAGCCGATTATCGAATACAACTGTTATCCTGCTTTTATGGACCTGGACTTCTATTCGGAATCCGACTTATGAGTGTGTGGTGTAGAAGATGATTCTGCCTTTTAATGTAACCTTATCCCGGATTCAGGAGCGTAGGACTGGTCGATGAAACGTAATAATGCTATGCCAACAGCCATTATATTGACGTTGTTTTATTAGGCAACCGGCTTCGACGTTTCAATCACGTCATCTTCAGGCTTGTCGCATGAATAACATTAGGTACCACTTGTACATGCATGAAGCAAGCCACCGATACTCGAATCTGGTCCTGTAGATATTCGAACTTCAAGAGCAGTATGGCAGATACTTCACATGCGTTAAGAACACACATGCTCATAAAGTTCAGGTCTCTACGGAACCAGATACGAGTATTTGTGCCTTGTCACGAGTGGTACTTGGTGGCATCCGTGCGACAGGCCTGAAGCCGGTGTGATTGGAACGTTGAAACTGGTTGCCTAGTAAAACAATATCAATTAACGCCTATTCGTAGAGTGTTGTTAATTTAATTCTGGCATTGTTCATCAGTGCTTGTCTCGCCTTACAGAGTTGCAATCGTAACCATGATCTTCATGGCATTTTCGACCGTCGACGTAGAGACGACTTTGGATTCCAGACGCTACATGGTTCATGGCAATGACCTGCCTAGTTAGTGTTATGCTGCGACACCAAAAATGATTACACCAATGCACAATTAATCATTCAAAATTATCAGCAAAGCTGAATATTGTTATGTTTTGACTAAAGTTCAGTCTTGATCACACCATTTATGTTTTAGTGACTGAACTTTAGTCAAAATATAATAATCTATTGATCACTGTTTCCCAAAAATGTTTACCAAAACTGAATATTGTTGACCATTACTAAATTAAAGGGATATTAAAAATCTTTTGGAACTCTGTACTAGGGAAAAACAACGGTCATTAAAATTATATTAAAATTACACTACTGGCCATTAAAATTGCTACACCAAGAAGATATGCAGATGATAAACGGGTATTCAATGGACAAATATATTATACTAGAACTGACATGTGATTACATTTTCACGCAATTTGGGTGCATAGGTCCAGAGAAATCAGTACTCTGGCCGTAAAAACGGCCTTGATGCGCCTGGACATTGAGCCAAACAGAGCTTGGATGTCGTGTACAGGTACAGCTGCCAATACAGCTTCAACACGATACCACAGTTCATCAAGAGTGGTGACTGGCGTATTGTGAAGAGCCAGTTGCTCGGCCACCATTGACCAGACGTTTTCAGTTGGTGAGAGATCTAGAGAATGTGCAGGCCAGTGCAGCAGTCGAACCAGAAAGGCCTGTACAGGATCTAAACATGCGGTCGTGCATTATCCTGCCGAAATGTAGCATTTTGCAGGGATCGATTGAAGAGTAGAGCCACGGGTCGTAACACATCTGAAATGTAACGTCTACTGTTCAAAGTGCCGTCAATGAGAACAAGAGGTAGCCGAGACCTGTAACCAATGGCACCCCATACCATCACGCCGGGTGATAACGCCAGTATGGCGATGACGAATACGCGCTTCCAATATGCGTTCACTGCGATGTCGCCAAACACGGATGCGACCATCATGATGCTGTAAACAGAACCTGGATTCATCCGAAAAAATGACGTTTTGCCATTCGTGCACCCAGGTTCGTCGTTGAGTACACCGTCGCAGGCGCTCCTGTCTGTGATGCAGCGTCAAGGGTAAACACAGCCGTGGTCTCCAAGCTGATAGTCCATGCTGCTGCAAACGTCGTCGAACCGTTCGTGCAGATGGTTGTTGTCTTGCAAACGTCCCCATCTGTTGACTCAGGGGTCGAGACGTGGCTGCACGATCCGCTACAGCCAAGATGCCTGTCATCTCGACTGTTAGTGATACGAGGCCGTTGGGATCCAGCACGGCGTTCCGTATTATCCTCCTGAACCCACCTATTCCATATTCCGCGAACAGTCATTGGATCTCGACCAACGCGAGCAGTAATGACGCGATACGATAAACCGCAATCGCGATAGGTTACAATCCGACCTTTATCAAAGTCGGAAACGTGATGGTATGCATTTCTCCTCCTTACACGAGGCATCACAACAATGTTTCACCAGGCAACGCCGGTCAACTGCTGTTTGTGTATGAGAAATCGGTTGGAAACTTTCCTCATGTCAGCAGGTTTTAGGTGTCGCCACCGGGGCCAGCTTTGTTTGACGGCTCTGAAAAGCTAATCATTTGGATATCACAGCATCTTCCTGTCGGTTAAATTTCGTGTCTGTAGCACATCATCTTCGTGGTGTAGCAATTTTAATGGCCAGTAGTGTATATTAAAATTATTTCAGTAAAACAGCCTTGGTCGCATTTATTTTGTATATACAGTTTGGAGACCATCACCAGACCATTTGTAACTCATTGGCGACTGCAGGAGCTGTGCTCCATGAGCAGTGCTCTATTTACTCCATGAGTAATGTTCCAAATGCTCCATGAGCAGTGTTCCGCACGCCTCCAGAACGGCCTGCTCCACACCACCGACTCCTACTGTCACCAATGAGCAAAAATGATCTGATGACGGTCTCAAAAAGGCCGAAACCGGTCACCAATCCAAATATACTGTACAACATTTATGTGATCAAGATTGTTTCCTCGAAATCATTTTAATAAAGAGACATTAATTTTCTCTTTCTTATTATGTGCTCGTGAGAAACATAGTGTTCCGATATCACCACTAAGGCTGATCTGAAATCGTAGATTGGTCCTACCATGCTAAGTAAGTAGTCACGTATTTTACGTGTCATTCCATTTCAATTTTTTATGAGAAAGGCTCATTTTTCAGGCAATATTGTTCACGGGAGATGATGTGTATTACGACACGGATACTATATTAGCAGATCACAGCCGTTATGGTATTCAGATTGAAAAATCACAGGTTTCTTGTGTTATTAAGAAACTAACGAACTGTAATAAAACGAGTTATATGTAACGTCACGTAGCATATCAAGCTGATCTTCAGTTTTCGCTTTATCTTTCGAATTGGCCTTGAGTACGTGAGTATATCCTATACACACCGCATGGCACAACCTGCCATCGTAGTGCACTATATTGCACCTACCAAGCACGTCTGGTGCGTTAGCCAATTAGTTAGGTACGCAGAGGTCACACAGCTACATAGACGTAATATTTACTACGTCAGATTCTAAACAAGTTCTGACTGCAAAGGTAATCAATCATGACGTCACACGAAGGATTGGAAGTCGCCACCTGAACGCCGAATAATTAAAGATCGTCGCGAAGTTTGTGAGGTAAACACATATTCCACTGCAAGACAAAAACGCGGCCGAGTGAATGTCTACCACGCACTCAACTATTACTTTAAGATAATTCGTTGCTGCGGCTAAATTCAGAAAACTGGTACAGCCAGAGCTTTGACGGTTAATTTCATAGAAGCACGATTAATATAATGTTTATTTTTTCCGCGCATTTGACGTATACGTGCAACGTTAAAAAATGAAATTTAGACGGTAATGGAATGGAGCATGAAAAGGACGCTTAGTTACTTAGCTGGTTCCTTGATGCATAAACGAAATTCACAATAAAACGAAATAAAATAAAAATATTTATATGGCTACATGCTGGCCGTTTGCAGTTTTAATGACTAGTTTCTCTAGTTAAAAACTCCTTTGTGGTATAAAAGGAGTTATCAAGGAGAAACATACTTGATCCACATTTGTAAACACTTCTGTTATCTTTATTAATTTTCAATTTGCTTCCAGCATCCGTCAGATTTTCAATAGGAAATAAATCGCTAGTCCTGTCATCCATCAGTATGTTGGACTTCATAAACTTCTGTTATCTCTCAGACATTTTATTTCCGTGGTTAGATTGTAAGAGAGATTTATACTTGCGTATTACATAACTTCCTGTGCCAAAATTAGATTAAAAGGTAATGCAGATAATTTTTCCTTGTAGTGTTGTACCCTGTATATGTCTATTAAACTGAAACTTAGATGAATTTCAGATCACACGTCATAGGTGAATAAATGTACTGTGAGGCTGTGGTTAACATTCCCAGCTGCTTAAACAGATACCTGCAGGATATACATCTGTTAACTCCACACATAATTCCAATTTCTTTATTTTTTACTAAGAATCGTTGCTGCCTAAGCGAGGATTTATTCTACAATATTACCCAATAAGACGTCAGTGAATGAAAATATGCAAAATATGTTAAGCAGATGATTTTTTCAACACCAAAACTGGCAGTAATTCTTAAGGAGAAAATAGGTGAACTTAAATGTTTTAGTGGATCTCCTGTATGATTCTTCCACTTTAAGGTTTCACCAACATGCGCACATAACAACTGGTAGTTCTCTGTTCTCTTCGTTATTTCTTGTTGGTGTACTGGGTTAACAGAGGGTGTGATATTTTTTCCAGTACAAAACCAAATTAAACGCGTTTTTTCAAACTTTAAGGAAAACTCATTTGTGCAAATCCATTCAGTAACTTCTTTCACAAATATATCATTTACTGTTTTTGTTATTGATGCTTCTTTGCTTGGCTTCACAACAATGTTTGTATGATCTTCAGAAAAGGACTAATTTTCCCTCTTGATTCAAATAACATGGCTTATAAAAAAAATTGCTCTGAGCACTATAGGACTTAACTTCTGAGGTCATCAGTCCCCTAGAACTTAGAACTACTTAAACCTGACTAACCTAAGGACATCACACACATTCATGCCCGAGGCAGGATTCGAACCTGCGACTGTAGCGGTCGCACGGTTCCAGACTGTAGAGCCTAGAACCGCTTTTTTTCAGTGTTACAATTCTTTTATGTTTTCTCAATACAGGGTATTCATCTGTCGCACTGGACATTATTGCTTCTATCTGCACGAAACAACTGTCCATTCCCAAAAGGTACAACATCACAAAGAAGAGAATTGCCCATAAATGAGGCAGTGGCAGCATAGAAGTTGCCACTGGGTAAGTTACAAATGCCAAGCCTGAACCTGAACCTGAACTTCAACTGGTGGCAGTTCATCATGCACATTTTCTTCTTCTACAGCCTGAGGTTCCTCATCATCATTTCCCAGACCCAAATTAATCATCCAGTAAATCCTTGATGTGTGTTCCTTCCAGGGTAAATTACATGGACAGAAGAGAAGTCCCGAACAGCGATATCGCAAAATCCTTCACTGCCTTGTTATTTTTGTCAGTTCCAGCCTCCTAAACGCATCCTTAGGGAGTTCAAGATCTTCCTTTATATCAGACACTAGATGTTTGCCGTCATATTCTTGTATCTGCTGTACTACTGATTTATTTTTCATGTGTGACGTGCAGGTGAGGTTAGGGTCGGGAACGTGACCCAACCCATTCCCCCTCTACTAGGAATCCAGTTCCTAACCTATTCCCATTCTGTTGAAGAGCATGTTACCATATTTCTTATTGTGATTCTGATATTTAAGTAATTTCTCGAATTCATTCTCCATATACATCTTGTATTCAATATGTTCACCGCTGGCCACCCCGGCCGGCTAACATGGCATGTCGCTAACGTAAAGGAAGAACACTAGCGGGCGAATGATTGAACCCTGTGTGACTCACTTTGTAGTTTCTCCCCATGCAGATGGTATGGTCCAGAATGAGATTTTCACTCTGCAGCGGAGTGTGCGCTGATATGAAATTTCCTGGCAGATTAAAACTGTGTGCCGGACCGAGACTCGAACTCGGGACCTTTGCCTTTCGCGGGCAAGTGCTCTACCAACTAAGCTACCCAAGCACGACTAACGCCCCGTCCTCTCAGCTTTACTTCTGCCAGTACCTCGTCTCCTACCTTCCAAACTTTACAGAAGCTCTCCTGCGAACCATGCAGATCTAGCACTCCTGAAAGAAAGGATATTGCGGATACATGGCTTAGCCACAGCCTGGGTGATGTTTCCAGAATGAGATTTTCACTCTGCAGCGGAGTGTGTGCTGATATGAAACTTCCTGGCATATTAAAACTGTGTGCCGGACCGAGACTCGAACTCGGGAAGGTAGGAGATGGTATGGTGTTCCCGTTTGTATTACTCGAACAACCTAGGACAACTTTCTGAATTTTTCTCTTAAATATTAATGCAGAACTGATTTCCATCTACGAGGACTCTGTGAACAGTGCCAAGTTCAATTATCGTACTGAACTATCTGCCACAATCTTGACGGACTGAAACACAATCAACGTTGCATTTACGTAATGAATTAAGAGCTAAAAATGTGACAGAAAGAAACATCCCGAGAAATACTTTTGAAGAAAGAATCGCACTATGTGGAACAGCATTAGGCGCACACTGCTCTTTGAAAATATCGTTTTGAACGTTATTTGATGTTTTCTTGTAATAATAAAGCCACGTATTGAAACTGTTCGAAAATATACTAAGAAGTTTCAGATGTACTGCTGGTCGTCTTAAACTGAAATCCATGATATTACGACTGAGCAGCTGGGATGCGAGTCATCATCGGTTGAGCCACTGAAGACATTTTATTTATTTATTTATTTTCATCGGACTTGTGACTGGTTTGATGCGGCCCGCCACAAATTCCAACATCTTCATCTCGGAGTAACACTTGTAACCTATGTCCTCAATTATTTGCTGGGTGTACTAATGAAAGTTATTCCTTGATGCCTGAACAGTTTTCCTACCATCCTGCCGGCCAATGTGGCCGAGCGGTTCTAGCCGTTTCAGCCCGGAACCACGCGGTTGCTACAGTCGCAGGTTCGAATCCTGCCTCGGGCATGGATGTGTGTGATGTCCTTAGGTTCGTTAGGTTTAAGTAGTTCTAACTTCTAGGGGACTGATGACCTCAGATGTTAAGTCCTATAGTGCTCAGAGCCTACCATCCTGCCCCTTCTTTTTGTCAGTGTTTTCCATGTACTCCTTTCGTCACCCATTCTCCGACAAAACCTCCTCATTCCTTACCTTATTAGTCCGCCTTATTTTCAACATTTTGCTGTAGCACCATATCGCAAATACTACGATTCTATTATGTTTCAGTTTTCCCACAGACCATGTTTCACTACCATACAATATTGTGCTCCAGACGCACATTCTCAGAAGTTTCTTCCCCAAATTAAGGCCTATGTTTCATACTACTACACTTCTCTTGGTCACGAATGCCCTTTTTTCCAGTGCCAACTTGCCTTTTATCTTCTCGTTGCTCTGTCCGTCAGGTTAGTTTGCTGCCTAGATAACATAGTTCTTAACTTCACCTACTTCGTGATCACCAAACCTGATGTTAAGTTTCTCGCTGTTCTCATTTCTGCTACTTCTAATTACATTCGTCTTTCTTCGGTTTACTCGCAGTCCATATTCTGTCTTCATTAGACTGTTCATTCTATTCAACAGTTCCTGTAATTTTTTTTTCTCTTTCTCTGTGGGTAGTAATGTCATCCTTTCAATTTGAATTTTAATCCCGTCTTGAAACTTCATTTTATTTCTATCATTGCTGCTTCGAAGTATAGATTAAACAATAGGGGCGAAAGACTACATCCCTGTCTTACAGCCTGTTTAATCCGAGCACTTTTTTCTTGATCTTCCACTCTTATTGTTCCCTCTCGGTTCTTGTACATATTATATGTTACCCCTCTTTCCCTATATCTTACCCCTATTTTACTCTGAATTTCGAACATCTTGCAACATTTGAGATTGTAGAACTCTTCTGTTCAGGACGACAAACCCTATGAATGTATCTTGATTTTTCGTGAGTCTTGCTTCCGTTATCAGCAGCAACGTTACAACGGCCTCTCTAAAGCCAGACTGATTGTCATCGAACAAATCCTAAATTTTCTTTTTGCATTATTCTATATATTACTCTCGTCGGCAACGTGGATGCATTAGCTGTTGAGCTGATAATTCTCGCACCTGTCAGTTCTTGGAATCTTCGGAATTGTGTGGATGAAGTTTCTCGAAGGTCTGATGGTATATCGTCAGACTCATACATTTTACGCACCAGAGTTGTCACTTTCCAAAATAGCTTTAGAAATCATGATGGAATATTGTCTATCCTTCTCCCTTATTTGATCTTAAGTCTTCCAAACTTCCCTTATCTCTTCTATATCAATTTCTTATTTCTTCTCCCATTATCACTTCAGACAATCTTTTTCCTTACAGAGAACTTCAGTGTACTCTTTTCGCCTATTCGCTCTCTCCTCTGCATTTAACGGTGGAATTGGCATTGCATTCTTAATGTGACCACCACCCTTGTCTCTAATTTCACCTGAGGTAGTTTTGACTTTTCTATATGCTTAGTCAGCCCTAGTGGCAATCATTTCTCTTTTGATTTCATCACGTGTTGCATGTAGCTAGTTCGTCTTGGATTCCATGCTCTTCATATTCATTTCATTATTATGTGACTTGTGTTTCGGTTTTCCTAACTTTCCCGGATCACTTTTGTACTTGCTTCTTTCACTGATCAGCTGAAATAGTTCTTGTTACCCATAGTTTCACTGTAGTTACCTTCTTTATACCTAAGTTTTTATTACCAACTTCTGTGACTGCCCTTTTTAGAAATGTGCATTCCTCTTCAACCGAACTGCCTACTGAGTTATTCGTTATCGCAGTATTTGTAGCCTCAGAGAACCTTATGCGTATCTCTCCGTTCCTTAGCACATCTGTATCCATGATAACTAATTGAAACCCTCAGCTGCGGACAGGTGTTGTTGACATACCTCGTTGGGGTCAGCTAAAAACGTGTCCCCCGCCCGGGATTCGAACCCGGGATCTCCTGTTCATATGGCAGACGCTCTCTCCATCTGAGCTACCGAGGACACAGATGAATAGCGTGACTGGAGAGACTTATCCCTTGCACGCTTCCCGTGAGACCCACATTCCCAACTGTCCACAATCTACATACGTAATGAATAGATATTTGTCCATCCACTCATTACTCGCGCACACTAAGGTGACGATTCCCGTACGGGCAACCTGTGCGCATTCGCACAGACGAAGGTCAATGGCTGGGTAGCCTTTAAATATATATATGAAGATAGTAACTGTTCTCGAAGGAACAGATACCATTGATGACTGTGCAACTTGAAAGGTGGCTACACTGAGCCACAGTGCCAGAGATTGCGCCAAAGAGTATTATTCCGCCGCCTCCACTGGCAGTGCTTGTCGAGAACTCGTAGTAGTCAGTGCTTGCTGAGAAGTCATGGTGGAGAGTGCTTGTCGAGATGTGGCAGTAGTGTGCTTGCTGAGATGTCGTAGTGAAAAGTTCTTGTCGAGAAGTCGTAGTGGAGAGTGCTTGTTCCATGTTTTGTGCAGTTGTTTGATGGGATGGACGGCGGGTGTTGTTCTAATGGAGATGTTGTAATGATCGGAGTGCTTTTCGTCAATATATGTGAAGGTAAAATATTCCCTGTTTTTTCATTATTTCAGTGTCTTAAATAATGCGTCATTGCAGGTTCAGTCAACAAAGCACCTGGCTTGTGTTCTTGCATTAGAGTGTAATTCTGGTTTCCTTACGCAATTATTGTATTTCTTTTTTTTAATTACTTCAGTATAAATGATATTTAAAATTTCTTGTCTTATTGAAGAAGAATCGTGCCAGATGTGTACGTTGAATCACACTTCCACACACAGAACAGCGACACTTGTGCCTTGTTGTTTCGTAGCTTTCATAGTTGTTTGGGACTTAATTAATTAATTGCGTTAACGGAAATTTCGTTTCATTCTTTGTTGTTGTTCTATACAGTCAGATTGCGTACTAAAACTAGTCAGGGCCAACCGTTTACGAGACTTCGTAATCGGACATACAGCTACAAAAATTTAAAAAGTATTTGCATTTCATATTTATATAATTAAGCCCCCATGCACGTGGCGACCGCTGCTTCGGTCGTCCCTTGGAATTCTTCTGATTGTAAAAATAGTAGACAGTAGTATTGTTGTAGTAATTTGTAGTTTAGTAATTGTAGTCTATATTGCATGTGTAGATTTGGTAATTGGCATTCTTCTAATGGTATTTTGCAAAATTTATTTTTTGTTGTCTTGTCTACGGGTTTGATAATTTAGTGCAATTATTTCAATTGTTCGTTAATCGTGTTTGAAGGAAGCATTTCGTGTGAATGGTATTGTTGGTGATAACGTGTTATATTCTCTGTAATTTTCGTATTGTGACGAGTTTTGTTTGTTTTGTAAATGATTACGCGATCGATGAAAAAGGCGAAAATGATGAATAGTGAGAATGACGAAATTGTTGACATGGCGAACTCGCCAACACAGGACAACAGTATGATGAATAATGGAGTTGAAAACAATTTAATAAGTCGGGAAGATAGTCCGGAACCATTTCAAAATTTTTTCAATCAGAAAATTCACAGAATACGAGATTAACGACGGAAGATTCTGGGATAGTATCGAACACAGATAGCTTTACTGCTATGACGAAGGAAGTTAGTTTTACGGGAAATGTTAGGGGCGAAAAGAATTTCGAACAAGTTAATATGGAGCAGTTGATGAGTGCAATATTAAATTTTCGATCTGAATTTAAAACAGATATAGGAACAGTTAAAACTGAGATAGGAACAATTAAAACCAAGATGAAAGCAATGACAACACGGTTAGGCTCACAAATAGGAACAAGTAAAACCGAGATGGGAACAATGGAAACACGGTTAGACTCACAAATAGGAACAATTACAACTGGTATGGGAACAATGGAAACACGGTTAGACTCAGTGGGATCACAAATAGGAACAATTACAACTGGTATGGGAACAATGGAAACACGGTTAGACTCAGTGGGATCATAAATAGGAACAATTAGAACTGAGATGGAAACAATGGAAACACAGTTAGGCTCACGAACAGGGACATGTTTCAAAAACATGAAAGATGAATCAAAGAAAGAACTTAGAGAAGAAGTACAACCGATTTTGAATGCTCACAATAATAGTTTAATTTCAACAGAAATCAGACAAGAGGAACAGGACAGAGAACGGGAAGAAAAAGATCGCGTGATAGTACAAAAATTTTCAGAGTTAAATTTACAACGTGCACACGATAAGGAGGAAATATTTGACAGAATCGAGGAATCCGTACCAAATGACAGAATAAATAATCTAACACAACAATATGAACAGTTAACTACCAAATGTGTTAATACTGAAACCCGAGTCGCGACACATACGGAAGACGTAAATAAACAGAAAGAACAAATAGGTGATTTATCGGAAAGAGTTGAGGAGATTTCAGATAAATTGACAAGTCTTAGTTTAAATGGGGACAGAGATTCAGATGATACAGCACCATTGCCATTTGCAGAAACCGAAGAGTACCAGAACATAAATAAACATGTTGAAAATCAGGGAAAATTTAATGAACGCGTTAAAAGGGAAGTTGAGGCATTACGAAAGCAAGTCAAACAAATTGAAGGCGAAATCGTAGGAAAAGACAGTAGAAGAAATTTAGAATCACAAATAGCAGAGGGGTTTGAAGAAAATAATTTGTTTCATTTACGGGATGCAACAAGAGAGCGCCAGGTGCGTGAACTTGACAATAATCGACATTCGGACTGGAACAGTCGCGGTAGGTCTTTGTCGCCACGAGGAGAAAACTTTGACTATAAACACTTCTTAACTGTTCGGAAATTTAAGATCTTTCGCAATTCTAAGAACGACATACATCCATATTCATGGTTAGATCAATTTATGTACGCACTTCCGCCAAATTTGCCACTAAGTCACAAACTGGAAATTATGTGCGGCTATTAACGTCCTCAGGGGATTCACTACACTAAGTGAATATGTGCCGTAGCGTGCATAGGGCCCCGAGTTGTAGTGGTGCTATTTCCCTTTTAGTTTTCTGCACCGCTGCCTACTCTTTACTATTCTTTGCATTTGTCAAAACAACTCTTCGACTATCAGTCTATCTAGAGAATCGTAAAGAATAACCGGATATGACTATTTTACCTAAAAGTGATTTCGGAAATTACCGTTTGGACTTACTGTATCTTCAGCAGCATTCATTCGTAGTTTAAACGAAATTTTACCTGTTTATCTTCGTGACAATATTACTTCATATGTTGACGATATTCTTATTGCTAAACGTTCTTGGAGTGAACACAACAAAATTTTGGATTCATTATTACGTATTTTTGTAAGAGCTGGCACTACAGTGAACTTGAAAAAATCTGAATTTGGTCGTTCTCAGGTGAAATTTCTCCGTCACATTATTTCTACAGAAGATATTCTTCCTGATCCAGAAAAACTTGACGCTATTCATAATTATGCTGTTCCTACTACAAAACGTGATGTTCGTAGTTTGCTTGGTGTCTGTAATTTTCTTAGACGCTTTATTAAATTGGACGATTTGACCACACCTCGTTTATGTGAACTATCTGGAAAGAAATCTAATTGGTGTTGGGATGAGGAAGCTCAGTCAGAATTTGAACAACTTCGTGATGCTTTAGTTGCTGCTCCACTTCTTTCACATCCGGATTTATCTAAAGATTTTTGTTTGGCGACGGACTCATCATACAAAGGCCTAGGGGCACATTTATTTCAAGAGATAGAAGAAAACAGCGTTGTAGTACAGAAAACTATTGCCGATCTGGTCTTGCCAAATGCAAATTATGTCAAAAGGCTAAGCTGCCAACTATTTCTCACAGAGCACCGTTGTTTCCTATCATTCCAGCGAAATTAAAGGACATGGCTGCAGTCGATTTGTTCGGTCCAGTGGTTCGTTCTACTAATGGTTTTGCGTACTTTTTCGTAGCAGTGGAATTGACATCAAAATATGTGTGTTTTACACCTTTACGCAAAGCAACAGCTCGTTCAGTATCTAATGCATTCATCAAACATTTTCTTAAAGAAGTGGGTCATGCTGATAAGGTTATATCAGATAATGGATCACAGTTTCGCTCTAAAATTTGGCTTCGTACTCTACGGCATCGTAAGATTAAACCAATCTTCATTTCACTTTCTCACCCTCAATCTAACGCTTCAGAGAGATGGATGAAGGAAATCAATAAATTGTGTCGTCTTTATTGTCATCAGAATCACAGAACGTGGGATCAGTATCTTCATATTTTTCAAAACATTCTGAATGAACTTCCTAATGATTCAACTTCTTTACCGCCTATATTAATATTAAAAAACAAAGCACCGACAAATCGCATTTCTGAAATCGTTCCTTTTCCGCCTACACGGAAACTGCGGCATTCTGAAGTTGTGAACCTGGCTCTGCAAAATATTGCATCTGCGGCTGCTAGAAGAGAGAAATCAGCTAAGCGTCCTGGTCGTTTAAAAACTTTTTCCGTTGGTCAAAAGGTGTTAATTAAGTCTCATCGTTTGTCTCACAAAGGAAAAGGCTTGTGTCGCAAATTTTTTCTGCTTTATAACGGTCCATATAGGATTCGCAAAATTATTCATGATAACACTGTCGAAGTAGAAAATCTTAAATCTCGGCGCTCTAAGGGAATACATCATATATCTAACGTTAAAATTTTTGTGGAATGACATACTTTTGAGAAACTAACAGCTACATGTAAACATGCAGAGAATACAAGGATACCGCGCCGTGTTACGGCGGCAGCACATACTCAAAGCAACAGTCAAGTCTGCGCGCCGCACAAGGCAGTCGTTGACCGCAAACAATTACTTCCTACGTCACGCGCCTACAGCTGATCGAGCGCTCAGTGCGAATGCACTGACAGCCGTAAACAAATACGCAGTCTAATTTCTCCGATTAAATTCAGTATAAAGCTATAGTGACTTGATAAATGATGTTATTAACGTTCAGTATTTTTCAGGATACGGTTGTATAAAATATTTAAGAACTTCAGGTAAATTCTGTGTGTCTCGACGTTAAGAGGACTTGCTATCGAGAAAATTTTCAGGAAGAATGTAATTTCGAAGAAGAAACTAATATACTAAAAAGGTAACTATTAATTGAGTTTCAGGTAACATATTTCCACTTAGGTACGACTTTAGACGTAATTTGCTGCTCGCGATTACGTGATTCAGACTTTGTGCTAAATTTCATGTTCTATAAATTTACGTGTGAAGCGACGGGCTTGCGTACATTAACTGATTTTGACAATGATTGATTAATTAACAGGGTTGTTAATTATGTATATGATGCATCGCTTGGCTGCTATGCTTTTTCACTGATGTCATTTTTTTTATTATGTGCCTGCTGTGCTTATTTATTTAAATTATAATTGTCACCTGATTAATTGTGCTGACTGTGGTTATGTATGTAAGTTATACTTTGTGATTTATCTGCTTGCGCCTTCATGTTTACTTAGTAAGATTACATATGAACATTTATTTGCTTATGCTGATATGATGCTAATGACCTGTTTATTATGTGAGATATATGTTTGCTGCTGTGCGTATGGATTGCATATTTATACATTTCTGTTTGTTGTCATAACTACTATTTAATTTGGTATATAGAAATGCTGATATACTGTGTACAAACATAGAGTTTAGGTTACACTATGGTATTAATTATTGTTCGCTTGGCAGAGCCTCGTTGTAAGAATTGTGCTGCATCCACTTGTTGACATTCTGTTCTCCACTGGTATATTTACTCGCTATTGCATGATTGGCTTACGCTCAGTGTCTTATATTTTTAAGATAAGAAAATGAACTGCTATAATTCGACGAACGACATTAGTACAAGAAACTTCATAGAAGGCACATGAGCTGGAGGTTTTATGGAAGCTGTATAAATTTATGCTAATAGGAAGGAAGCTAACGACATGACATACCAACACTAGGGTTAGACCATTGACAGTTATTACACTGCATTCTTCGTGAGCAATTGAAATAGCAAGTGACACTTGACACAAAAAATACTCCACATGTTTGCTTCTGCCATGATTCTTGAAGTGGTGTACACACTGAAATATTATGATCATTCACACTCCGTAATCGTACTTAATTACTGAGAGTTATTCGAACTAAAGTCTGTTAGAGGTCATGTATGCATTTCTTTTGTTTAATGATGGACAAGGTAACCAAAATGTATTTTATAATTCATAACCAGTAGAAGATTTGGGTCAGATGGATTACACAGAGGTTGTGTGTGGACACTGTGTCTTCGGATTGCATGGGATGATGAATTGAAGTTTGCACTAGGATTTTATCTGTACTTGTTCGAGGAGACTGACTGGAGGAAAGAGTTCTTATGGGAGCTAGGGTTTATATGTATCGACGTATTGAAAAGATATTATTGAGGTATTGAGATTGTGTGAAGTTGATGATTATTGGAGTTTTGGTGGATAAGAGGTAAGGTAAATGCTATTGATGATAAGGTTTATATGTATCGATGTAAGAGGTATTATTGAAGTATTGAGATTATGTGATGCTGATGATTATTGGAGTTGTGGTGGATAAGAGATAAAGTAAGTGAGGAGCATATTTTTTTGTTGGTTTATATGGAACAAGGAGGATGAAGATGGCAGACTAGAACACTCAAGTAGAAGGAAAATTGTCTACACACACTTTGTTAAATCAATAAGCAGTACATACTTTTTTTTGGAGAGAGGAAGTAATTGCATATCTTGGCTCACTGACAGTTGTTCAGCAACAGTACATTTTGATCTGGCTTGGCAAACATTGGTCTTGACATGATGACTATGACGTTGACTAACTATTATTGACTGTTATACATTGCTGCCACTACTACTTGATACACATGATGAACATCAAATTTTGACAGAATTGCATTTACACAGTTAACACTATTCAATTACACAGTAGTACTTAATGTGGATGAAAGATGAGTGAGTGTGTTTTGTGTGTTTTCCCTTCCTAATCCCAGAAAAGTGGTACCGACTTACCTCCTAAATATTATTTTACTTGTTTGTTGTGGCTTGCACTGACACCCATAAATATTATAGGTTTACTGATATTTGTGTATTTGTAATAGTTAATATGACAATTATCTGATATGATTTGTGTGTTTGTTATAATTTGTATGTTTAGTGTAAGAGCATTGAGAATAATTTTGTAAAAGCAATTGTGTGTACATTCAAACTATTGTTCATGCCTGAACTGTCTGATTAGTGATAGTGAATATTATGGACTGTTACTTGCACTTTTTCTACATGATTGGTGCCGCTAGGACATGTATAATTTCTGCTTATAAACTCTGATGCAGTGTGATTAGTGATAGTGAATATTATGGACTGCTGTCTGCACTTGTTCAACATTGCTGGGTACCACTGATGGAACTACTTCTAGTGAAATGATGTCACTTCTTGCTGTCTGCACCTGCTCAACATTGCTGGGTGCCACTGATGGAACTGCTTCTACTGAAATGTCACTTGTTGGTGTCTGCACCTACTCAACATTGCTGGGTGCTACTGATGGACTGCTTCTACTGAAATGATGTCACTTGTTGCTGTCTGCACCTGCTCAACATTGCTGGGTGCCACTAATGGAACTGCTTCTACTGAGAAATGTCACTTGTTGGTATCTGCACCTGTCAACATTACTGGTTGCCACTGATGGACTGCATCTACTGAAATAATGTCACTTGTTGGTGTCTGCACTTGTTCAACATTGATGGGTGCAACTGATGGAACTGCTTCTATTGAAATAATGTCACTTGTTGGTGTCTGCACCTGTTCAACATTACTAGGTGCCACTGATGGACTGCTTCTACTGAAATAATATCACTTGTTGCTGTCTGCACCTGTTCAACATTGCTGGGTGCAACTGATGGAACTGCTTCTATTGAAATAATGTCACTTGTTGGTGTCTGCACCTGCTCAACATTACTGAGTGCGACTGATGGAACTGATTCTACTGAAATAATATCACTTGTTGCTGTTTGCACCTGCTCAACATTGCTGAGTGCCGCTAATGGAACTGTTTCTGCTGAATGATGTCACTTTTTGGTGTCTGCGCCTGTTCAACATTGCTGGGTGCCACTAATGGACTGCTTCTACTGAGATAATGTCACTTGTTGGTGTCTGCACCTGTTTAACATTACTGGGTGCCACTGATGGACTGCTTCTACTGAAATGATGTCACTTGTTGGTGTCTGCAACTGTTCAACATTGCTGGGTGCAACTGATGGAACTGCTTCTATTAAAATGATGTCACTTGTTGGTATTTGCACCTGTTGACCATTGCTGGGTGCTACTGCTGGAACTATCAACTACTTGTTTTTTTTTTTTTTTTGAATCATTCAAGGCATTTTATGTGAACATTTGTATAAATTGATTTTTTGTGTATTGTGTGAACTATTATGTAAAGTCACATGTATGAAAGAATTTGTATTGCTTACTGTATTTTATATATTAGGTTATTGAAAGGTCAGTGCTAAGCCAAAATTTTATCTAATTATGTGATATTTACGTATTAATATTATCTTTTATTTTTGTCTGTATTTTTGTGGACGAATTTGGTGGTATTTTCTCCACCAATGCTGGCAAAAATACCATCAAATTCTGGCCCGTGGAGGAGGGGCATATGAAAGGTGGCTACACTGAGCCACAGCGCCAGAGATTGCGCCAAAGAGTATTATTCCGCCGCCTCCACTGGCAGTGCTTGTCGAGAACTCGTAGTAGTCAGTGCTTGCTGAGAAGTCATGGTGGAGAGTGCTTGTCGAGATGTGGCAGTAGTGTGCTTGCTGAGATGTAGTGAAAAGTTCTTGTCGAGAAGTCGTAGTGGAGAGTGCTTGTTCCATGTTTTGTGCAGTTGTTTGATGGGATGGACGGCGGGTGTTGTTCTAATGGAGATGTTGTAATGATTGGAGTGCTTTTCGTCAATATATGTGAAGGTAAAATATTCCCTGTTTTTTCATTATTTCAGTGTCTTAAATAATGCGTCATTGCAGGTTCAGTCAACAAAGCACCTGGCTTGTGTTCTTGCATTAGAGTGTAATTCTGGTTTCCTTACGCAATTATAGTATTTCTTTTTTTTAATTACTTCAGTATAAATGATATTTAAAATTTCTTGTCTTATTGAAGAAGAACCGTGCCAGATGTGTACGTTGAATCACACTTCCACACACAGAACAGCGACACTTGTGCCTTGTTGTTTCGTAGCTTTCATAGTTGTTTGGGACTTAATTAATTAATTGTGTTAACGGAAATTTCGTTTCATTCTTCCTTGTTGTTCTATACAGTCAGATTGCGTACTAAAACTAGTCAGGGCCAACCGTTTACGAGACTTCGTAATCGGACATACAGCTACAAAAATTAAAAAAGTATTTGCATTTCATATTTATATAATTAAGCCCCCATGCAAACTTCTCTATAATAGATGATAATTAACTGAAACCCTCAGCTGCCGACAGGTGTTGTTGATATACCTCGATGGGGACAGCTGAAAATGTGTGCCCCGATCTTTGGGAATGTGGGTCTCACGGGAAGAGTGCAAGCGATAAGTCCCTGCAGTCGTGCTATTCATCTGTGTCCTCGGTGGCTCAGATGGATAGAGCGTCTGCCATGTGAGCAGGAGATCACGCGTTGGAGTCCCGGTCGGGGCACACATTTTCAGCTGTCCCCATCGAGGTATATCAACAACACCTGTCGCTAGCTGAGAGTTTCAATTAGTTATCATTTATTCCAGAGAAGCTGCACGGTCATCAGTGGTACCTGTTCTTTCGAGAACAGTAACTATCTTCATATATAAATCAGTATCCCTCTCGTTTATCACATTAATTTTTTCCTGACAAGCCTCTTAAGTTTCAGCCTATTCTTCAACACTACCACATAGTGATCTATCTGGTCCTGGGTACACCTTACAATCCAGTATCTGATTTCGGAATCTTCCCGTATCACCTAGTCTTTTCCAAGAATATCTCCTCCTCTTGTGATTCTTGAACACAGTATTTGCTATTACTAGCTGAAAATTGTTGCAAAACAAAATCTTTCTCCTCTCTCATTCCTATTTCCATCCGATATTGTCCCGTAATGCTTTCTTCTTCTCCTTCCTCTCAACTGCATTCAGACCCTCATGACTATTAGAGTTTCATCTCCATTTACGTACTGAATTACCTGTTCAGCATCCTCATATATTTTCTGTATAACTTCGTCGACCACTTCTGACGCCGTATGACTACCTGAAATGCTGTTGACGGTGTTGATTTGCTGTCGATTGAGATGAGAACAACCCTATCACTGAACTGTTCATAGTAATTAACTCACTGCCCTATGTTTCTATTCATAACGAATCCTACTCCCGTCGTACCATTCTCTGCTTCTGTTGGTATTACCCTATACTCATCTGACCAGAAATCCTGGTCTTTTTTCCATTTCACTTCACCGACCCCCACTGCATCTAGATTGAGCCTTTGCATTTCCATTTTCAGATTTTCTAGCTTCCCTACCACATTCTGATCCGCGCCCCGACTCGTAGAATGTTGTCCTCTCGGTCGTTATTTGATCTTTTTTTCACGAACACCTTCTCTTTGCCAGCCCGTCCCTAAGATCCGAACGGGGGACCAGTCTGGAATCCTTTGCCAATGAAGAGATCATCACGATACTTTTTCTATTACAAGACACATGATCAGTGGATACACATTATGAGTCTTGAATGCAATGGTTTCCACAGTCTTCTCCTTCCTGATGCGGTGAATCATTTGCTGATTCATCCACATTTAGGGCAGTTTCTCACCCCAAATGGCAAGAGAGTGTCCTGAACGTCTATCCGGTCCTCCGTCCTCTTTGACAAGGCAGGTGGCAGAAAGAGGGATACTTCTTATGCTGGAAGTATTCGGTTTCCATTACTGATGATATTTATTCAAATTTTAAACAGTTGCGCAATTCGAACTGGGGAGCGAGGACGTTTTGGTTTCTAATCAAAGACAGTACTCCTGGACAATTACAAAAGCTAAATCCACTGAAAGATACCATGATACGATCATATATCAAAATTTAAATACTTTTCAAATTTTAATAACTTCTATAAAAGCGAGGAAAATAAAATAAGGGAATAATGAGGAACTGCTGGAGTAACGTTAAAAATGGTTCTCAGGGCGTGTTGTTGTTGGATTAGCTAACTGGGACCTATGTTACAGCAGAATTCGTTTACTCTCGATGAGAAGTAAACATTTCTACGTGTAACTAGATCCACTTCCAATCGTAACATTTAACGTGATTATGATTTATGGAAAAGGTAGGAAACTAACTAACGCAAGAGCGAACCGGGACAGGCGCTAGTGTGTTTGCTGAGGTAGTGCAATTAATTGCCTTACAGTTGAACCTACAAATTCATCTGTGATGAACTTTGTTGGTTATAATACCAAAAGCCTTCTGATTTACCTGGATGGATATAAAAATCAATAGATTTTCCTTCAGCTATATTGTCCTTAGAAACAACCGTTGTGTGACTCAGCCGTCTGTCTTATTTTATATTTATTTTGTGTCGTTTCTTACCTCATTCTCTATGCTTCTTTTTTGCTTCTGATTATGTGCGAACCTATTGTATGGAATATTAATGAGCTATATATCTCCGTTACTGTTACCTATTTATGAAGTGGATATTCGCAAAACTTCTGCGTAACAGCTGTGTTGATGAGGAAGTACGATGGAAGTACAAAATCGGCATCGGAGGTTGTAAAGTGTAAAGTGAATTTCAATAGCTCTGTATTTTACGCCTCATTGACTACAATCCGCATAATACATTGACATAAATGTGAAAGGTTTATCTGGATAGTTTATCGCAGCTCTGCGATGCAGCACTGTTTAATTTTGAGCACTGCGTCACATTTTCTGGTTCACCGACGACACACTTGTTGTCCGCTTCTGGGATTAAATTCATTGTGCGCTAATCGCTTCTGTCAGTCAACTGGTGTTTTATGCTATTTCCTGTTACAGACTACAGTGGCAATGGCAACGTATTCACAGTTCATTACAACTTCTTATCCGCGTATCTCTTTCATTGTGGGAAAGTTCACTGTAACGTTATCAGAGGTGAGACAGATGCCTTACAGAGAACGGATGATAAAACAGCTTTCATTCGGTGCTTTGACCTCTTATCTTTAGCGTGATGAGCGAAACTGGAATCCAGGAACACTATCTTTCTTAGATCCTCGGAATATCATAGCTCTACTGCGATGTGTCCATACGGACAGAACTCTAATTACACGTACTAGTGCCGTGAGACGATTCACTAAGCTAAATGAAATAGACAGCATTGTACACCTGTTTCCATTGCTGTCAGTTGGAACATGTTACTGAACAAGCGGGCGAAGTAGCGCAGTGGATAGCACACTAGACTTGCGTGCGCGAGGACGACGGTTCAAACCCGCGTCCGGCCATCCAGATTTAGATTCTCTGTGGCTTCCCTAAATCGCTTCAGACAAATGCCGCCATCCATCCCTAATCCTAGTTTGTGTTTTGTCTCTAATGATCTCGTTGTCGACGTTGAACACTAATCTCCTCCTCTTCCTCCGTGCTGAAAAGTAAGGCCTCCGAATTTTTTACATGTGAACTCTCAAGTCTTTCTAAGTAAAACAAACGTTATTAACACTCTGTATCTTTCTTCTACATGATTACATATTTATTTATTGGCTTAGTCATGCCGACAACTGAAACGCCCCCTTAGAAAAATTATGAATGACTGTGCTTAAACTGACACAATATTTTTAGCGCAACGCAATCTGACTTTCAAAAATCCCTACAAAAGAATGGCCCTGACAACAATAACCTATACCACGCAAAAATCTTCGTTACTCGAACTACTGGAATACAGCGTGCGCCAATACTGCCAGCTAAATGAAAGATTCTAACTACTGAAGGGTCTAACTACTGATAGGCATAGTTAGCAAATGAAAGATTTTGATAGAGAACAAACAATGTATTTACCTTAATAGTGTTCAAAAGTCATAACATACAGGGTGTTACAAAAAGGTACGGCCAAACGTTCAGGAAACACTCCTCACACACAACGAAAGAAAATATGGTATGTGGACATGTGTCCGGAAACGCTTACTTTCCATGTTAGAGCTCATTTTATTACTTCTCTTCAAATCACATTAATAACGGAATGGAAACACACAGCAACAGAACGTACCAGCGTGACTTCAAACACTTTGTTACAGGAAATGTTCAAAATGTCCTCCGTTAGCGAGGATACAAGCATCCACCCTCCCTCGCATGGAATCCCTGATACGCTGATGCAGTCCTGGAGAATGACGTATTGTTATCACAGCCGTCCACAATACGAGCACGAAGAGTCTCTACATTTGGTACCGGGGTTGCGTAGACAAGATCTTTGAAATGCCCCCATAAATGAAAGTCAAGAGGGTTGAGGTCAGGAGAGCGTGGAGGCCATGGAATTGGTCCGCCTCTACCAATCCATCGGTCACCGAATCTGTTGTTGAGAAGCGTACGAACACTTCGACTGAAATGTGTAGGAGCTCCATCGTGCATGAACCACATGTTGTGTCGTACTTGTAAAGGCACATGTTCTAGCAGCACAGGTAGAGAATCCCGTATGAAATCATGATAATGTGCTCCATTGAGCGTAGGTGGAAGAACAAACTAAAATGAGCTCTAACATGGAAATTAAGCGTTTCTGGATACATGTCCACATAACATCTTTTCTTTATTTGTGTGTGAGGAATGTTTCCTGAAAGTTTGGTCGTACCTTTTTGTAACACCCTGTATATATCAGTTCATGACATCCAGTCTTACAAATTTACTCTTTCTGATGGACAGACGTCCAGATCATCCGTTCTCAATACTCCGCCATCTCACTCCCCACATCCTTCACTGCTGGCGGCTCACCTCCAACTGCGCAACGCTTCGCGCTGTTAACAGCCAACTGCCCAACACTATAATAGCAAATTCCAACAATGCAAACCAGCGACAGACTGCACACAGCACAGCCAGTGATTTTCATACAGAGCGCTACGTGGCGTTACCAATATAAAAACCTAAACAGCCTACTTACACAACCAGCACACTTCTTCCAATGAGAAACTGTACAATGTTTGACTTTGTCGACGGAGCCACAACCTCACCTCTGCTTGCACCGCCTTATCATTATCAATGTGTCGTCCTCGAAGGTGTACTTCAAGTTTTAGAATCAGCTGACTGAATCCAAGGCGTAGGGGGTGCTGCTGATGTCGCAGCAGTCGAGTTTGGTCTCAAATTGTCTTGCTGGATAAGAGGGTCCTCCATGTGTGGATGAATTCGAATTCGAAACTTGATTACAGCAAACTGATTCTGACACACTGACATAGTTACGTTACACACCACCACCTTACACGTTACAATTCGGAGCCCTCTAACGGCAGAGAGCTGCTAGTATGAATACATGAGAAAAAAAGATGTAGACTGTCAAAAACGTTTGTTTTACTTAAAAGCCATAAGAATTTTCCCATAAAATGCGTCAATTCTGAGCCATTACTTTTCAGCACACCCTCGTATTACCTGAATGGAACCGGGACATAACTCTAACAACTGTACATTTTTACTCATAGCGGGTGAAATAAGGAAGTATTAGACTGATGCCTAAAGATGTTCAAAACTGGTTCAAATGGCTCTAAGCACTATGGGACTTAATATCTGAGGTCATCAGTCCCCTAAACTTAGAACTATGTAAACCTAACTAACCTAAGGACATTACACACATCCATGCCCGAGGCAGAATTCGAACCTGCGAAGCATGTTCAGAAGCTAAGCCATGTAAAGAAGACCACAGACAGGTAAGTTCCGAGGAAAGGGAATGATAGCTGGCTTTGGTATGTGCTACAGCTCCAACATCTAGAGCTTCCAAGATAGTCCAAAAGTGTGACACCAACTTAAAATAGATGGACAACACGCAACTGCTGCCAATCTCCGAGAGCGTCGAACAACATGACACCCAGTTACAATGTAAGAGACAATGTGCAACTGCATCCAGAGCCACTGAGAATGCACTTGCCACATGAAGCATCATTGCAAGCCATGAGGGATTTAGTTAGACAAACACGCAATTCAGTTCACACAATACCAATGAAACAGATGAAATGTGTATCACCCCACCCATCACTTATCTGGTTTTGGTGTGAGTTCACCCCAGCTAATTGACTAACAGATCAACAGAGAGTGCAAAACTGTGGCAATATTGGATAACACAAAGAAAGTAATAAGGCCCTGTGACTCCTGATTGAACTGCAGTGGCAGTGTTCACATTAATTGATTCAGAATTGATCACTTTTAATTAAAAAAGGGGTGCACATTGATGTTATATGTGGCTATTGAACACCAGATGCAAATGTTGAACACAAAATTAATTAAGAAAGTGACTTGGGATTTCAACTACTTGATTGAAAACAGATGCAGTCGATTAGCACAAATTTATTTTAACTTATGACGATCAATCATCACATTACATGACTCTCCTACCAGGCAGTGGTAATAAATTGCGTTTGCGTGGAGTAAAGCGCAATAAATCAAAAGTAATTCCTATCGACTGACCCAGGCGCAATGCGAAGTGCGAGAAGAATTCTACAGTACACGGCCCATGAAACCCTCATGGAAACTTTGCCGACGTGATCCAACAAATTAATCAGTGGCCGGAGCGGGCGCAATATCACCGAATACAGCGTGGCAGAGTGGCGTCGTTGTGTGGACGTCGGCCGACCTCATGGTGCTGCAAGGCTGTGCTCGTCTATTCACTCCTAGCTATCTTGCTCAGTACATAGCTGAACCAAAACTTTCTATCTCCAAGTTCAATCGTTCCATTTGCTAAGTCCTAAACTGCAGAGATGCTCACTTTTTCTCAGGCAAGCTGAGTGAAGAACGCCACGTCCGCACTCTAGGCAAGGTGGGAACGGGTGACCTCTACTGAGACTTCTGACAGTCCATTCTTCGCCTCAGTTTCCCCTCCAGCAAAATCACTTACGCCAATTGCAGCGCAAGTCGCGTTAATTATGCGTCGCTTCCCAGCGCCGACCAATGCCTGCTCTGGGAAGTGAACAAATTCCTACAAAATTTCCCATCCTCTCAACTTCTTCTATTTAGCTCCCTCTCCTCCCCCCCACGCCACCCATCAAGCTTAGTGTCTGCACAAACACCAAGTTTTCCGGAATTCTGACTCCCAGGAGAGTACTTCATATTCCTTGGTCCTACGTTCCCATTGGAGGCCGGCGTATTTCATGCTGTCGCTTTTCACCTGATTTACTTCAGGCTCTGCTGACCGTGAATTCAGCATGAAGTTGCTATAGTCACAAACACGCATATTTTGACCTCTGTTGACCGCTCCACCGTAGCTTTGCGCGGCTTTCTCGCATGTTTTACAGAAAACGGGATGACGGACATTTATCAACAGGCATACAAGTTCTGCGTCTGTTTCCCGGTACGCCAGCATGGAGTTGGGGTCAACCACCCACTCACTGTCACTCATCTTAAGGTGGCTGGAGGTCACACCACGTTACCGCTTTCTCAGAGCTTGAGTCGCCCTCAGCTGCCTATTGTCGCTTCCCTTCGCCGTTCCCCAGCCGTAAACTAGTGTCCAGTAAATCGACTCATTTCCACAAAGTTTTCGTGTCGTGTGAATTACTTAAAAACCATCACCCGACATTAATTATTCCAATACATACATACTATACCCTCTACAAGATGCATTGTGCCTTGTCAGTCATTTTTTGTTCAGCCCTACTGTTCGCTTAGCGTGAGTTAGGTGATCTTTAATGACTTCATGTAAGGGGCATAGTTCTTGCCATCTTACAAATGCATTCAAAGTTTGAACATGGACAACGATCAACTGTATAATGGAATGAGGACAATGAAACTTTGTACCAAACCGGGAGTCGACCCCGATTTCGCACTTATTGCGAGTGGTCGTTTTACCAGAGCACGACCCACGGTCAGACCTATACTTCCATATATCGCCAAATATGTGCCAATAACTTGTACACGTATATTTATTATGTATATTCCTATACAGGGAACACTTTAATTGAGACTCACTTGCCCGGTGTCGGCAGATAAATACGATATTGCAGTGCCTGTGTCGTCCAGACGTATAAGTACAATGCAAAGTGTTTCCAGACATGCATGCTTGTCCGGAGGAATGGGCGCTATGGCGACTACAGCCACTATACCATTTTCATACAGGCACTATGAACCACATGACCGGCGATATGTTGCGTGCATTTTATTGTTGACACTCGCAAGTAATGAGATAGTTATATCGTTCTGAATAAGGGCACTAGGCGCCTGAAACTGGCTAAGAAATTAAATATCTTTTATGCAACTGGTTGCTGATGATTTCAACATACACAATCTACAGTTGCTAAAGAAGATAGATGAAATACTAAATACAGGTAGTGTATTCACAGTTGCGAATATGGAAAACCATCAGCTCGATAATGGAAAGACATCAATGAGAATTTGTGCTGGACTTTGATTTGTACCCTGATTACCTGCTTATCGGGAGCAGTGGCCGTATCGGAGCACGACTTGCAGCCAGACCTATATTTTCATGTGTCGTCAACCATGTGTCTACAACCTACTATCGTACGTTCTTGTTGTATATTCCCATACAGGGGAGAGATTTTTGTTAAAAGTCTCTTGACCGCGATCGGCGGATAAATATGATATTGTAGTGCCTGTGTTGTTAAGAATTACAATGCATCGTTGCTTCGGACGTACATACAAGATTCCAACCACGGAAAGTTTGTCTGTGTTGGTGACTATGTGAGCAAAGATAGTCTACAATACACCTCTCAGTGTGCTGTTTGATACTGCCTCCCTCCATTAAGAAATGTCCGTTAAAAGAATTGTCTTCCTTCGTACATACATCCCATACCGATTGTCACATGCATTTTGTTTATGATGTATGGTCAGTCCTCCAGCACAGAAATGGAATCAGATGTGTAAAAAAGATTACCGCCAAGTGTCAGTGTACAACACGGCCTGTCATTCCCGTTTTTTAGTTGAGTAACGCTGTGTGTGGCACTGCCTCCTGTCACAGCTTCTGTATGTCCTTATTGCCGCAGAATAGCACTAGCGGTTCGTACATTTTTTTATACTCGAAAGGCGTTAATCTTCGGTCAGTTTCGCTTTGTAGCAAGAGTAAACTTGTTGCAGTACGCAAATTGTTAAATGCCGACGAACGCTCATCAGCTGTTCACCTACTCGCGTCAGTCTCGCGGTTGACCTACCACATATTGAGCGAATATGCACCGGTATTCGCAAAGATCACATCTTTAGGCAGCCGGCCGCTGTTGCCAAGCGGTTCTAGGCGCTTCAGTCTGGAACCGCGCGACCGCTGCGTTCGCAGGTTCGAATCTTGCCTCGGACATGGATGTGTATGATGTCCTTAGTTTAGTTAGGTTTAAGTAGTTCTAAGTTCTAGGGGACTGATGACCTCAGATGTTAAGTCCCATAGTGCTCAGAGCTATTTGAACCCAGAAAAGGCGTGCGACCATTAAAAATAAACCCTAAACTACAAAGACGAACACAACATAATAGAATGAAGTATGGACAAACAGATTTTGTTCGTTCAATCTCGAACCAACTTCAGACAATGGTTCTGTAGTATTTTTGAACTGCCATTGCTGAACTAATAGATGGAGAAATACGGACAAAAATCTGCATTTCCATACTTCGTTTGCTTTGGATGTCTTCTCTTGTATATTTTATTGTTTATTTAGCAACTTTTACCTCTTCACACAGGTTCCTAGTTTCATTTTTTGTTATACGTTTTCTAAATGGTTCAAATGGCTCTGAGCACTATGCGACTTAACTTCTGAGGTCATCAGTCGCCTAGAACTTAGAACTAATGAAACCTAACGAACCTAAGGACATCACAAACACCCATGCCCGAGGCAGGATTCGAACCTGCGACCGTAGCGGTCGCTCGGCTCCAGACTGTAGCGCCTAGAACCGCACGGCCACTCCGGCCGGCATACGTTTTCTACATAAAATATTTTTATTGCAAAACCCTTTATGGATTCCAAACTCGTCTCTGCCATATACTGGCATTAATTTTCATTTAAAATGCATGAAAAAATCTGTGGAGATTTTATGTCAATTATTGTAATACGACGATGTATTGATGTACCACATTTCCGTGAGAGCTCTGATTTCTCTTGTTTTATTATGATGATTGTGTCTCCCTATGTAGATCGGCGTCAACAAAATAATTTTGCACTCGGAGGAGAGTGTTGGTGATTGATATTTTGTGGGAAGAGCCCGTCATAACTAGAAATAGCTTTGTTTTAATGATGTCCACCCCAAATCCTATATCATGTCCGTGACACTCTCTCCCCCATTCCTCGATAATACAAAACTTGCTGTCTTTCTTTGAACTTTCTCGGTGTACTGCATTAATCGTATCTGGTAAGGGTCCCACACCGCACAGCAGTACTCCAAAAGAGGACGGACAAGTGTTGTGTACGTAGTCTCGTTAGTAAATCTGTTGCATCTTTTTCGTGTTCTGCCAATAAAACGCCGTGTTTGCTTCGACTTCCGCACAACTTTTTCAGTGTCTTCTTTCCAGTTTAAGTTATTTGTAATTATATTTCCTAGGTATTTAGTTGAATTTATGACCTTTAGATTTGATTAATTTATCATGTAATAGAAGTTTAATGGATTTATTTAAGCACTCATAAGGAATACTTCACAATTTTTATTATTTAGGGACAACTACCAATTTTCGTACTATACCGATATCTTATCTAAATCGTTTTGCAGGTGGTATAGATCTCCTGATGACTTTACTAGACGAAAAACTACAGCATCATCTGCTAAGAACCTAAGCGGCTGCTTAGATTGTTTCCTAAATCGTTTGTATACATAAGGAATAGCAGAGGATTTTAAACGCTACCTTGGGGAACGTCTGGTGTCATTTCTGTTTCACTCGACGATTTTCCGTCAATTGCTACGGACTGTGACCTCTCCGACTGGAAATCACGAATCCAATCACATAACTGAGACAATATTCTTTAAGCACGTAACCTGCTTATACGCCACTTGTGAGGTACTATGTCAAAAGCTTTCTGGAAATCTTGACATACGGAATCAGTTTCAAATCCCTTGTCCGTAGCACTCAACACTTTCTGTGAGTAAAGAGCTAGTTGTTTCACAGGAACGATGGTTTCTAAATGTGTTAGCCGTTCTCTTGTAACAGATATTGAAATTACACTTACAGTTACGTGTTTGCCATTTACGGCAGCTCCACAACACTTACGCCACCTAGCGTCTGAAAGACGCCAGTCACGTCACTCGCCTGAAAGGAACTCACACGTTAGGTCATTAAGTTACTTGCTGTGTGGACAAGTAAACTTTATGTTTCTTTCGATGTTAATTGATGTTCTTTTTGTATATTCATTCCGTTCTAAAGGGTATCTATCTTGTTTCAAATGTCTTTGATATTCACACATGTTTTAGCATATATCCTCTTTTAAGGCACTCGCTACCTTGTTTCAAATGTCTTTGATATTCACTCATGTTTTAGCATACGTCCTCTTTTAAGACACTCGCTTAATTTTGCAACATTGAAAAATTTTTTCTATTTTACCAATTTGTCATCAGGCCACTTGAAAATGGACAAAGCTGTAAACGCAAAATAAGTAATAAATGGGCCTAGAAACATTCTTTGAAATTATGGTTATGAACAACCAACTATTTTAAAGTAATTTTCGTCACTGCTCACTTATGATGGCAAAGAGAACCTATTCCTTGAGGCAGCAGATCAAGTTTTGTGCCATGATAGCAAAACAGTCTGATGAGTTATCGCAGCACTTGGTAAATGTTCGTCAACAAACTTATACGAAAAGAGCTGTATGTTTTCTCTTTGAAACTTGATACAAAACGCAACTTTTCCTACGCTTATCTCACACAACGGGGAACTCTTGCGGGGATTTTCGTACAGTACGTATCGCCCATTTGTGTGGTCGGTTGCAACCAACACAGGAGGTAACATTATTGAATACGATTACAGAACATCGATGGTAGGCAATGAAAACCCCGTTACTTTTTTTTTAAATTTTATAGAGGGAGCAAAAACGGTTTCTTAAATACATGTGATAGAGATAATGTTGCTACATGTGTGGTCCACACAAATAATGTTATTACATGTGCAGTAGAAATCTAGTTACTGACAGATTTGAGAAATCCATGCACTTTCAAATCTCGTTTTTGTAATGAAGTCGCTGATTACTGTAATAGGAGGTTCTCACAGGCAGTTGGAGTTACGAAGTGTTCATTATCTACCATCGATATGTGTGTCACTAGTGGCCATGTTCAGGCAGGAGTATGTTCCGCACATGCAGATCAGTCTTCTGCCAATAAAACCTTTTAAATGTAAATAAAAGAGGAACACAAATATTTCTATCAAAACATACAACGTTCACGAATATAGCACGAAAAATTTCATTGAAGAATTCGCTCACACTATCAATGCTGAGAGGCGATAGCAAGTCCGAAGACGTTTCTAATCTCGAGTATGAAACACTTTCTTGGGCTTTCACCCGCATCTGTGGACGTAACTCCGCTAGAGAGCTTGTTAAGCAAACGAGTTTTACAAACACGATGATATTTTCTAAAAAGGGCACGTGTCTCGGAGTCGACGGCCTTTTACCTTAATACGTCTCTGCATACGGCGTGGAATCTCGATATCTTCGTCGCAGGTGCTGGACCTGTCGGCACGTGCGGTCTTTGGCTGATGTCTCACTTTACAATATTATCATTAGCGATCTGGGGTGCGACATGTAGACAACCTCCAAGATGGTGCACCTCGGGCAACGGACTGCGATAGCAGGACGGCAGAAAGTTTACACAAATGGCGGCCGAACTAGATCATTGATCTCTCACGGCCACACACAGCGACAAAACAAGAAAAAGAAGAATGCTATCATAGAGAAAGGCTCTTCTGAGAGCCAACAGACTAAAGATATTGGACTCATCGTCCATGTTTTGCAAATTAATGTAGAAGGCCTAGCAAAATGGTTCAAATGGTTCTGAACACTATGGGACTTAACATCCATGGTCATCAGTCCCCTAGAACTTAGATCTACTTAAACCTAACTAACCTAAGGACAGCACACAACATCCAGTCATCACGAGGCAGAGAAAATCCCTGACCCCGCCGGGAATCGAACCCGGGAGAAGAAGGCCTAGCAAGGTATAAATAAGCAAGCTGGCTAACGATAATAAAATCGACATCATAGCACTCCAAGAAACTCATCAAGTGCAGAAGCGCATAACAGCATGCACCATTCCAGGCTACAGGATGGTCGCAACACTGCCATCGCACATTCATGGATCCGCTCTGTATCTTGGTAACAACATTGCTGGGTACAAAGAAGTGATATGCCAAGAAATTAATGACATAGAAATAATTGCTATTGAACTTCATGGAATGACCATAGCAGCCGTTTATATGCCCCCACAAAGTAAATGGCCAACACCAGCTTTACGAGCACTGCCCAACCCCTGCACGTATGTGTGGGATTTTAATAGCCGTCACACTCTCTGGGGGTATGGCAACGTCGACGAAAACGAAGAAACTCTGTCTGAGTGGACTGAAGCACAAGACATGTACGTGATATATGATGGCAAGGACCCTAAGACATTCCAATCGGCCAGATGGCAAATAGATACCAATCCTGATCTCTGCATTGTGTCCACTGATCAGAATAGAGTCCCACTATACCATACAAAAAGAGTCCTGAAACACTTTCCAAAGAGCCAACATCGTCCCACCATACTTAACATAGGCCTCAAAATACCAGTAGTAAACTCTATAAATAAACCGCGATGGAACTTTTAGAAAGCTAATTGGACAAAATATGCTCAAGAAGTTGATCAAAATTTGCGCTGGATTACCCCAAAGCAAGAAAACTATCAACGATTCACTGGAGTCGTCATCGCTGCAGCCAAAAGGAATGTACCACGCGGAGTTAGACAACAGTATATTCCTTGGTGGGACAATAATATTAACAAACTTTATGATAATACCAAGGAACAGGAAACCCTGAAATCGGTGGCCAAATATTAGAGGGACTAAACACACACAGAAAACACAAGTGGCAGGAACACGTCCCAGCTGAATTTCACACATTCCAGCAGAAAAGCCTGGTCATTATTCAGGAAACTTGGTAACTCCTCTTCAGCACGCCACCAGGAACCTAAAATAAAACCATCGGAGATGGCATTGCACATAAAGGCGCGTGCTGAGAAAACCCCTCTTGATCCAACAACTGAAGCAGAAACTAAAGAAGAACTAAAAGAGCTTAACTCTGAATGACGATACATCGCTTTCGTCACCATTTAGCGAAGAGGAAATCAAGGATGCGATAAAGACCTTAAAAATACGCAAAGCGGCGGGATTGGACGGTATATTCCCAGAATTTATAAAACACCTCGGACCTAATGGAAAAGCGTGGCTAAGAAACTTTTACACCAACATTTTAAACACTGGAATAGTCCCACCACAATTTAAAATAGCCCACACGCTAGCAATCCTTAAACCTGGAAAGCTACCACAAGATCCAACTACCTACCGCCCCATCGCCCTCTTGAGTGTATGAAGATGTTGGATCGCCAAATACTTAATAGAATTCAGGACATCGTGGATGGAATAACCCCTCCATATTAGGCAGGTTTCAGAAACAAGCGCAACTGTTGCGAACAAGTTTTAGCCCTAACATCATATATAGAAAGCGAATTCCAGAACAGGATGAAGTGTAGCTTTTGTTGATCTGTCGTCGGCATATGACACTGTGTGGCTTCAGGGTCTTATGCTTAAGTTCAAGAGACACATACGTAGTTTAAAACTGGCAACCTTAATGAACAATATGCTGACGGACACGTCTTTCAAAGTGAGCATCGGCCACAACACCAGCAGATCGTATAAAATAAAAAATGGCCTACCTCAAGGATCAGTGTTCTCTCCAACCCTTTTTAATTTGTATATTAGCGACCTGCCAAATACAGTCAGCAGGAAATTTTGCTACGCCGATGATTTGGCATTAGTTGTACAAACTAAAACACTTGGGGAAGGAGCGAACATACTCACAGAAGATCTGGAGTCCTTGAATTCCTGTTATAAAAAATGGCGACTCTGCCCTAATCCAACAAAGACTGAGGTGTGTGCTTTCCACTGAAACAATAAAATGGCCCACCAGGAACTGAATGTGAACTTCTGTGAACAAAGAGTCAGACACAACTTCAACCCCAAACCCCTTGGCATAACACTAGACCGCTCCCTGACGTACAAAAAACATCTAGAAAACGTAAGCCAAAAGCTTAAGAGTCGCAACAACAGCCTGAGAAAATTGGCTGGCTCGAGTTGGAGAGCTCAAGCATCCACCTTACGTACTGTCGCAATAGCCCTGGTGTATCCTGTTGCCGAATATTGTTCTGCTGTCTGGCATTCGAGCACTCACACTAAGGAAATCGACGTCCAGTTGAACGAGTGTATGAGGATAATAACGTGTACTATTCAGTCCAGCCCAGTCCCTTGGCTGCATACTCTAAGCGACATCCCACCTCCACAACTGAGAAAGCAAGAAGCAGCAGCAAGAGAGTGGTCAAAAATTCATGACAGATTACCCACACAATCTACCTATCCATGATGTTTTGAACGAAATACCATCGACCCGCTTGAAGTCACGGAAGCCTATATGGGTTAATACACAAGAACATCAACCTGAAATCAAGGAGCAATGGCGGCACTTTTGGAATGATTCTGGAATTAATAAACAAGGTATCCAAGATCCTAGTCTCGAATTACCGGGCTTTGACCTGAAGAGATGTACCTGGACTAAATTAAACCGTAGCAGAACGGGCCATGCAAGATGCAATGCATATAAGTACAAGTGGGGTCTATGCGACTCACCAGCCTGTGACTGTGGAGCACCAGAACAGAACGTCCGCCATATTATTGAGGAATGCCTCTTAAGATGATACGCCGGATCTGCGCTCTGAGGTTATATATGTGAAATCCTCTGCTTTGGATTGGCTGTGCAATCTAGATATTGAGCTTTAAGTATATGAATGAGTTCCTAGTCAGGCTTGCCAAGCATTTAACGTGTAGTTATATTGTCTTGAGTGTTTGTATTTTATCCTTTTGTGCTATTGCTTGTTTTTTTACACATGTACCATTTACACATTGTTTTGTTTTCTACATTCCGTTTACATATTGTTGTATTATATAAAATATTGTCGCTGTATTGTCATATGCAAAATAAAATAAAATTAGCGATCTTTTACAGAAACTCTAAATTTAGCGCGGACTTCAATGCGAGGTGCTTATAATAGTTTTCACAATGACACTTTGTCTCGAAACCTGGAAGAAAATCCAAAGAGATTCTGTTCATATATGAAGTATGTTATCGGCAAGGTACAATGAATGCCCTCTCTGCGCGATAGCAATCGATATACTATCAAAGACAGTGCTGCCAAAGCAGAGTTACTAAAATACCTTCTTAAATGCCTTCACAAAAGAAGACGAAACAAATATTGGAGAATTCAAATCAAGAAGAGCTGTCAACATGAGTTACGTAGAAGTAGATGTCCTCGGAATAGTGAAGCAACTTAATTCACTTAATAAAAGCAAGTCTTCTGTTCTAGACTGTATACCAATTATGTTCCTTTCGCAGTATGCTGATGCATTAGCTCCATACTTATCAATCACATACAATCGTTCGCGCGACAAAAGTTCCGTACCCAAAGACTGGAAAGTTGCACAGGTCACACAAATATTCAAGAAAGGTAGTGAAGTAATCCAATAAATTACAGGACCATATCATTAACGTGGATATGCAGCAGGATCTTGGAACATATATAGTGTTCGAACATTGTGAATTACATCGAAGAAAACTGTCTATTGACACACAGTCACACGGATTTAGAAAAACATCGTTCCTGTCAAACACAATTAGCTCTTTACTCGCACGAAGTGTTGAGTGCTATAGAGAAGGGATTGCGGATTGTTTCCGTATTTCTGAATTTATGGAGGGCTTTTTACACTGTACCACACAAGCGGATTGTAGTGAAGTTTCGTGCCTATGGAATATCGTCTCAGTTATGTGACTGCATTCGTGATTTCCTGTCAGAGAGGTCACAGTTCGTAGTAATTGATGGAAAGTCATCGGGTAAAACGGAAGTGGTTTTGTCGTTCCCCAAGGTAGCGTAATAGGCCCTCTGCTGTTCCTTATCTATATAAACGATTTGGGAGACAGTCAGAGCAGACGTCTTAGGTTGTTTGTAGATGATGCTGTCGTTTATCGACTAGTAGTCATCAGAAGATCAAAACAAATTCTAAAACGATTTAGAAATGATATCTGTATCGTGCGAAAATTGGAAATTGACCCTAAATAACGAGAAGTGTGAGGTAGACCACATGAGTGTTAAAAGGAATCCGTTAAACTTCGGTTACACGATAAATCAGTCAAATGAAAAGGCCGTAAATTCAACTAAATACCTAGGAATTACAATTACGAACAATTTAAACTGGACGCAACACGTAGAAAATGTTGTGCGGGAGGCTGACCAAAGACTGCGTTGTATTAGCCGGACACTTAGGGAATGTAACAGATCTACTAAGGAGACAGCCTACATTACGCTTATCCGTCCTCTTTTAGAATACTGCAGCACGTTGTGAGATCCTTACCAGATAGGATTGACGGAGCACATCGAAAAAAATTCAGATAAAGGCAATATGTTTGTAAGTAGGCTGTTTAGGTTTTTACATTCGTAACGCCACCGCCACGTAGCGCTCTGTATGAAAATCACTGGCTGTGCTGCGTGCAGTCTGTAGCTGGTTTGCATTGTTGGAATATTCGCTATTCTAGTGTTGGGCAGTTGGATGTGAACAGCGCGTAGCGTTGCGCAGTTGGAGGTGAGCCGCCAGCAGTGGTGGATGTGGGGAAGTGAGATGGCGCATTTTTGAGAGCGGATGATCTGGACGTGTGTCCATCAGAAACAGTACATTTGTAAGAATGGATGTCATGAACTGCTGTATATATATTATCATTTTTGAACACTATTAAGGTAAATACATTGTTTGTTCTCTATCAAAATCTCTCATTTGCTAACAATGCCTATCAGTAGTTAGGGCCTTCAGTAGTTTGAATCTTTTATTTAGCTGGCAGTAGTGGCGCTCGCTGTATTGCAGTAGTTCGAGTAACGAAGATTTTTGTGAGGTAAGTGATTTGTGAAACGTATAGGTTAATGTTAGTCAGGGCCATTCTTTTGTAGGGATTACTGAAAGTCAAATTGCGTTGCTCCAAAAATATTGTGTGTCAGTGAAGGCTACAGGTCTTGTGTCATTCAGATCATCATCTACCTTTGTAGATAAGTTAGTGAACTGATCTGAAAGTTCGGCTACTTTATCCGATAGTGAAATTACTTCCTCTGTGTGTTTTTCTGAACCAAGTTTCAGAGTGTCCATTTGTGTTGAAATCGTATCTACTGTGTTCTTTAAGTTTTCCTGAGTTTTTGCAAGTTGCGTAACCGAATCGGTAGATGCAACTGAGTCACTTTTAGCTTGCAAGGTGTCGTGATTTACATGAACAATAGTTTGCAGTTCTTTTAAGGCTGCTTCGTGATTCTGTAATGCATTTTCATGACGCGAAAAAATAGATTGGAAACGCTCACAAATTTGTGTTTTTACGTCATTATAGACTTTTTGACATTTCGATTCGATTTTAAGTAACTCAGCAGTTAAACCTTCACGTGTTTGTTCAAGTGTGGTGTCTAACTTTCGAAGATTTTCTTCCATTGTGTCTAACTTTTGAAGCTTTTGCTGTGTTTGTCTCTGATTTTGTTCCATCGTGTCTAACTTTTGAAGCTTTTGCTGTGTTTGTCTCTGATTTTGTTCCATCGTGTCTAACTTTTGAAGATTTTGTTCCATTGTGTCTAACATTTGAAGATTTTGTCCCATTTGTTTCTGATTTTGTTCAAGCGTTGTGTCTAACTTTTGTAGCCTTTGTCCCATTTGTTGCATTAACTGTAATAACAGTGCACTGGTGTCTGAAACATGTTCCTCAGTGCTATTCGGCAGTGCATTTGAACCGGCAATATTCGCATTTTGAAAAGCAGAAAATGTGTCTTGACTTATTTGAGAAAACGGTGAGGACGCAAAACCTGAATCTACAGTATTTGCAAGACTGTGTCCTGTCATTTCGGAATCCTGAGGCGAGCTGTTGCCGACCGATCGATCGATAATGCTTCCCTGTTCACTTATTGTTTTACTGTCTACACCATTATTTGCAGCCCGCTCCATTTCCCTATGCACAATTACTAAATTACTACTATGAACATTAGTTAATTCATTACTCGGTGGTGCTAACGCACTGCTTTCGTCTTCACTGTCATTTCTCAGTTTACTTTGGTTCCTAGTATTACGTTTTTCACACGGCATTATTGTCACAATATTTCACACGATAACACAGAAAAGCACAATTTGAAGAGCAAAAATAAGAGAACACGTTAACACAGCACTGAAAATAATATCTCGTTAATTGCAAGCGCAGCTGCGAAATACTTGCTGCAAATCTACATGCGTGGCACAACTGTTTTACTGTACAACAATGAAAAACTACAACTACAAAGGAAATTCCCTCTATAATTACGCGCTAGCAATAAACAATAGCTACACTAATTACAGAAACTACAAGAAAAAATCAGAAGATTCCAGTGAGGTATCCTCGGCTAAGGGTCGCCATATGTAACGTCCCCTTAGAAAAATTAATGAATTGCTGTGCTGGTAAACCTCCTACATTATTTGCTTTTTAAACAGCTGAGGAAAACTGAACGCACTCAGACATTACTCTCTTTACTTATTGTGATCAACACTAAACTGACACACAATATTTTTTAGCGCAGCGCAGTCTGACTTTCAGCAACCCCTACAAAAGAATGGCCCTGACTAATATTAACCTACACGTTTCACAAATCACTTACCTCACAAAAATCTTCGTTACTTGAACTACTGCAATACAGCGAACGCCACTACTGCCAGCTAAATAAAAGATTCAAACTGCTGAGGGCCCTAACTACTGATAGGCATTGTTAGCAAATGAAAGATTTTGATAGAGAACAAACAATGTATTTACCTTAATAGTGTTCAAAAATGATAATATATATACAGCAGTTCATGACATCCATTCTTACAAATGTACTGTTTCTGATGGACACACGTCCAGATCATCCGCTCTCAAAAATGCGCCATCTCACTTCCCCACATCCACCACTGCTGGCGGCTCACCTCCAACTGCGCAACGCTACGCGCTGTTCTCATCCAACTGCCCAACACTACAATAGCGAATATTCCAACAATGCAAACCAGCTACAGACTGCACGCAGCACAGCCAGTGATTTTCATACAGAGCACTACGTGGCGGTGGCGTTACCAATGTAAAAACCTAAACAGCCTACTTACATGTTTTGTATTATCGCGAAATAAAGCGAGAGAGTGTCACTGAAATGATATAAGATTTGGGATGGACATCATTAAAACAAAAGCGTTTATCGTTGCAGAGGAATCTTCCCACGCAATTCCAATCACCAACTTTCTCCACCGAATTCGAAAATGTTTTTTTGACGTCGACGTACAAATGGAGAAACGATCACCACGACAAAATAATGGAAATCAGAACTCTTACGGAAAGATATAAGCGTTCGTTGTTTATGCGCGCTATACGAGATTGGAATAATAGAGAATTGTGTAGGCTGTTCGTTGAACCCACTGCCAGGCACTTAAATGTGATTTGCAGAGTATCGATGTAGATGTAAATGTAGATGACACTCACTGCGGAACCTTCTTCTACTTACATTGTAATGGCCCGGTTATGTTCACTGTACGCTCACTTTTTTTATTCCCTGGCAAAGTGTCAGCTCAAAACTTGGCATTGAAGCGATGCTTCGAAAATGTTTGCTGAGTGGTGGGATTAAAGACTTACAAGTGGAAGAAGTTCCGCTTACAAGTGGAGGAAGTTCCTATTATTAATTCCTTCTGGAAAACCTGTTATATGTTGAGTTTACGAGCTGCCACGCAGCAATCCAACCTGGCGGACTGAGTACTTGGACGGAGGATGCGTTAGCGATGGAGGCGAGGAAACAATAAACCGGACTGCACGGAGTCTAGAGACACTGATGCCGTGACAAAAGAAGATATAATTAAAACTTCATATACGCCAATCGTTGTCCTCTGACAATTCCGGTCTAACGTTGGTTTTTTATTTCTCCAGGTCAGAATAAAACGAATTTAATCTTGACTGATTCTCATTTAAAGACAGACAGTGGGATATTAAAGGAAAAAGTACATGTAAACGTGTTTTCATAATATATGCAAGAACTGTGTTGTTGAAGTAACTGTTTTTGTTTTATACACCGGTGGGAAAATCTTAAGAACGAAAGTAGCTTTTGCATGATGTGTCACTGCCCAGTCAGATATATCGATAAGACTTAGACCGTCCTTAGAAAGAACTGCAGCGGTGTAGTATAAAAGGTAGCTGAAAGTAATATGCAACGAGAGAAACAGGAATGACGCTTTTATTTGAAAACAATAATTACAAAGGAGTCACGCCATTTCATGTTAGTCCTCTAGACATTACAAAAGACGGGGCTTTGTTCATAGCAGGGTGTCTTATCATCACGGACGATAATGCATGCTCTGAAAAATGCTCCCACTCTGTCGTAAGCTTGGTAAGGGGTTCTTGTGGAAAGGTGCTTCATTCCCCAACCATTGTGGTCCACAACTGCTGGATGATCGAAGAGTATCTCCACATGTGCAGTTTCTCCACATGTGCAGTTCGATGCGGTCCCGACTTGCAATCCATAGAAATGAATTAAGGGCAGAATGCACCCCTTAAAAGACGCACCTGGAGAACGAGTTCAGTGTTACAATAGCATTGACTGTACCGCGTTCGAACACTGGAGATCAGTACAGCGCCGGCCGGAGTGGCCGAGCGGTTCTAGGCGCTACAGTCTGGAACCGCGCGACCGCTACGGTCGCAGGTTCGAATCCTGCCTCTGGCATGGATGTGTGTGATGTCCTTAGGTTAGTTAGGTTTAAGTAGTTCTAAGTTCTAGAGGACTGATGACCACAGCAGTTAAGTCCCATAGTGCTCAGAGCCATTTGAACCATTTGAAACCAATCAGTACAGCTTTGCAACATTATGTCCGAGAACACCATAGCACCTGAACCACAAAACCAAGCATGCTCGACACTGTACCTGGGTACATTATGCATCCTCATATCGCAATCCGTTGCAGCATGTATCCTCATATGCCAAAAGGTAGGAACACGTAACGCACTCATTAACGTTGTCGAATATCTTCGTTTTGTGTGTCCTGGCCCACCCTGAGGACATACATTTATTACGCTAACTTACCTTCACCTTTTCGTAATTGTCATAGGCCCCAGGTGTCGAAAGACAGCCCGTGGTGGCCATACTTTAATTACTCTAACCTGCTTTCATCTTTTGGAGGTTGTCCTCAGCCGTGATGCAAGAAACACAAAACTCGAGGGTGTAAGGCTCTATGTTACTTCACAACAGCGCCTAAGTACTCTAAGCTTCGAAGCTCTTGAGTTCGACACCTGGCAATTGTGTAGTATCTAGAATTTCGGCACACGTACTAAACACAACAATTATCGAACAGTACGCAAGTTATGACAGCGTATTTAATAGCCTACAGCCCAGAAACCTACATACACCCAAGCTTTGTAAGGAAATGGTTTTGTGTTCAACCGCTGACGTGCGTGATTTCCAGCGACTTTCGACACACGTACTATTACAAACTAATTACTGAACAGCCCCTAGCTTGAATGGCAACGTACGAGGGCAGTTCAATAAGTAATGCAACACATTTTTTTTCTGAAACAGGGGTTGTTTTATTCAGCATTGAAATACACCAGGTTATTCCCCAATCTTTTAGCTACACAACACTATTTTTCAACGTAATCTCCATTCAATGCTACGGCCTTCCGCCACCTTGAAATGAGGGCCTGTATGCCTGCACGGTACCATTCCACTGGTCGATGTCGGAGCCAACGTCGTACTGCATCAATAACTTCTTCATCATCCGCGTGGTGCCTCCCACGGATTGCGTCCTTCATTGGGCCAAACATATGGAAATCCGACGGTGCGAGATCGGGGCTGTAGGGTGCATGAGGAAGAACAGTCTACTGAAGTTTTGTGAGCTCCTCTCGGGTGCGAAGACTTGTGTGAGGTCTTGCGTTGTCATGAAGAAGGAGAAGTTCGTTCAGATTTTTGTGCCTACGAAGACGCTGAAGTCGTTTCTTCAATTTCTGAAGAGTAGCACAATACACTTCAAAGTTGATCGTTTGACCATGGGGAAGGACATCGAACAGAGTAACCCCTTCAGCGTCCCAGAAGACTGTAACCATGACTTTACCGGCTGAGGGTATGGCTTTAAACTTTTTCTTGGTAGGGGAGTGGGTGTGGCGCCACTCCATTGATTGCCGTTTTGTTTCAGGTTCGAAGTGATGAACCCATGTTTCATCGCCTGTAACAAACTTTGACAAGAAATTGTCACCCTCAGCCACATGACGAGCAAGCAATTCCGCATAGATGGTTCTCCTTTGCTCTTTATGGTGTTCGGTTAGACAACGAGGGACCCAGCGGGAACAAACCTTTGAATATCCCAACTGGTGAACAATTGTGACAGCACTACCAACAGAGATGTCAAGTTGAGCACTGAGTTGTTTGATGGTGATCCGTCGATCATCTCGAACGAGTGTGTTCGCACGCTCCGCCATTGCAGGAGTCACAGCTGTACACGGACGGCCCGCACGCGGGAGATCAGACAGTCTTGCTTGACCTTGCGGCGATGATGACACATGCTTTGCCCAACGACTCACCGTGCTTTTGTGCACTGCCAGATCACCGTAGACATTCTGCAAGCGCTTATGAATATCTGAGATGCCCTGGTTTTCCGCCAAAAGAAACTCGATCACTGCCCGTTGTTTGCAACGCACATCCGTTACAGACGCCATTTTAACAGCTCCGTACAGCGCTGCCACCTGTCGGAAGTCAATGAAACTATACGAGACGAAGCGGGAATGTTTGAAAATATTACACAAAAAATTTCCGGTTTTTTCAACCAAAATCGGCCGAGAAAAAAAAGTGTTGCATTACTTATTGAACTGCCCTCGTACTTTAGAGCATACCACTGCAGAGGGTTCGGCAAGATAGTGATGTAGTTGCAAGGCCCTAGGCATGTCGAAACAACTCCTAAGCTTCGGAGCTTCAAGGCCTTTGGTTCAATCTCTGGCATGCGTAATTTCATCGGAAAAGACAGAGAAGTACCCAGCTATAATCAAATTTCAAAAGCTTTGTAGTCGGATTGCTTTTGTTTCGACATCTGCCAAGAGTAATTTTCTTTAATTTCAACCAATTTTGCTGATATTTTGCAGTGCAAATACTTAATACACCGTGTAAATTTGGAAATTTTATCCAAAATTTTGGGGAGTAGGAGTAACTGCACTATTGTAAAATGTCTGCATCGGTGCTCCCAGGGTTCAGCCCTATGGCCTACGAGTCGTGTCGTGTGATTTCGCAACAAACCCCCGTCATTCTCCGCTACCCCCTCAACTTTCTGCTACCAACGCCATCGAGAGATATTAAAGGAGGAAAATGTGGCACTGGCTGACGCAAACCCCGGTTCAAAGTAATGGAATTGGAGCTCAACCAGTACTGGTTTAATCACTTCCTGGAGAAATATTCTGTTCTCATTTTGAACGACATTTCCACTCGGTACTGATGTAATTGCATTCTTCACAAAACATTGTCTTTACACTTAGAAATTCACTATTACCTGGCACTGGGGTGTACACTAACAAACAACAATCATACTACAAAACTTAGTCACTGTATAGTTTTCCAGCAGCAGCTATACTTTTCCAAGAGACAACGAAACGTATGGTTTCTTAAAAGAAACGCGCCTATTGAGAGCGTATACAATGTAGGTGGAATGCTTAAGTACTGAACACATCAGAACGTAGAAAAAAATAAGCTTCCATGCTGTACATACGCAAAGGGAACAGCATCTGCACAGACTTTCGCCGTAGTGTCACAATGGCATAAATACACTACTGGCCATTAAAATTGCTACACCAAGAAGAAATGCAGATGATAAACGGGTATTCATTGGACAAATATATTATACTAGAACTGATATGTGACTACATTTTCACGCAATTTGGGTGCATAGATCCTGAGAAATCAGTACCCAGAACAAACACCTCCGGCCGTAATAACGGCCTTCATACGCCTGAGCATTGAGTCAAACAGACCTTGGATGGCGTGTACAGGTACCGCTGCCCGTGCAGCTTCAACACGATACCACAGTTCATCAAGAGTAGTGACTGGCGTATTGTGACCAGCCAGTTGCTCGGCCACCATTGACCAGACGTTTTCAGTTGGTGAGAGATCTGGAGAATGTGCTGGCCAGGGCAGCAGTCGAACATTTTCTGTATCCAGAAAGGCCCGTACAGGACCTGCAACATGCGTTCGTGCATTATCCTGCTGTAGGGTTTCGCAGGGATCGAATGAAAGGTAGAGCCACGGGTCGTAACACATCTGAAATGTAACGTCCACTGTTCAAAGTGCCGTCAATGCGAACAAGAGGTGACCGAGGCGTGTAACCAATGGCACCCCATACCATCACGCCGGGTAATACGAAAGTATGGCGATGACGAAATTCGATTCCAATGTGCGTTCACCACGATGTCGCCATTACGGATGCGACCAGCATGATGCTGTAAACAGAACCTGGATTCATCCGAAACAAAATGACGTTTTGTCATTCGTGCACCCAGGTTCGTCATTGAGTACACCATCGCAGGCGCTCCTGTCTGTGATGCAGCGTCAAGGGTAACCGCAGCCTTGGCCTCCGAGCTGATAGTCCATGCTGGTGCAAACGTCGTAGAACTGTTCGTGCAGGTGGTTGTTGTCTTGTAAACGTACCCATCTGTTGACTCAGGGATGGAGACGTGGATGCACTATCCGTTGCAGCCATGCGGATAAGATGCCTGTCATCTCGACTGCTAGTGATAAGAGGCCGTAGGGATCCTGTACGGCGTTCCATATTACTCTCCTGAACAAACCGATTCCATATTTTGCGAAGAGTCAGTGGATCTCGACCAACACGAGCAGCAATGTCGCGATACGATAAACCGCAATCGCGATAGGTTACAATCCGACCGTTATCCAAGTCGGAAACGTGCTGGTATGCATTTCTCCTCCTTACACGAGGCATCACAACAACGTTTCACCAGGCAAGGCCGGTCAACTGCTGTTTGTGTATGAGAAATCGGTTGGAAACTTTCCTCATGTCAGCAGGTTTTAGGTGTCGCCACCGGCGCCAACCTTGTGTGAATGCTCTGAAAAGCTAATCATTTGCATATCACAGCATCTTCTTCCTGTCGGTTAAATTTCGCGTCGGTGCACGTCATGTTCGTGGTGTAGCAATTTTTATGGCCAGTAGTGTATATACTTTACGTATTATTAACATGCAGGCTGACGGGTGAGCTATCAAAATCAGAGTAAACAGATCGGAAACAAATTACAATTGCACAGGTGCTACACATACTCGCTCGCGCTTCCAAAGAAAAAAAGTCGCAAAAATTCACAGCCGTGCGAGCAATCGATGAGACTTACTAGTCGAAAATTAGATCTAAACAAAATTTCCAAAGGGATTTACTTTATTCAGACACACTCGTTCATGCATGCCTATTACATATAAGCAGGTTTGACAGTTTACCAGTGCCTCTCATTCTCAAGGCCAAGTGCTTGAATTATGCGAATACAATTACATTAGCTGTGGACTGAAAGATGTATCAAACAGTATGCTCACTGCAGACTTACATTACGGAGATTTTTGAGACACAGATATAACTACAGGTTTCTGTATTCCATGTTCCGGACTCTATAATAATTACGTCAGCCGCAGAGTAGGTCGTCAATTTGAAGGTAAATTTAGAACTTCTACTCCATAGCGTGTTTTTGGCGGTAGTTAAGAGAACCGATTTTGTTTGTTGCTTATTTGTAACCGCGAATACCATTAGAAATATAAAAAGTATCTTTTATAAGAGTCGATTTCAATACAACATTCGACACAACATTCCAAGCTGTCTTTTACTATAGTCTACGATTTTTTTTTTCTCTGAATTTGAAGTATCTATTGACTCTCTTGACAGTCAGACATATTGCAGACATCATCCCTCACAACTGCATAAGAGTGATGTTAAAATGTGCACCTCAGATCCAAGATGACTGATAGCATGATAAATATATCCTGAGGTAAATAAATCTTCGTTGAAATTATATATTTATACCAGGACAGTCTACAACTAATCAATACATAGCGGGAAGAGGAGGGATGTGACTCTCCTTGGAAATTTTAGTCAAATGAGAGGTAGCCCTGTGACATACACCAATGAACAGTGGTTCCAAGGTACTTTGAACATGAGAGTCCACTGATATAGAAGCCGGCCGGAGTGGCCGAGCGGTTCTAGGCGCTACAGTCTGGAACCGCGCGACCGCTACGGTCGCAGGTCCGAATCCTGCCTCGGGCATGGATGTAGTACTTAGGTTAGTTAAGTTGTAGGGGACTGATGATCTCAGCAGTTAAGTCGCATAGTGCCCAGAGCCATTTGAACCATTTGAACTGATGTAGAAGATATATATACAACTGTATAACTAGTATAACAACAATTGAATTCACGACATCCAGAGATTTATGGTTCCATAAGACATTTTAGTTGGTTTGGGGAGATGCATATGTGGCCGGAAGATGGCACAATGAAATGCTGAAACTGGTAACCTTCAAAATAAAATAAAGTGACATCTTAAGTTACACGGAAGTTGGTGAATTTCATTGACATTGACAAATGCTTTATGGGTGGTACTATTTTGAATTTCTTGCCGAACAAATATCGTCCTAAGTGTTATACAGCCCACACGATGGCGAGCAATTCTTGCTACACCGTACTATAATTCTGCTTGGTCTTATTAAGAGCTCTTGGTATAAAAGATATGGATAAATCCTTTCCCAGTATTCCCTGACTGAGGTACTCTTCCAAGGGCAAAGTTGCTAGTATACAGTCATTATCAACTCCTTTTGGAAGCTGGGTACTGCAATAGTGGCAGACAGATCAACTTTTCTTTTAGTTGTTGAAATGCCTCCTTCTGATACAATTTCCGGCTATAAGAAACTCGTTTCTGTAACAAGTCATGCAATAGTTTCGCCACTTTACTGAAGCTTCTTACAAGCCGGCGATAATATCTGACGAGACCTAGGAGGGCTTTCAGCTGTGTCGTCGTCTTCAGTTGAGGATATTTTTTCCATAACAATTTCCACTGGTAAGTCAGACTGCGGTCCTGAAGCTGTTAAGACATATCCTAACAAGGTGACTGATTTCTGCAGGAATTCACACTTAATCACTAACAACTTCGAATTGTCTGCCAGTGTCGCTGAACCTACCTTCCCATTCACAGCACATCTGTTGCTCTGAATCTGCCTCTACAGTGAATGAAGGTGCTGAGTCTAGCAAAACAATCAAAGTCCAAGGTCTGCAAAACTCGACACAGACGGTGGTGACTGGATACTGCCGTTATCTACTCTGATTTTATGTGCTGATGTATTCCTATTTATGTGGAGCGTAGGTTCACTATCACAAGAAGGCTTCCAGAATACTCTGTGATTCCCTAGGCGAGGCTGGTCATGTACACAGAAAACTTTCATTACCAGTAAGGCTGGGTCTGGAAAACTCATCCTTCTGCTACCCAAGTGTTGACATGGCGACGGTCAGATCGTCCTGTGTGTAGCTCTGTTTGTCGCATGGCGTCACAAAGTCGTCCCTCGCTGTTTTCTTTTTCAAACGCTGGGGTAACACTTCCCGCTTCCTCTGTGGATGGTTTCTGACCTGTTTCTGTGGAACAATTTTCAAGTTTTCTAATGAATATTTCTGATGAGATTGGCAACATCACATTCCGTTCCTAATCTATTACGTATTGAAACATTTCTATACATCTTTCTTCTGTTCATAGTGCTAAATTTGCACCTAATCAATTTCCCAGCATACATCGAATCTGCACTGACGTTTACAATATCCACAAAGTTTCGTTGTCATACGGTAATTACAGCCCACACTGGACCTCTGTGAATAGCTGCACTTACACTGTAACCACCCCGTACATTTTCCTTACCAAATCTTTCTTGCCCATAAGGTACATTGCCAACTGAAATGTAGGAGTGTGCACACGTAACTGACATTCAGTGAATTTTTGCTCAAAGATGTGCTGTGCACAGTATTCCTCTCCTCCAAATACTTTGTTGAACAAGAGTTGTACCTAAGTTGAAGTTCACTTCTCACAGGTTTAGATGGGTACAGATCGATACTGTCATTACAATAGTATAATTATGTCGTAGTGCTGCCTTACAAAGAGGCACAATTAAATAATTAGGTGTCATGAGCATTGAGAAATGATATCCATACTAACCACTATGGGTATAAAAAATGTTTATTTATTTCTGTTGATTTATTTACGTATAAATACTGTACATTAAATACTGCAAACAATATAAATACTATAACGCATAAATTAACATGTAACTATCTTTCACGTTTTCCAGCAGAAAACAGATGAGTATCACTGCCTTAGAGTGATGCCGGTGTTGTTGGCTATCCACTGGAGGTGGGAGGTGACCCTGGCGTAGACGCTGGGGAAGTGACTCTCGCACGAGCTGATGCCGAAGGACACAGCACCCACCAGCGTGGGCTGCCCGTCTGCCTCCACCACCACGAGGGGTCCGCCGCTGTCTCCCTGCACAACACAAAACAAACACAACCTGTTTGAAAACTGGAGCAGCCGCACTCACAGTCAACACGCTGCATAGCGCACTTGTTGACTATTTTGCGATATGCCGGCTCATAGCAAGGCTATCTACACACAGGTTTTCTGCATGATATAGTGTGTGTGACTGTCTAGGTAGGTTCTTCGTGCCCATAAATACGAGAAGTACATTCTAGCTCGAAAAGCGTCGATTTTAAAGTAAATGCACTACTGGCCATTAAAATTGCTACACCGAGAAGAAATGCAGACGATAAACGGGTATTCATTGGAGAAATATATTATACTAGAACTGACATGTGATTCCATTTTCACGCAGTTTGGTGCATGGATGCTAAGAAATCAGTACCCAGAACAACCACCTAATAACGTAAACTGCCTTGATACGCCTGGGCGTTGAGTGAAACAGAGCTTGGATGGCGTGTACAGCTACAGCTGCCCATGCAGCTTCAACGCGTTACCACAGTTCATCAAGAGTAATGACTGGCGTATTGTTGCTCGGCCAGCAGACGTTTTCAATTGGTGAGAGATCTGGAGAATGTGCTGGCCAGTGCAGCAGTCGAACATTTTACGTATGCAGAAAGGCCCGTACAGGACCTGCAACATGCGGTCGTGCATTATCCTGCTGAAGTGTAGGGTTTCGCAGGGATCGAACGAAAGATAGAGCCACGGGTCACACATCTGGAATGTAACATCCACTGTCCAAAGTGCCGTCAATGCGAACAAGAGGTGACCGAGACGTGTAACCAATGGCACCTAATACCATCACGCCGGGTGATAAACCAGTATGGCGATGATGAATACACGCTTCCAATGTGTGTTCACCGCGATGTCACCAAACACGGATGCGACCATCATGATGCTGTAAACAGAACCTGGATTCATCCGAAAGAAATGAGGTTTTGCCATTCGTGCATCCAGGTTCGTCGTTGAGTACACCATCGCAGGCGCTCCTGTCGGTGATGCAGCGTCAAGGGTAACCGCAGCCATGGTCTCCAAGGTGATAGTTCATGCTACTGCAAACGTCGTCGAACTGTTCGTGCAGATGATTGTTGTCTTGCAAACGTCCCCATCTGTTGACTCAGGGATCGAGGCGTGGCTGCACGACCCGTTACAGCCATGGGTATAAGATGCCTGTCATCTTGACTGCTAGTGATACGAGGCCGTTGAGATCCAGCACGGCGTTCCGTATTACCCTCCTGAACCGACCGATTCCATATTCTGCTAACAGTCATTGGATCTCGACCAACTCGAGCAGCAATGTCGCTACTCGATAAACCGAAATCGCGACAGGCTACAATCCGACCTTTATCAAAGTCGGAAACGTGATGGTACGCATTTCTCCTCCTTACACGAGGCATCACAACAACGTTCACCAGGCAACGCCGGTCAACTGCTGTTTGTGTGTGAGATATCGGTTGGAAACTTTCCTCATGTCAGCGCGTTGTAGGTGTCGCCACCGGCGCCAACATTGCGTGAATGCTCTGAAAAGCTAATCATTTGCATATCACAGCATGTTCTTCTTCTCGTTTAAATTTCGCATCTGTAGCACGTCATCTTCGTGATGTAGCGATTTTAATGGGCAGTAGTGTACATGCAACAGAAACTCCCTTTTTATTTGAAATTTGGATAACTGGTGCTATACCAGGCCAGAAAGGGAATGGAGAAACATACTAGAATGTTGGTGTATTAGACTGTAGATGTAGCATCCCGTGTGTTCTTGTGTGGGTCAGCAGACAATTGGGTCGTCTGGCTGTCTACTGGAGTAGCTTATCCTTGGATCGGAACTGGAAGGAATGTCTTAAGCAACTCTCCTCAATGAAGTGAGCCAGCCAGTAGGTTTATGAAGAACAATTGATTAGAGAGTGTCGCATGGCCAACATGGCCAACAAACAAAGCACTCTGCTTGATGCCCTGAGGATGTCCTGATTTGTTTAGAATAAGCGCTTTGTGTTGTGGTAAAGAACTGGGCACATTTGAAGCAATATCGTTCAAGAGCGTGGTGAAATAGTTGCTTGGTTGCTCCGCATTTGCGTAGTTTTCTTTGTGAAAGATCAGAATTACTTACGCGAGATAAATGGTTCAAATGGCTCTGAGCACTATGGGACTTAACATCTTAGGTCATCAGTCCCCTAGAACTTAGAACTACTAAAACCTAACTAACCTAAGGACATCACACACATCCATGCCCGAGGCAGGATTCGAACCTGCGACCGTAGCAGTCCCACGGTTCCGGACTGCAGCGCCTAGAACCGCACGGCCAGCGCGGCCGGCACTTACGCGAGATACTTCGCAATCATGTTTAAAGTGAGCAATATTAATTTTTTGATTGAGTTCACTGCTTTTTTGGAACTCGTGAGAGTCAATAAGCAATTTCTATTTAGTCATCCTGACTTCAAAATTGCCGAACTGGTTTGCCGCGTGGTCTCGGGTGCCTTGTCACGATTCGCGCGGCTCCCCACGTCGGAGGTTCGAGTCCTACCTCGGGCATGGGTGTGTGTATTGTCCTTAGCGTAAGTTATTTTAAGTTAGACTGCGTAGTGCTTAAGCTTAGGGACCAATGACCTCAGCAGTTTGGTCCCATAGGATCTTACCATTAATTTCAAAATTTTTCTGACTTGCAACTTATTATGTCATTACTTTCAACTCCTTACATACGAGTAATATCATTTTTATTGGCTTTCAGTGTATACAGCCATATAAACGGTGGAAAGTCAGTTATAACAGTACGAACGTCAGGACAACATAACACCCAGTCCCCGAGCGAAAAAAAATCTCCGACCTAGCTGGGAATTAAACCCGGGACCCTTCAGTTAGCAATCCACCGCATTCACCGAGGAGCTATCGAGGCAGACAAGTAATATCATGGGCGTTCATTCGAATATAAGTGGATTTTCCCCCTTTTTTGCCCATGTATGACTATTTAAAGACACGTGGTCCGTTGAAGGGTACTTTTGTGTTACACGTGAGATTTTGTGTTCGTTTTTATAAAAGTATATTTTTACGGTTTTTATATAATCTGAGATTCTTGTTCCTCTGATTTTGATGCAAATCTTTACATGTGTTTACTTAAGAATTAAGCTCTCTAATGAACTACGTTTTGCTTTCCCTGTGTTTCAGGCAGAGAAGGAAAAAAACTACGTTCAGTAATTATCGTACTTGCTTACCTTTAAGTTAAATATCCAGCTAGACAATTAAGGTGCAGTGAAACTTCAAGGCACGTGGTTGCAGCGGTAGAGATTTCGGTATTTTGCTGTCACACTAGCTCAAATATTTTCTGTTTATTACGTGTTTTAGGGTACAGAGTGCATACACATTTGTAGCGTTCGAGTCACACGTATAAGCTATAAGTGAAAGATAGCCAATAGCAAGAGATCTGTTATACGGATTATAGTTTCAGTTTTGTCTCAGCTTAGCTTATTTTAAGCCCCCCTATGATTGAAAACCTGGGTCTTTGTCTTTTATTAAACCACAGACAAAAACAGTGATAGGCTTTGAAACTGTACTGTGTGCAGATGCGGTGGCAGACAGGAAAAAGAAACATAAAGGGATGAGGAAAGCAGGAGATAGCCGAGCGGTCTAAGGCGCTGCAATCATGGACTGTGCGGCTGGTGCCGGAGGAGGTTCGAGTCCTCCCTCGGGCATGAGTGTGTGTGTTTGTCCTTAGGATAATTTAGGTTAAGTAGTGTGTAAACTTAGGGACTGATGACCTTAGCAGTTAAGTCCCATAAGATTTCACACACATTTGAACATTTGAACAAAGCGGGAGATACTGGACAGAAGAAAAACAGCTGCAGTGTGTCGAGAGGGAAGCTATGACAAAGCTAACATATAAAGTTTCCATATCCTCTTTAATGCAGAACGCTTTCGAGTAACACATCCGTTACCAAATAATATCTTCCAGACTAGTACGGAGGAAACAGTGCGAAGATCGGGTCACCTATCCGGTTCTACCCACCATCACTGTGTATGATGATCAAACAATCCAATGTTATACATATAATACGCAAGCACTTACGGCTAACTCGAGTTCTCTAAAATTTTCACTATATGCACCGTGTTGCATGACTACACAGAAGAAAGATTCGCCATGACTAATGGCAGGAATACTTTTATTCTCTTTTACGTGCAAATATTGCACTTTCGGAAGGTATGAACGACATTTCCGTACAAGGCCTTATTTAGATTACTTCACAAATGTCTCACTGTGGTATCTTTGTGAGGGGTGAGCATATTTTTATGTTATAAGCAAAAATTTCTCTCCGATTTGGGAACACCAAAGCTTTTCTTCACGGTCCAATCTCACTAATGTGACCACCTGTCAAAAGCATGAATAACCACCTTTACAACGTGGACGTGCAGGAAGTGTGTCAGTGGAGTTCTGCAAGGTATCGATAGGAAGGTGGGCCGTACCGCCGCGCACCTTATGGTGATTTGCGAAGTATCTATGTAGATGTAGATGTACTGACTCCAGTGCCGTAGCAAGCTACGGTAGATTTCTCTGTTGAGGATCCATGGTGCAGATAGCCCGATTGACTTGGTCCCACAGATTCTAAATTGGGTTTAAGTCTGGGGAGTTTGGTGGCCTGCGGAGTACGGTTAAAACATCCTGGTGCTATTGAAGCCACGCTGGTACACTGCGAGTTGTGTGATACACTACACTGTCTTGCTGGTAGAAGCCGTCCTGCGGAAGAAAACAAACAGCATGTATAGATGGACATAGGCTCAAAGAATAGATGCCAATTGTGCTGATCCTTTGTGTCTTCCAGAATGACGAGTTCAACCAGGGAATTCCACGAAAATATTTTCCAGATCATATACATTCCTACTCCGGCCTAGACCCATCCGACGATTGATGCAGGGCCACACACGCCAACGGCCATCTGTCCGATGAAACATAAAACTTGATTCATCTTACGAGTGCGTCTCTGGCCACTCACTGGACATCCAGTTGCAGTACTGCCGCACAAATTCCAGCCTGAATGGATAGATCAGGCCCAGCTGCAAAGGCCCATGCGCAGCAACATTAGCTAAACAGTAGTTGAAGGGGCACTGTAGGTCCATGTGGGTGATAAGTTGCTCAACAGTTGCAAGTCTATTTGCTCATACACATCTCCACAGCCGTCGTTCAGGCAAGTCAACTACGGTGCATGGTGCACAACAGTTGGCTCGGTGCTGGTTTTGGATAGCGTCATTTTGCCGTGCACTGTGTACTTTAACCACTAAGGTACATGAACAATTTACACCTTTAGCCGATTCGGAAATGCTTCCACCCTTCCCGAAAGTCAATGTTCATGCCCCTTTGCATGTTAGATAAATCGCTACGTTTCCGCATTACGATAACTACTGCTCTGTTTTTTGCGTCTCCCGACCCCTCCCTCGACACGCTTTATATACACTCCACTGCCAGTGCTGCCACCTGCTGTCTGGGAGTGCCTATTGCACATTGACGTTCGACATAGGCGTTATTCACATCAGTGTGACTGGACCGTATACGCCAGCTGCTGTGGCCGAGCAGCTCTAGGCGCTTCCGTCCGGAACCGCGCTGCTGCTACTGTCTCAGGTTCGAATCCTGCCTCGGGCATGGATGTGTGTGACTTCCTTAGTTAGGTTTAAGTAGTTATAAGTCCAGGGGACTGATGACCTCAGATGCTTAGTCCCATAGTGCTTAGAGCCATTTGAACCATATTTTGGACCGTATACAAACTTCGTATTATGCGACGGGGTAAGTACCCCTGGTCTAGGGGTAGCGTCTTTGATTCATAATCAAAACGTCTTCGGTCCCGGGTTCGATCCCCGCCACTGCCTAAATTTTGATAAATAATCAGCATTGGCGGCCGAAGAATTCCGGCATAAGAAGTCAGCCTCATTCTGCCCACGGACTTGTCAAAGAGGGCGGAGGAGCAGACAGAGGTTCAGGGCACTCTCTTGTCCTAGGGGTGGGAAATTGCCCCTAAAGGCGGAAGAATCAGCAATGATCAACGACATGAGGATGCGGAAGGCGATGGATACCACTGCATTAAAGACACGTAACGTATAACCACAGGACATGTGGCCTGTAATTGGAGAAGTGTCATGATTATCTCTCCATTGGCAAAAGATTCCGGAATAGTCCCCCATTCGGATCTCCGGGAGGGGACTGCCAAGGAGGAGGTTACTATTAGAAAAAGATTGAATAATCAGCGAAAGGATAACGTTTTGCGAGTCGGGGTGTGGAATGTCAGAAGCTTGAACGTGGTAGGGAAACTAGAAAATCTGGAAAGGGAAATGCAAAGGCTCAATCTAGATATAGTAGGGGTCAATGAAGTGAAGTGGAAGGAAGACAAGGATTTCTGGTCAGATGAGTATCGGGTAATATCAACAGCAGCAGAAAATGGTGTAACAGGTGTAGGATTCGTTATGAATAGGAAGGTAGGGCAGAGGGTGTGTTACTGTGAACAGTTCAATGACCGGGTTGTTCTAATCAGAATCGACAGCAGACCAACACCAACAACGATAGTTCAGGTATACATGCCGACGTCGCAAGCTGAAGATGAACAGATAGAGAAAGTGTATGAGGATATTGAAAGGGTAATGCAGTATGTAAAGGGGGACGAAAATCTAATAATGGGCGACTGGAATGCAGTTGTAGGGAAAGGAGTAGAAGAAAAGGTTACAGGAGAATATGGGCTTGGGACAAGGAATGAAAGAGAAAGACTAATTGAGTTCTGTAACAAGTTTCAGCTAGTAATAGCGAATACCCTGTTCAAGAATCACATGAGGAGGAGGTATACTTGGAAAAGGCCGGGAGATACGGGAAGATTTCAATTAGATTACATCATGGTCAGACAGAGATTCCGAAATCAGATACTGGATTGTAAGGCGTACCCAGGAGCAGATATAGACTCAGATCACAATATAGTAGTGATGAAGAGTAGACTGAAGTTCAAGACATTAGTCAGGAAGAATCAATACGCAAAGAAGTGGGATACGGAAGTACTAAGGAATGACGAGATATGTTTGAAGTTCTCTAACGCTATGGATACAGCAATAAGGAATAGCGCAGTAGGCAGTACATAAATGATATAATAATGAAGAGTTTATTTATTCTTCATGTCACCCCAACAAAACATCATCATTAAATATAGAAAGACAAACAAAAAACTATATAAAAATAAAATGGAATGGACATCTCTAAAAAGGGCCATCACAGAAGCTGGGAAGGAAAACATAGGTACAAAGAAGGTAGCTGCGAAGACACCATGGGTAACAGAAAAAATACTTTAGTTGATTGATGAAAGGAGGAACTACAAACATGTTCCGGGAAAATCAGGAATACAGAAATACAAGTCGCTGAGGAATGAAATAAATAGAAAGTGCAGGGAAGCTAAGACGAAATGGCTGCAGGAAAAATGTGAAGACATCGAAAAAGATATGATTGTCGGAAGGACAGACTCAGCATACAGGAAAGGCAAAACAACCTTTGGTGACATTAAAAGCAACGGTAGTAACATTAAGAGTGCAACGGGAATTCCACTGTTAAATGCAGAGGAGAGAGCAGATAGGTGGAAAGAATACATTGAAAGCCTCTATGAGGGTGAAGATTTGTCTGATGTGATAGAAGAAGAAACAGGAGTCGACTTAGAAGATATAGGGGATCCAGTATTAGAATCGGAATTTAAAAGAGCTTTGGAGGACTTACGGTCAAATAAGGCAGGAGGGATAGATAACATTCCATCAGAATTTCTAAAATCATTGGGGGAAATGGCAACAAAACGACTATTCACGTTGGTGTGTAGAATATATGAGTCTGGCGACATACCATCTGACTTTCGGAAAAGCATCATCCACACAATTCCGAAGACGGCAAGAGCTGACAAGTGCGAGAATTATCGCACAATCAGCTTAACAGCTCATGCATCGAAGCTGCTTACAAGAATAATATACAGAAAAATGGAAAAGAAAATTGAGAATGCGCTAGGTGACGATCAGTTTGGCTTTAGGAAAAGTAAAGGGACGAGAGAGGCAATTCTGACGTTACGGCTAACAATGGAAGCAAGGCTAAAGAAAAATCAAGACACTTTCATAGGATTTGTCGACCTGGAAAAAGCGTTCGACGATATAAAATGGTGCAAGCTGTTCGAGATTCTGAAAAAAGTAGGGGTAAGCTATAGGGAGAGACGGGTCATATAGAATATGTACAACAACCAAGAGGGAATAATAAGAGTGGACGATCAAGAACGAAGTGCTCGTATTAAGAAGGGTGTAAGACAAGGCTGTAGCCTTTCGCCCCTACTCTTCAATCTGTACATCGAGGAAGCAATGATGGAAATAAAGGAAAGATTCAGGAGTGGAATTAAAATACAAGGTGAAAGGATATCAATGATATGATTCGCTGATGACATTGCTATCCTGAGTGAAAGTGAAGAAGAATTAAATGATCTGCTGAACGTAATGAACAGTCTAATAAGTACACAGTATGGTTTGAGAGTAAATCGGAGAAAGACGAAGGTAATGAGAAGTAGTAGCAATGAGAACAGCGAGAAACTTAACATCAGGATTGATGGTCACGAAGTCAATGAAGTTAAGGAATTCTGCTACCTAGGCAGTGAAATAACCAATGATGGACGGAGCAAGGAGGACATCAAAAGCAGACTCGCTATGGCAAAAAAGGCATTTCTGGCCAAGAGAAGTCTACTAATATCAAATACCGGCCTTAATTTGAGGAAGATTTCTGAGGATGTACATCTGGATAGCAGGTAAGGAATGAGGAGGTTCTACGCAGAATCGGAGAGGAGAGGAATATGTGGAAAACACTGATAAGGAGATGGGACAGGATGATAGGACATCTGCTAAGACATGAGGGAATGACTTCCATGGTACTAGAGGGAGCTATAGAGGGCAAAAACTGTAGAGGAAGACAGAGATTGGAATACGTCAAGCAAATAATTGAGGACGTAGGTTGCAAGTGCTACTCTGAGATGAAGAGGTTAGCACAGGAAAGGAATTCGTTGCGGGCCGCATCAAACTAGTCAGTAGACTGATGACCAAAAAAATAAGTTATGTGACGCATTAGAGTTTACTGGAAATAGCTACTCACGTTGCAAGGGCTGGCGTACTCCGATTCACTGGGACTTATGGTACAGATCTGGTTGGTCTGCACGCCGTACAGCAGTGTCAGGTAATACACCTGGCACACTGGAAGTGACGTCACTTTCGTTTGTGCCGTCTTCAGCACGGGGCTCATATAGTCGATGGCTGCAAAGACGGGAGGAAAGGTAATACGAAAATCAACATTGTGTTGTAGCTATTGGCAAGATTAGCTTACTCTGTATACTTACAGTCATTGTATTTGCCCCATCCGCTGACTGTAGCAGTCTCTTCTTCGAAAGTTAGGGTACTCTGACTGATACTTGGCAAACGGACTGTCTTGATTTTTTCTGCAATGAGAGAAGGTTATGAGTACACTTGACACAAGATCTTCCAATGCGTGTTAAGCAGTGGATAGTATATAATACAGAAACATAATAGAAATGTAGTATTTTTGCATGAGCGATCAAAACATGTTAGAGGAGGACTTGGAGTTCAAGTTGCGAAACTGCGGCATCGTTCGTCAGAAGACAAAGTAGGAGAAATGTGAACGGTCTGTGATGTGGAGGAGAGAGCAGACGCAGATCAGTAAAGGTATCTGTGTGGGAATGGCAGACACATTCACATTCACCATCAACGGAGATCGACTTCAATATCGCCGGCCGCTGCGACCGAGCGGTTCTAGGCGCCTCAGTTTGGAACCGTGCTGCTGCTACGGTCGCAGGTTCGAATCCTGCCTCGTGCTTGTATGTGTGTGATGACCTCAAATGTTAAGTCCCATAGTGCTTAGAGCCATTTGAACCATTTTCTCAAAAGCCTCTATCGGCTGCGATCACGCTTCTCTCTCCGTATGGTGATAATATACCCACTGGAGGAAAAATTAATCACCCTCAGGACAGATCTCGCTGATGCAGCGTAGCATCACTTCTAGCCTTGACAACAATCTTAGTTCGGAGAGGAAGAGTGGCTGTGAAACGTATGCCATATCTAGCTGAAGACACTCATAGACGCATGGATTCTGTAGGCTACCAAAATTCGAAGATGTCGGTTGTGACGTTTCATCCGCTTTTCCAGTTAAGCTCAGACATTTCCTATGGGATCAAAACAGATCGTTTACCAGCCTGGTGCATGAGTATTCGCCAAAGTAGGAATACACTCTAAGACATAAACACGACGCTCCACGAAGGAGTTATCTAAATTGGTCACAAATTGATATTTGTGCTTGGATCGACGGAAAATGCAAAACTCTAAACTTTGTCGGCGTTCGGATAAATGTCTGACGCTGCAGCGCAACTTCACCGCGCATCTGGCAAGAATAGTAAACAGTGGCCAGTTCGATACCAGGGCATAAATTCTTTGAAAACTTCATTCCGTGTACTCAGTTGGACAGTAACTATGCCTGGCAGACAGGTGCGTGAACAATATACATAGATGCCGGTATCTGAGAGAGGACGTGTAGTTGGGCTCAAAGAAGCCGGTTGGAGTAAGCGGCAAATCTCTCGACATTTTAATAGGAACAGTGCAACTATTCGACGATGTTGGCAGGAATGGGTGAACCACGCCGGATCATAGCGTCAAGAAGCAAGCTGTGGACCTAGAGAGAAGACAGGACGTGAAGACCGAGAAATCGTCATTACCATCGATCCGACGTGCAATTCGTGCTACAGTGACCACAAGGACCATTAATAGGCGGCTGACAGAAACGGAGCTGAGTTCACGGGGCCCCTAGCTCCGACTACCATTGGCCTATGTACACCAAGAAGCCCGTTCGCATCGTGTCGGGAATGCCTGGTATCTCATAGACTGGAGTAGAAATGTCTTCAGTGATCACTCCAGCTTCGAAATTAGGTTTCGATGATGAGCGGAGACGTACACAGGCAGCGGTGGAATACCAATCTGATCCTCGCCCGCCGTAAGGCCTGACAACCTCGAGTGATGGTCTGGGGTGCCATTTCATTTAATAGCTAGACCCTTGTGGTTCTCATACGCGGACACAACAGCTCAGCGGTTCATCCACCATATTCTACACCCCGTTTTGTTGCCCTACATTGCAAGCCCCCCTCATGGGCTTACATTTCAGCGAAATAATGTCCACCCCCATAGGCGAGAATTTCTATTGTTTGTCTTCGTGCTCGCTAAGCCCTGCCTTGGCGAACAAGGCCGCCCAATTCAGAACATTTGGAGCATTATGGGCAGGTTCCTCTAATCAGATGGAGACTTTGACGATCCAACTCACCATTTGGACAGAAGACAGACTTTGGAACGACATCCCTATAATTCCTTCGTGGTGCATTTTTTTGTGTGTTTCGTTTTTTGAGTGTATATCCACGAAATCTTGCGAAAGTATCTGTCGCCATCTTAGAAGACGATGGTGTCCACAGCACACTCTTCATGGAGATGGAAGATGTGTCAGAAAGGACAACACTTGATCAACGGGAGTGTGGAAATAAACATATTGGTTCATATTCACGGTAGCAGGTCCAAGTAGTGGCATAAAATAAATAAATAAATAAATAAAATCCCCAATACACCACAGAATCGCATCAGGCCCTCGTAACAGAGCCAGTTAAATGTCTCAGAGTTCTGTCAGTTCACCCGTTCCGGAAATCGAGAATCTCGTTGAGATTTGTCTGTTAACGACATTAATACTCAGAATATAATGGTCCCGGGGATGCCAGGACTTTCGAGAACGTTTTAATTTCATGCTTGAAGTTGGATAACAAATGAAAGAGAAATACTTTTTTCTTGTAATATAATTATAAGTTAACAATTTTCTGATTCTTCTCATTTACTTATATCGTAAAAATTTGCTTCTTACATAATTTAGTGATTCTACGTCCACGGGAAGTACCCTATATGTTTTAATGAGTGAGTTTGCAAGTATCAATATATCTGACATAACTGGCCGTATGTTTTGATTTAATTGACTTAGAAGCTTAAGGGCTATACGCCACCAAAGGACCATAGACTTCAGTAAAAGGCATAAATTTCAGCATGACTCGTCTATCCATTTCTGATAAAAAAGGGATTTTAACACACGGAGGAACGAACAGACAGTCGGACAGGGAATAAGAGATCTTTTTTTGTGTGATATAATTACAAATTTCAGAGTTTTCTCCTTTACTTGTGCTGTGAAACCTTTCTCTTTGCAAAATTTAATTATTCTAGGCCAGCAGGAAGTATTCAATAGCTTTTGATGAAGGAGTTTGTATCGAAATATGTGACATAAATCACAGTATCTTTTGGCTGCACGGCGTACAAGCTTACATTTATTACACCGCCAAGGGAATATAAACCTTAGTAAGTGACATAAATTTCTACATGATACGCCGACCCATTCGTGAGAAAAAATGCAAATGGTTCAAATGGCTCTGAGCACTATGGGACTTAACATCTTAGGTCATCAGTCCCCTAGAACTTAGAACTACTTAAACCTAACTAACCTAAGGACATCACACACATCCATGCCCGAGGCAGGATTCGAACCTGCGACCGCAGCCGTCCAGCGGTTCCGCACTGCAGCGCCTAGAACCGCAAGACCACCGCGGCCGGCATTCGTGAGAAAAAGTGTCTTTAACACACGGACAGACATAACAGACAGACGGACAATGAATTGCCCATATAAGGGTAACGTTTCTACCGACTGAGGCACACAATCCTATAAAGTTAATTTTCTAGCGGATACCGGCACCGGAAATGAAAACTTAAAATGTCAACTGCAAACATCTCAGAAGCTTCTTGCGGAGTTTAAGTATGTTTCTAGCGCAGGCCGTATTGGAGAGAGGTGATGAGATTGTGTGGAAAAAAAATTGTGTTCTTTCCTGCGAGTCGCTTAGAGTTTCGTTGATTTCGGATACGCGCCGCTGGTGGTACCATCTTACCTGAGAGAGGAACTGGTTCCGAGAGCTTGAGGAGGGCGATGTCGTTCATTTTCTTCCTGGCGACGTACTGGGGGTGGACAATTGCGGCGCTGGAGTCCATCGTCCTCGTAACGTGGTTCACGCCATCCGACGCTTCGAAGACGCGGTATCCACCCAGGATGACTGTAAACTCAGTAACGCTGAAAAGATATTTCCCGTGTACTCATTAGTGTGTGCGTCATGTCATGAGAGAGTACCGAGGCTCTTTTGCCCCGTTTACTTTGTCAGTGAGGACGTTAAATTAGGAACGCACACTTTACTCTTCCAGCAAGGGGTCCCGTCATTGCCTGTCTTGATGCCTTGTAAAATTTGCGTCCTGTATAATATTCTGATGGAGATAACTGTTTTTTGTAATTTTGAACAATAATTATTGTGTTATAAACACTCGGAAAAGGAAGATAAAGAGTTAGACCAAAAGCATACATGTAGTGTATAAACTGGCGAAATGCATCAGGCCAGTTATGCTCACAATGTTCCACGTTGGAACAAATCTTGTTTTACGGTATAGGAAAAGAAGGGTAATATGCAATGTGTACAAAACGAAAGTGGAAACAATAATGCTGAAGAACCAAGAACTAAGTGCTAAGATTAAAAAGGATGTAAGACAACGAGTCTTTCGCCCCTACTGTTCAAACTGTGTATCGAAGAGGCAATGACGGAATAAAGGAAAAGTTCAAGAGCAGAGTTAAAATTCAAGGTGAAAGGACATCACTGATTGCTACTATTCTCAGTGAAAGCGAAGAAGAATTACAAGAACTCTTGAATGAAATGAACAGTATAACGAGGACAGAATGTGGATTGTGAGTAAATGGAAAAGAGAAAGTAATGAGAAGTATCAGAAATGAGAACAGCGAGAAATTTATCAAAATTTGTGGTGCGCGAAGTAGATGAAATTAAGGAATTATGAAACCAAGGCAGCAAAATAACCCATGATGGACGGAGCAAAGAGAACATATAAAGCCGACTAGCACTGACAAAGAGGGTATCCCTGGCCAATAGAAGTCTATTAATATCCAACGCATAAATTTCAGGAAAAAATTTCTGAGAATGTACGTCTGGAGTGCAGAATTGTACAGCACTGAAACACGTTCTGTGAGAAAAATGAAGGAAAAGAGAATCGTAGCAATTGAAATATGGTGCTACAAAATAATGGTGAAAAGTAGGTGGAGTGATAAGATGGAAGGAATGAGGAAGTTGTCCGGAGAATCAGCGAGGAAAGGAATATATGGAACACACTAACAAGAAAAAGGAATATGATGGTAGGACATCTGTTAAGACAGCAGGGAATAATTTTCGTAGTACTGGAAGGAGCTGTAGAGGGTAAAAACAGTGGAGGCAAACAGAGATTCGAATTTGTAAATAATTGAGGACGTATGTTGCAATTGCTAGTATGAGATGAAGAGGTTGGCACAGGAGAGGAATTCGAGATGAGCTCCATCAAAGTTTGAAATATTGATTATTCAAAATTACTCAAAAAAGGAAAGAAACAGTTTGATGGACATAGTTCTTCAAAGAACAGAAAAATTAAAATCTTGGGTCGCGAACTTCTCCTTCAGTAGCTTCTGCATGGTATCTGATGGACGCGATCCGTGGTTTCTTGCAATTCCAGCAGTATACGAGGAAAAAAATCTTCCTGGCGGATTATAACTGTGTGACGGGCCAAGACTCGAACTTGGAACCTTTGCTTTTCGCGGGCAATTCCTTTACAAACTGAGTTATCCACGCATTACTCGCGACCTCTGCTCACAGATTTACTGGTGGAAGTAAAGCTGTGAGGACGTATCCTGAGTTGTGCTCTGGCATCTCAGTTGTTAGCACCCTTCCTCGCGAAAAGTATAGGTCCCGAGTTGGAGTCTCGGTCCGGCACACAGTTTTAATCTGTCAGGAAGTTTCATATCATAGCACACACAGATGCAGAGGGAAAAATTGATTTTGTTGTCAAAGGCAAAAGGTTTCAGAAATTAGTGATAAAGAATGAGGTCGTTTGTGTGTATAACACATTTGGCTCTTAGTAAAAAGCCGTAATGGGAACGCTGTAGATCGGAAGTTGGCAACCTCAATTTTGTAATAGGAGAAATAACGTGATGGAATGAAGAAATACGTATTTTGACGTTTGTTAGGAGCAGGAATAATGTCAAAAAGAGTACAATATAATGAGGACGGCAGACTAAGTGGATGAGAAGAATTGTAGCTGCGAGTTGAGGAGCAGTTAGAGCAGTGAGGGAGTTGTTAAAGGTACTCACTTGACGGTGCAGTGCGCAGCTGTAAGGACGAAGCTGGGCGCGATGAGCGAACCGCCGCAGAAATAGTCCAGGCCGTCGATGGTGAGGTAGATAGCCGCCTGGTACGGTACCGATCCCTCAGCGGCTTCGGAGCCGCCCACTACTCGGGGACTCCCCGTGTCTGGTGACAGATGTTCCATGTATGTCGGTAAGGAATTCGAATTTACCTGCGTACTCTGAACCAGTTTGTTATAAGAAATTACTAAGAATCTTAACTAATGAACCAAAACATTATCACTGCTTATCACCGCGAGATAAAATATTACCAGGTGTCGTTGCAGGCACATGAAGCAATAAGGAAAGTACACTGCCTAGCAAAGAAAGTGGAGCAGTAATAAGACATGATCGGATGTCGAATGTACAATAACGGCGGGCATGCCATTCTCTGTGACGGAACGGCCGCTACAGTGCATTAGTGTTGTTCATGTTTACTGCTGTTACCAAGCCTGCTAGGATGTATAAGGACGTGAACAGTGCAAGATATTGACTGCCACGGAAATCAACGTATTCGTGTGAGATAGCATTATCAGCATCTGACTGACTTTAAAAGGGCTCTCATTTGTGGTTTCAGTTTGGCCGACTGGTAGAGCCGTGCAACATCTAGATTTGTGGCGTATTCGGTGACACAGTGGCCTGATATTCATGGCAACGTGAGGGCAGGCATACTCGCCATCAAGGTTCGGGTCAATCTCGTCCTGCAACCAGAAGGGAATGTCGCCGTATTATACACCAGAAACATCGTAATCCCTTCACATGTGGACCTGGCAACGAAGAATAAGTAATGAACTCCATGCAGTAGCATCTGACATCTCGTAACATTAGCCAGAGACTAGCTGCAACTGGACTATATAGTTACCATCCCATGCGTTGGATCCTGTTAACTCCACAGTACAGACGGCAGCTTTTGGAGTGATCCCGAGACCAGAAAGCATGGACTGCTAATTTACGGCGTCCCATCGTGTTCTGCGATGAATCCTGGTTTTCCTCTACACCAGATGACCATTGGTCGAACGTGGTGACGACGTGGAGACAGCTCCCCTTATTCCAATATTTTGGAGATGCGTGGCAATGTTGTTCTTGGCTTCTTGGCATAGGGCGCGATCGGGTATGATTTCAGGTCTTGGTTGTTAATGACTGAGTGACCTCTGATGACACAGTGGTACATCACGGACTTCTTCTGTCTTCATATGTTACCTCTTTTGCGACCGTATCATGGTGCTATTTTTCAACAGGACAACGCTCGTCTACACACGACACGTCTCTCTACGAACCATCTGTGTGATACTGAAGCATTCCTGTGGCCAGTAAGATCTCCAAATCCGTCCCTGGTGGACTGTGTGTGTGACCAGTTCAGACGTCAATTCCGTTCCACTTCCAGTGTCAAGGATATCAAGGACCTGTTAAAACAGCTGTGTGCCATGTTGCTTCAGGGGAAGATGCAACGGCTCTTTAATACCCTTTCCAACAGAATCAGTGTGTGGATCCTTTCCAGAAGCGCCACCACGTTATATTGATAAGTGAGCTAATACTGCCTCGTTCATTCTAATTTGACTCATTTCATAATAAATGAAATAACATCGCATGCTCTGTCAAGTCGTGATGTTTCGTTTCGTCTCCTTCTACCCTTTTGTGAGCTTCGCTTTTCTGTCAGTTAATGTTTTAAGAGGAGCAGAGGTGAATGTGGAACCATTCTAGCAATGATACGGGGAAATCGACTAACATGAGCGACTTTGTCATAAGGAGTACTGTTATTTGGACTGACTCTCTGGGAAGAGGCGAAGCTGGCCGGCTGTTCGCCTGCTACTGTCACAACCATCAATGGAAAGTGGTTGATGGATTATGAAGCCAGAAGGGGTTGGACGACCACAACTAATTGCACAACAAGAAGAGCAGAGATTCATCCACTCTGTAACGTAGGAAAGCGGAAGTCTGTGGCAAATCTCATGTGAGGGTACAATGGTGGGGCAGGTAAAATGTTTGAGAGCATATCGTTCAGCACACATGGGTACTTCGTGGGACTCTGCAGCAAACGACACTTAAGTGTTCCCAAGTCTACCGAACGACATCGTCAATTACGATTGCAGTGCAAGAGGGATGCTGAAGACTGGGCTGTAGATCAAAGGAAACGATGAGTTACGTTTATTGTTACACCAGGATACTAAGTACGTGAGGTAACACACAGTAGAGTTATGAACAGGATGATGAGAATCTACATATTTTCATTGTGGAGCATTGAGCCTCTAATCTCGCAATCCAAAATTAGCTGTTCCGGGGTTTCTCTGTGTCACATACGTGTAGTATGCCACTTGTTTCTTTGCACTCTTCACAGCTGATTTCCGCCTCATCGTTCTCTACCCAGCATCAACTCCATCAGTTGTGACCTCGTGGTCGATGGGTTGGTAACCATCATATTCCGTCCATCTTACAATGAGGATCCTCCTAAGCATTAGAGGCAAGTTAACGCTACGCATGTAATTCCGTAAACAACAGTGGAATGCATTTCTGTTTTTGGTAAACATGTTTTATGATAGTATCCTTCATATTTCGTTACAAAAGATAACTTTATCATCAGCAGCAAATAAAAAGGCATGTCTGACACCAAGTACAATTTTGAACTGTGGACTAGCCTCACTGCTAGAAACTGCCATCATTTTGCAATTTACAGCTCTTGTAACATATTTGATGGTGACTGCGCACGGTTAACTAATGACTGAAATAGCATGTGTTTGGCTTGACTGCTACCCAGAATTCTTATTAGCTCTACATTCTTTAGACTGTCTGCTTGTAGGTTGATAAAGCTTCCTCTTTACCGACGGACATTGCAAACAAGACATTTTTTTCCGCATCGTTGTGATATAAAGATATCATAATGATGTCCGTAAGGTAAGACGTTTGAGTGTATTTCATCCACCCCATTCTGTAAAGATTCTTACAACGACAATACGCACCGTGAATCACTGCATAAAGCAAACTGCGACGCAAATGTGGAGATGACAGATTAGCTCAATATATTTAGTGCTTTTTTCTCTACTATGATGTCTCCATAGCAGCTGTGAAGTCTGGGCATAATTTGTTTCATTTATCGCCCTTGTTGCTTCGGTTCCTCAGTGTACCGGACATCGTCAGCAGACGTGGCTAGTCTCCATTGTTATTCCCGTGTCGCGTTCGCACTTAACTAAACATAAAGGTTTGTCAGACACTATGAAAAGACCATCTGTCGTGTGCAGCAACGCTAAAATTCCACATTGGCGAAGAAGATTTAAAATTTCGGTATTTTCTAGAGCTACTTAATTGAAATTTCAGGACAGCTTCGGTCACATTCCGCCATAATCGGCACTTGCGTTCCGCGTCTCAAGACCTCACCTCCATTGTGACGTTAAACTCTAATCTGCCGTCCTTTTAAGCTTGAAGAAAGTCGGAACATTCATCTACGTTGCAACCCACATCTACATCTTTGTTTATACTCTGCAAATCAACTTACGGTATGTGGCGGGGTCCAGCTGTTAACCACGACACACACCCCCACCCTCATTTCCTGTTCCAGTCACGAATGGTATGCAATATGAGCCGTGTGATGTCGGATCTATCTAATTATGCCTTCACGGCTTTTCCGATATATGTGTGTCGAGGAGAGGAACAACTGGTTCATTCTGCTAGGAACGTACACTCTCGGAGTTTTAAAAGTGAACCACAACACGATGCGCAACGCCCCTCTTGTACCATCTATTTCTCAAGTTGGACGAGCATCTTCGTGAAGCTTTCACATTTCCAAAAAGAACCCTTGACGAAACGAGCTACTCTTCCCTAGAACTGCTCTATTTCTTCTATCAATTCTACATGGCTTGTATGTTACCTCCCTCTTAGGTGGTTTACAAATCCTGAGAATTCTTCCACTGAATTTCAGTCTGCGATGTCCCTTTCCTGCTGATAGTTCTACGTCGTAGTTTCATTTTAAATCTCGCCAGTTTGTCAAAAATCAAATGGTTCAAATGGCTCTGAGCACTATGGGACTTAACATCTTAGGTCATCAGTCCCCTAGAACTTAGAACTACTTAAACCTAACTAACCTAAGGACACCACACACATCCATGCCCGAGGCAGGATTCGAACCTGCGACCGTAGCAGTCCCGCGGTTCCGGACTGTAGCGCCTAGAACAGCAAGGCCACCGCGGCCGGCTGCCAGTTTGTCAATCGTACTTTCATACAAAGACGGGGATTTTGTGTCTCTTTATGCACAGTGAATTAAGTTTGTTAATGCAGAGAAACAAGTGTCGATAGCTTCATCATGCGTCGATCCTCTGCCGGTTTCCCTACATTTCACTACATATTTCTAGCGTTGTGATTTTCTGTATACGACAACATCATCAGCGAACAGCCCCATGGTCTTTCCGACATTATATGCTGCGTCGTACATATAAGGGCTAATGAAAGGATGACGAGATAGATGGAAAAATGTTCAAATGTGTCTAAATTCCTATGGGACCAAACTGCTTAGGTAAATGGAAATGAGTGTTTGGCGTCATTGGCCGGGAGGCCCGTAGCAGGACAGGTCTGGCCGCCTTGGTGCAGGTCTTATTACATTAGACGCCACATTGGACGATCTGCGCTCCGGATGGGGCTGAAATGTTGATGAAGACAGCACAACACCCAGTCCCTGAGCGAGAAAATCCAAGACCCAGCCGGGAATCGAACCTGGGCCCGTAGGACGACAATCCGTCACGCTGACCACTTTTTTATTTTTTTAATAGTTCGTTGTGTTTGGTCTGGGCGGACGTCACAAGACATCCGTTCAAGTTGATCGTTGATTCATTGACTCAGTTTTTTTATCACAGGGAGCACGCAGCCCGCTGACTGAACACGCTGAGCTACCGTGCCGCCAATTGGTGCTGCGGCCGGGACTCGAAACTCCGGCGGGAGAGGCCGCAGATAGATGGAAAACAAGTAAATAAACTGTTTATTATTTCAAAACTAATCACCATATTGTCAATACATTTATACCACTGTGAGACAAGACGGTCAATGCCTTCATGAAAAAAAAGAAAAAAAAAAGAATGTTCCCGATTGCCCAAGGAACGATGGTTGTGCCATGGAGAGCATCTCCTCGTCCAAAGCAAATGCCTTTCTTCATGGCTGCAATAACACGGAAATCACATGGGGAGAGATCAGTACAGCTTGGTAGATGTCTAAGGGTTCCTATCGAAACTTCTGCTGCACAGTCGAAACAACATGCCAACAAAACGCCTGCCCACTTGTAGCACAGATTCTTTCGACTATGCTGCTGAAGTTTTGCTGGGAACCCTAACACATCTGCCATACAGCTCCGATCTCTGCCCATGCGACTTCCGTATTTTTCGAGTCCTGAACAAAAATATTCATGGACGTCGAATCGCTTCGGACGAAGAGGCGCACATCTTGGTACAGTCATGTAGGCAGTGGCAAAAATTTTCTCATGAAGCCGTAGGCCATCTTGTGCCCCAGGGCGATTAATGTGGCTAGTAGTTATGGAGATTTTTTCCGCTAGTCCCGTTTCATTTGACCACCCTTACATAATTATACTGAACTGACGGACCCGTGCTGACTGCTCCAGCAATAGAGCAGCCCTGCTCACTAGCTGCTGGAGTACCAGCGCTGCTCACGCGCTAGTGCAGAACCGGTTATTCTTTCTGTTTCAATGCCTCTGTTGATATGTATATATAAAACAAATATCACACTACACTAACAGGGGAACACTGTCGAACGGGCGTTTAACATTCCGCTTTACAACTAAATTTGTGTCTAATGGGAAACAAATCGAAACTTTCCATCGACATTGCGCATGGCATGAAAGACGTGATGAGGAGCATTTTTTTCGGGAGTCTCTAGGTACACATTGCTAAAACGAAGTTGCACATATATTCAGAAACATCGGGGAGAATACGCCTCAAGACTCTTAGGAGGTAGACCAAGACATACACTCCTGGAAATGGAAAAAAGAACACATTGACACCGGTGTGTCAGACCCACCATACTTGCTCCGGACACTGCGAGAGGGCTGTACAAGCAATGATCACACGCACGGCACAGCGGACACACCAGGAACCGCGGTGTTGGCCGTCGAATGGCGCTAGCTGCGCAGCATTTGTGCACCGCCGCCGTCAGTGTCAGCCAGTTTGCCGTGGCATACGGAGCTCCATCGCAGTCTTTAACACTGTTAGCATGCCGCGACAGCGTGGACGTGAACCTTATGTGCAGTTGACGGACTTTGAGCGAGGGCGTATAGTGGGCATGCGGGAGGCCGGGTGGACGTACCGCCGAATTGTTCAACACGTGGGGCGTGAGGTCTCCACAGTACATCGATGTTGTCGCCAGTGGTCGGCGGAAGGTGCTCGTGCCCGTCGACCTGGTACCGGACCGCAGCGATGCACGGATGCACGCCAAGACCGTAGGATCCTACGCAGTGCCGTAGGGGACCGCACCGCCACTTCCCAGCAAATTAGGGACACTGTTGCTCCTGGGATATCGGCGAGGACCATTCGCAACCGTCTCCATGAAGCTGGGCTACGGTCCCGCACACCGTTAGGCCGTCTTCCGCTCACGCCCCAACATCGTGCAGCCCGCCTCCAGTGGTGTCGCGATAGGCGTGAATGGAGGGACGAATGGAGACGTGTCGTCTTCAGCGATGAGAGTCGCTTCTGCCTTGGTGCCAATGATGGTCGTATGCGTGTTTGGCGCCGTGCAGGTGAGCGCCACAATCAGGACTGCATACGACCGAGGCACACAGGGCCAACACCCGGCATCATGGTGTGGGGAGCGATCTCCTACACTGGCCGTACACCACTGGTGATCGTCGAGGGGACACTGAATAGTGCACGGTACATCCAAACCGTCATCGAACCCATCGTTCTACCATTCCTAGACCGGCAAGGGAACTTGCTGTTCCAACAGGACAATGCACGTCCGCATGTATCCCGTGCCACCCAACGTGCTCTAGAAGGTGTAAGTCAACTACCCTGGCCAGCAAGATCTCCGGATCTGTCCCCCATTGAGCATGTTTGGGACTGGATGAAGCGTCGTCTCACGCGGTCTGCACGTCCAGCACGAACGCTGGTCCAACTGAGGCGCCAGGTGGAAATGGCATGGGAAGCCGTTCCACAGGACTACATCCAGCATCTCTACGATCGACTCCATGGGAGAATAGCAGCCTGCATTGCTGCGAAAGGTGGATATACACTGTACTAGTGCCGACATTGTGCATGCTCTGTTGCCTGTGTCTATGTGCCTGTGGTTCTGTCAGTGTGATCATGTGATGTATCTGACCCCAGGAATGTGTCAATAAAGTTTCCCCTTCCTGGGACAATGAATTCACGGTGTTCTTATTTCAATTTCCAGGAGTGTATATATTTTCGTTCAAATGATTCTGAGCACTATGGGACTTAACAGATGAGGTCATCAGTCCCCTAGAACGTAGAACTACTTAAAACTGACTAGCCTAAGGACATCACACACATCCATGCCCGAAGCAGGATTCGAACCTGCGACAGTAGCAGTCGCGTAGTTCCGGACTGAAGCGCCTAGAACCGCTCTCCCAGCGCGGCCGGCTACATACATATTTTGACGATTAGTGTATCTATAGAAGTCCCTTGATATTCTGTGTTTATCGTTACGTTTTCTGGTTGCAGCCTACTATTTGTGCTTTGTAGGAACATACTGAATCGACTTGTCGGTTTGAGGATGTTAGTGTACCTGTTTTATACTAGAACTGTTTAATAACTCATAGGTAACTATGAAAGTATAGCACTTTGTGCGGTTATGACTCAGACATTATGAATATCTTCATGAGCCATTATTTGATACTGACGTCTACAATACATATGAGTATATACGTTGTCCTAATTCACAGCGTGTAGTACACGCTGATCAAACGATAATAGAAAGTGACAGCTCATTCAGATACAGCGGAGACATTGTCTACTCACCTCTGCTGATACCCGGCAGGTTAATGATGGGTGCAATGTCTGGGTACAGGACAGAGACAGGCCGCGCTCTGTCTATGTCCAATCCGCGACCCATCTGCAATAAAAGTGAACGACACTTCAGCAGTCGCTGCACACTGCAGAATTAGCTTACCTGGAGTGCACTGCCGTGCCATGCCACTTAATAGCATAATATTTCGTATTAATTCTTTAGTATATTAGTAATATTACAAGAAAAAGAAAGAAGCTTTTTCGAAATAATCTGGTCTCACTGTACATATTACATTTCAAGAGAAGTGCCTGACATGTAAATAAATGCCAGTTTATACCAAAGAACTGGATCGTCAGTGAAATTTTTTAGAGGCAGGAAATATCAGCAGACACTGTTTTTATGAAATAAATAATGGGGATTTTCTCTGCCTCGCAATGACTGGGTGTTGTGTGATGTCCTTAGGTTAGTTAGGTTTAAGTAGTTCTAAGTTCTAGGGGACTGATGACCATAGATGTTAAGTCCCATAGTGCTCAGAGCCATTTGAACCATTTTGAAACAAATAATGTCGCACAGATTTTTCGCTAAGGGATTCTTTGACACGCTAATTGTGTTCTGTGTTCTAAGTTGGCTAAGGCCAGGAGAAAGTACGAGTTCTATAATTGTGTGGCTGGAGAAGTGGGAGTCAAGAAGAAAGTTTTGCACTGAAGTAAAACAAATAACCATGGGAAAACACAGAAAATGAAAATATATGAAAATAAAAAAATCAGTATAGAAAATGAAATGAAATACATCTGAATGTGATACTAGAAGAAAATGTTACGAATTAAGTGAACAAATAAAAGTGCGAATAGACAAGAAATGGCTCTGAGCACTATGGGACTCAACTGCTGAGGTCATTAGTCCCCTAGAACTTAGAACTAGTTAAACCTAACTAACCTAAGGACATCACAAACATCCATGCCCGAGGCAGGATTCGAACCTGCGACCGTAGCGGTCTTGCGGTTCCAGACTGCAGCGCCTTTAACCGCACGGCCACTTCGGCCGGCGCGAATAGACAAGACTGTAGAAAAAATAGCGAGGTGAAGCGTTTCTGTGTAATAAAGGAATAGTTAATACAACGTGCGCTAATGCGTCCCTGAATCAGGGATGTATACAGTCTGCAAAGTTTAGAATTATATGGAGACACAAAGGTTAGATTTTATGTTACCGTGAAAGAAATGTGCAGGAGCTACACACACCAAAGGAGTTGAGCACAAAATAGAGTAAGGTGGAGGGCGGTATGTGTAACTCAGTTTAAGTCCGGCAGGGACAATGGCTGCGCTGATGGCGGGGAGCTAGTGTTTACCTGTGCAGAAGCGACAAGCATCAGGGCGAGCTGCAGTGCAGTCCGCGACAAAATGTAGAGGCTGTCCATTGTGACGGCTGCAGTGAAGGCAGTGTCGCTGGTAACTAGTGAGAGCAGCCTTCCTGTTTTATATGGCCACACACGGCTGATGTAACCGCGGCTGTCCCCGTGTTCGCCGCGCGTGATTTCCCGTGATTTACGACGGGGGCAGCGGATCGACCTATCGCAGAGCACGTCACCCAGATACCCGCGGCTGCGCCGCGTCTCCTCAGCCTTCTCACTCATTGTCCGGCCGTTGCTTGGAGAGTGGTGACCTCTTCAGCTGTGAGCAAGTGCACTTGAGACCACGAAACCGTCGTCTCGACCTCTTCTGAGGATTCCCGTCTCTATAGGAGACGTTTACATTTTGTTATGGGCGTTGTCAATCTTTTCGATACCTTCAGCATCCTCAAAGAGTTCCCATAAGTAATAAACATATTTTTTCCGTAAACATGATAGAGATAAAAAAGCTGGTGATACTGCCTCATAGCCGGCCGAAGTGGCCGCGCGGTTCTGGCGCAGCAGTCTGGAACCGCGAGACCGCTACAGTCGCAGGTTCGAATCCTGCCTCGGGCATGGATGTGTGTGATGTCTTTTGGTTAGTTAGGTTTAACTAGTTCTAAGTTCTAGGGGACTAATGACCTCAGCAGTTGAGTCCCATAGTGCTCAGAGCCACTTGAACCATTTTGAACTGCCTCATATTGTTAATTTTGTAAAGTACACAATATGATGAAACCTATCCAGACACCTGGGAGGGGCGTTCAATAAGTAATGCAACTCATTTTTTCTCAGCCAGTTTTGGTTCAAGAAATGCGGATTTTATTGTGGGACATCGTGGAGTATTCCCACTTCACTACCGATGTGTGTCGGCGCTATGCACTGTGTGATAAAAAGTGTCCCGACACCCCCAAAAACATACGTTTTTCATATTAGATGCATTGTGCTGCCACCTGCTGCTAGGTACTCTATATCAGCGACCTCAGTAGCCATTAGGCATGCCCCTCTATATGCGCATCCAGTGACGCCTGTGGGATGAGGATGACACGGCGGCCGGTAGGTACCGTTAGGCCTTCATCCTGTTCGGGAAGAGTTAAGTACAAACATACCTAGGTCCACTATTTCCGATGTGACAGTGAAGTGGAAACTTGAAGGGACACGTACAGCGGAAAAGCGTACAGGCCGACCTCATCCCTTGACTGACAGAGACAGCCGACAGTTGAAGAGGGTCGTAATGTGTAATAGGCAGACATATATCGATACCAACACACAGGAATTCCAAACTGCATCAGGATTCACTGCAAGTACTATGACAGTTTGGCCGGAGGTGAGAAAACTTGGATTTCATGGTCGAGCGGCTGGTCATAAGCTACACATCACGCCGGTAAATGCCAAACGACGCCTCACTTGGTGTAAGGAGCGTAAACATTGGACGATTGAACAGTGGAAAAATGTTGTGTGGAGTGACGAATCACGGTATACAATGTAGCGATCCGATGGCAGGGTGTGAATATGGAGAATGCCCGGTGAACGCCATCTGCCAGCGTGCGTTGTGGAAACAGCAAAATTCAGAGTCGGTGGTGTTATGGTATGGTCCCCCCTTTCATGGAGGGGGCTTGCTGTTCTTGTTGTTTTGCGTGGCACGACGACAGCACTGGCCTACATTGATGTTTTAAGCACCTTCTTGCCTCCAAAGAGCTATTCGGGGAAAAATCTCATGTTCAGGACTCGAAAAATACGGAAGTCGCATGGGCAGAGATCGGAGCTGTATGGCAGATGTGTTAGGATTCCCAGCAAAACTTCGGCAGCGTAGTCGAAAGAATGTGTGCTACAAGTGGGCAGGCGTTTTGTTGGCATGTTGTTTCGACTGTGCAGCAGAAGTTTCGATAGGAACCCTTAGACATCTACCATGCTGTACTGATCTCTCCCCATGTGATTTCCGAAGGCATTGACCGTCTTGTCTCACAGCGGTATAAATGTATTGACAATATGGCGATTGCTTTTGAAATAATCAACAGTTTATTTACTTGTTTTCCATCTATCTGCGGCCTATCCCGCCGGAGTTTCGAGTCCCGGCCGCAGCACCAATTGGCGGCACGGTAGCTCAGCGTGTTCAGTCAGCGGGCTGCGTGCTCCCTGTGATAAAAAAACTGAGTCAATGAATCAACGATCAACTTGAACGGATGTCTTGTGACGTCCGCCCAGACCAAACACAACGAACTATTAAAAAAATTAAATAGTGGTCAGCGTGACGGATTGTCGTCCTACGGGCCCAGGTTCGATTCCCGGCTGGGTCTTGGATTTTCTCGCTCAGAGACTGGGTGTTGTGCTGTCTTCATCAACATTTCAGCCCCATCCGGCGCGCAGATCGTCTAATGTGGCGTCTAATGTAATAAGACCTGTACCAAGGCGGCCAGACCTGTCCTGCTACGGGCCTCTCGGCCAATGACGCCAAACACTCATTTCCATTTACCTAAGCAGTTCAATGCGACGAGCCCCTATTCATAATGCACGGCCAGTGGCGGAGTGGCTACACGACAATAACATCCCTGTAACGGACTGGCCTGCGCGGAGTCCTGATCTGAATCCTATAGACACCTTTGGGATGTTTTGGAACGCCGACTTCGTGCCAGGCCTCACTGACCGACATCGATACCTCTCCTCAGTGCAGCACTCCGCGTAGAATGGTGTGGCATTCCCAGCACCTGATTGAAGGTACGCCCGCGAGAGTGTAAACTGTCATGAATGCTAAGGGTTGGGCCAACACCACACTGAATTCCAGCATTACCGCTGGAGGTCGCGCCAACATGTCCGATCCCTCGCGTGCCTACCGGCCACATACACTTGTGACTCCTGCAATTCTGGAACGTGCGGACACTCTTACTCTCGGTGATCAACTGATCAGAATCAGACACCTCACCTCACAACTGGACGTCTCTGGTGGTAATGCTGGCACACTCGTCCTCCATTTGGGTCACTGATCCACGCTACAGCCCAGATCTCGCCAACTTCCATCTGTTTGGGCCAATGAAGGAAGCACTCTGCAGGAAGCAGTACATGGATGAGGCAGGAAGGCATCGACTCCGATGTCGACCAGTAGAGTGCTACCAAGCGGACATTCAGGTCTCATAGTAAGGTGGCGTAAGGTCGTCGCATTGAACGGAAATTATGTTGCAAAATAGGGTTTTGTAGCCAGAAGAGTGGGCAATAATGTTTTATATTGAAATTCTGAATTAAACCAACCCGCTTTCAGAAAAAAATGTGTTCCATCATTTATTGAACACTCCTAGTATTATACTAAAATGCCCACCCTTCGTCGTCGGATTTTGTGGCCGAGCGGTTCTAGGCGCTTCAGGCCGGAACCGTGCTGCTGCTGCGGTCGCAGGTTCGAATCCTGCCTCGGGCATGGATGTGTGTGATGTCCTTAGGTTAGTTAGGTTTAATTAGTTCTAAGGGACTGATGACCTCAGATGTTAATTCGCATAGAGCTTAGAGCATTTTGAGCCCACCCTTAGTCTTTATGAGAGATTGAACTCCGCTTAGGTTGGTGAATGTCTGTGCAGGGATGGCAGTCCATTCTTCCTCAAGAGCCGAAATAAGTGAACGGAGGATGTTGCACACTCTGGTCTAGCTAATCCCAAAGATATGCTACACTGTATACAATGTTTCATTACTGAAAATCACACATTTCCGATGGTGTGTTCGTATATGAAGTTACATTGAATTCCAGCATGCCCTTTGGGTACTTCATCTTTCTTTCAGATAGTGTATGACAAAATAATTCACCCGTTTGCGTCCAAATCTCCTCCATTAGGAGGAACATTTCGACAAACCATCACGTTCCCATCACCAACGCTCTTGGTAGCGGCAACTTCATTATTTGCCGAAATACCCCGTGCCCGACGGACCTGCGAATCAATATGTCATCAATTATGCCGAGAGAAACTGAAGAGCCTTATCATTGTACGGAAACAGATTTTAACAATAAAATAACAGAATACCTTTGCAAAATACGGTGGAATTTCAGTGTGGTCAGAATATTGGGATGTCAGCAGACATGAGAGGTTCTGATTATAACCGCCCACTACAGATGTGTGTCATAAATGGAAGCCGCTGTGTTGGACAGAAGTGTTTGCAGGACTGCGCAGGTATCCAGTCCTACACATTCGATGAAGTGGCCGGTCACAATTACGAATTTTCCAGTTAAATGAACTGGGGTGCTCTATTTTCGTGAACACGAGACAAAGCGTATAAATTAGAGCTTTGCGTTCCCAAACCACTCAATTTTGATGATGAATTATATGCAGAGTCGGAGAACATAATGGCGTAGTATCATCCATTGTCCTGGTTAACCTTGGTGCTGAATGTTTAGAGACAGCATTTAACATTAATCGTAATTATGAATTCAATAAAGCTGTATCTTGTTTACTCCATTCCGACCAAAACATACATTCAAATATAATTCATACGGCTACTTTGCATTCTCTGAGTCTTCTGAACGTGTCCAATTTGCTTACATTGTACAACACTAGGTAAGGTTTACTAAGGGGCTTCAGTACTTAATGTTAGCGCGTTGTGTTGTTGTTGTGGTCTTCAGTCCTGAGACTGGTTTGATGCAGCTCTCCATGCTACTCTATCCTGTGCAAGCTTCTTCATCTCCCAGTACCTACTGCAACCTACATCCTTCTGAATCTGTTTAGTGTATTCGTCTCTTGGTCTCCCTCTACGATTTTTACCCTCCACACTGCCCTCCAATACTAAACTGATGATCCCTTGATGCCTCAGAACATGTCCTACTAACCGATCCCTTCTTCTAGTTAATTATGACTATATCCGCAGTGAGCGAATGTGTATTTTGTGTGTCTTTACTTGAATACGTGAATTAATGTGACATTTTCATTTCAGCATATCGTATAGTAAATATATAATCGTCACATGACCTTTCCCTTACGAAGCTGCTTTGTTCTTCTAGCAGTGACACTTTCGTAATAATTTTTAATCTTGTATGGAACACACCTAAATTTCTTTTTGTAGGCAGTGTTTAACATACCTCTGTTTTTCTTACCTCTAGTTTTGCTGTGCTAGTGGAAACACATTTGTAGTTAGCTAGTCTTTCGAAATTTTAGTGTTCAGGCTACGTGTGTTGGTTAGATGTAAAATTCGAAACTTAAGCAATAATCTACCATGTTTATGAACTCTACATTAATACCGTTAGTTTCTGGGCATTTCTTGCATATTTGATTTTTAATTACGTCTTCCATTTATTGTAAAATAAGTACATCTGTGTACACATAATCAGTTGTATTTTGGTTCAAATGGCCCTGAGCACTATGGGACTTAACATCTGAGGTTATCAGTCCCCCAGAACTTAGAACTACTTAAACCTAACCAACCTAAGGACATCACACACATCCATGCCCGAGGCAGGATTCGAACCTGCGACCGTAGCGATCGCGTGGTTCCAGACTGTAGCGCCTAGAACCGCTCGGCCACCAAGGCCGGTCAGTTGTATTTTCATACTGGCTTTGTGTCTTTGGATTATATCACAGATTCTTCGAATGTTCTGTCCATTCTTCCTGACTTATTACATATATTTTTGCTAAATCTCTGTCTAATTTTTTAAGTATCTTAATATTCTGAAAGAGGGTTCTTGTACATCATGCTCCAATCACTGCTACAGATTTAGACGAGCCATCTCGATAAGCCTTCCTTATTGGTAACTCTTCTGTATTTCTCATCAGCCTATAACTTCCTCTTGTTTGGTCTCTAAGACATTACAGAAAATACTCATATTCTCTTTGTTTTACTATAATTATTTCTTCAATTTCTTCATTCCAAAATTAAAGCAATTTCTTCATTTGCCATTTAGATTGATTACCTTTGGCTTAACTTGCGGTTTTATGTATACAATACCTGTTGTTTTCCCACTATGAATCCATATAACTTTGGGTTGGTGTGTTTGTTATATGACCAGCATAAAGTGCAAAGCCTCTTTTTCCTAAGTGGGAACACATATAAAAAGCAATCTCATTTACATTTGCAAAGTAAATGAAAGAAAATGATTTTTTGTACACTGAGTTAAATTTGAAAACGTTGTGCAAGGGTTTTCGATATTCAATATATTTTATCTTTCCGTTTTCTACGAAAACCAATACATTTTCGGCTGTTCCACTCGTGAGGCAAATAAGAGACAGATTGCGCATCAGGCTTTTAAAGTATTCCAAGCCAGCTAATTACAGGAAATAAATAATAAGAGGTCGTTCCGGACGATTATACATGTCTCCCATTCGCATCCTCGGCCACAATCCTAGTGGATGTAGGGGTATCTTAATCCAGCAGCATTTTTATACAAATAATGGTTAATGTACATACCAAATTTGATTGAAATTGCTCCAGCCCTGCGAAACCCTTCTGCGTCACCACTTTTTCATCCCCACCTCTTTGGGCGGTAGGTGGTTTTTACCCAGACAGAAACCTTTACGGGCGTGCATGCAACATCTCGCCAGAGATTCATTGTAATGAGGTGAATAGTATGGGAACCCATAAAAGACGAACAAACATTCATTTTCATATATTAGAGTAGACAATTCAATTTTTGATGCTGGAGACTTGAAGCTGGAGGAGCTCATAAAATATTTCCATAAATACGGTTGATTTTTGTTATAAAATTGTTAGTGTTTATAAATATTGATGGCCTCTGGCATATTTTGACGATATCATTAACAGCAATATTATCCTTGGCATTTGGGTTGCGAATTTTGCCTGCAGTACGAAGAGATTACGAATTTTAGTTCTCTCTGCACTGTATTATGTCACATCGTACGATAGACACATTGTGATTACGACACTACTTAACTGACTGGACGATCAGAGCTGTTTGTTTTTTTATCAGTATAAATGAAGTGCAAGGGTGATTGTTTAATAGCACGAAGTGCAACTTCCTGATATTCCCTTTCAATTTCCTTTAAAGAATTTGCCCTGAGTAATCGAATACATCCATAGCGTTAATTTCTAAACACGACACGAACCAATTTTGCTATTATTGGTAAATGAGTGTAAAATATGACTGTTGGTTCTACACTACTGGCCATTAAAATTGCTACACCCCAAAGATGACGTGCTACAGACGCGAAATTTAACCGAGAGGAAGAAGATGCTGTGATATGCAAATGATTAGATTTTCAGAGCATTCACACAAGGTTGGCGCCGGTGGCGACACCTACAACGTGCTGACATGAAGAAAGTTTCCAACCAATGTCTCATACACAAACAGCAGTTGACCGGCGTTGCCTGGTGAAAGGTTGTGGTGATAACTCGTGTGCGGAGGAGAAATGCGTACCACCACATTTCCGACTTTGATAAAGGTCGGATCGTAGCCAATCGCGATTGCAGTTTATCGAGTAGCGACATTGCTGCTCGCGTTGGTAGAGATCCAATGACTGTTAGCAGAATATGGAATCGGTCGGTTCAGGAGGGTAAGACGGAACGCCGTGCTGCATCCCAACGGCCTCGTATCACTAGCATTCGAGATGACAGGCATCTTATCCGCATGGCTGTAACGGATCGTGCAGCCACGTCTCGATCCCTGAGTCAACAGATGGGGACGTTTGCAAGACAATAACCATCTGCACGAACAGTTCGACGACGTCTGCAGCAGCATGGACTATCAGCTCGGAGACCATGGCTGGTTCTGTTTACAGCATCATGATGGTCGTATCCGTGTTTGGCGACATCGCGGTGAACGTACATTGGAAGCGTGTATTCGTCATCGCCATACTGGCGTATCACGCGGCGTGACGGTATGGTCTGCCATTGGTTAAAAGTCTCGGTCACCTCTTGTTCGCATTGACGACACTTTGAACAGTGGACGATACATTTCAGATGTGTTACGGACCCGTGGCTCTACCCTTCATTCGACCCCTGCGAAACCCTACATTTCAGCAGGATAATGCACGACGGCATGTAGCAGGTCCTGTATGGGCCTTTCTGGATACAGAAAATATTCGACAGCTGCCCAAGCCAGCACATTCTCCAGATCTCTCACCAATTGAAAACATCTGGTCAATGGTGGCGGAGCAACTGGCTCGCCACAATACGCCAGTCACTACTCTTGATGAAATGTGGTATCATGTTGAAGCTGCATGGGCAGCTGTAACCGTACACGCCATCCAAGCTCTGTTTGACTCTATGTCCAGGCGTATCAAGGCCGTTATTACGGCCAGAGGTGGTTGTTCTGGGTACTGATTTCTCAGGATCTATGCACCCAAACTGCGTGAAAATATAATCACATGTCAGTTCTAGTATAATATATTTGTCCAATGAATACCCGTTTATCATCTGCATTTCTTCTTGGTGTAGCAATCTTAATGGCCAGTAGTGTATTATGTATGTCTCGTTCGCCAGAAAATGACTAAGTTGGGTCTTGTGATGGTTGTAACATATTCTAAATACGATTTGACTGTACAGCTTATGAACAGAAGCCTCATATTGAGACAGGGAAGCATTGATCAGAACGTTCCACGATGAACGCTGATAGTGTGCTGGCAGGATGTATCCAAATCCCAGCTGATTTCTTAAAAAGGGCGTCAGAACGTAGGAAATCGTTTAACACAATTTATGACACCCGCTAAACCCACAAAACTGGTTACAACCAGAACTGTCACGAGAGGCTACATATAAACACAATGAATCTTTAGATTATCTTTGTCTGTCTTATCAAGCATGCGTCGCAAGCTGTACGTTGATATATGAAATAGAATGAGATACTAATATAGGACACGAAACGGTTTTTGGTACGAAACAGGCTTAATTCAGCATCAGCTTCCTTCTACGACGTTGCTATGAAAAATGCCTTGGCCTGTTTGCCTACTGAATTATTTATCAAAACTTGGACAGAATAAAATAACTCTAGAGAGACGAGTAGAACGTTATTCAGTCTTAGCAATGGACGTTCGCTGCACATTTTGTGGTTTTAGAAAACGTTGAGATAAAGTGAGCAAGGTCCTAAGACATAGGGTCGAACACAAATTGTTTTTAAGGACACCAGTGAAGATCTCCAGAATTTGATCGACTGTCGTCCCTAATGATTGCAAACGATTTGCTAACCACTTGCTGTAATCAACCATTTACTTTCATCTATCAATAAAAACAAGAGTGGTATGAACATACATTCACTAAAGTACAGTGACACACAGTGCTCTGTTAGGAAATAGTTCGGTTTCTACATCTCCTCAGTTACTAACTGAAACATTAAGTATGTATTATAAATTTGAATAATTGGGTCCACTGTTCAAACATATTAAAAAGGGAAGAATCGGGACGTTTACATTTTTAATTTAACTAACTTAATAAATAATTAATATTACAATGTCGATCTCTGTGCATGTATTTGAAAGGAAGTAAGATAAATATTTCGATTACAGTTTCGTTGATTAGGTGATGCAAATTTCGCTCTTAATACAAAATTTATATACCGATTTGGTTCCTTTCAGATTACGCTGAGACAATAGCTCCATATTTAGCAATCATATACAACCGCTCGCTCACCGATAGATCTGTACCTACAGATTGGAAAATTGCGCAGGTCGCACCAGTGTTTAAGAACTACAGACCTATGTCATTGACGTCGGTTTGCAGTAGGGTTTTGGAGCATATACTGTATTCAAACATTATGAATCACCTCGAAGGGAACGATCTATTGATACGTAATCAGCATGGTTTCAGAACACATCGTTCTTGTGCTACGCAGCTATCTCTTTATTCGCACGAAGTAATGGCCGCTATCGACAGGGGATCTCAAGTTGATTCCGTATTTCTAGATTTCCGGAAAGCTTTTGACACCGCTCCTCACAAGCGACTTCTAATCACACTGCGGGCCTATGGGGTATCGTCTCAGTTGTGCGACTGGATTCGTGATTTCCTGTCAGGAAGGTCGCAGTTCGTAGTAATAGACGGCAAATCATCGAGTAAAACTGAAGTTATATCAGGTGTTTCCCAGGGAAGCGTCCTGGGACGTCTGCTGTTCCTGATCTATATAAATGACCTGGGTGACAATCTGAGCAGTTCTCTTAGGTTGTTCGCAGATGATGCTGTAATTTACCTTCTAGTAAGGTCATCCGAAGACCAGTATCAGTTGAAAAGCGATTTAGAAAAGATTGCTGTATGGTGTGGCAGGTGGCAGTTGACGCTAAATAACGAAAAGTGTGAGGTGATCCACATGAGTTCCAAAAGAAATCCGTTGGAATTCGATTACTCGATAAATAGTACAATTCTCAAGGCTGTCAATTCAACTAAGTACCTGGGTGTTAAAATTACGAACAACTTCAGTTGAAAAGACCACACAGATAATATTGTGGGGAAGGCGAGCCAAAGGTTGCGTTTCATTGGCAGGACACTTAGAAGATGCAACAAGTCCACTAAAGAGACAGCTTACACTACACTCGTTCGTCCTCTGTTAGAATATTGCTGTGCGGTGTGGGATCCTTATCAGGTGGGATTGACGGAGGACATCGAAAGGGTGCAAAAAAGGGCACCTCGTTTTGTATTATCACGTAATAGGGGAGAGAGTGTGGCAGATATGATACACGAGTTAAGATGGAAGTCATTAAAGCAAAGACGTTTTTCGTCGCGGCGAGATCTATTTACGAAATTTCAGTCACCAACTTTCTCTTCGGAATGCGAAAATATTTTGTTGAGCCCAACCTACATAGGTAGGATGATCATCAAAATAAAATAAGAGAAATCAGAGCTCGAACAGAAAGATTTAGGTGTTCGTTTTTCCCACGCGCTGTTCGGGAGTGGAATGGTAGAGAGATAGTATGATTGTGTTAAGTGCCAGCACTTAAATGTGAATTGCAGAGTAATCATGTAGATGTAGATGTAAATCCTTTAGTTTTACGTTTTCTTCAGGTAATAACTGCTATGTTCAGCAGGTCTCTTGTTTAGCGCTCGCAATGCTACAGACGTGCTCTCTGCATTCCGTGCCAAGGCAGTTTGCCACATGCGGGTGAATGTGCTGGGAGACGGCGTTCTGTCCGATATGAAATCATCCGAATTATCGAAAACTATAACGTGAAAAACAGATTTTTGCACATCATACAGTCAGATATCTTCATTCGATATACAACTGAATTTCTTTTCGTTATTAACCATACTTACTACGCTGTAGACCCGCCCGGTTAGCCGTGCGGTATAACGCACTACTTTCCGGAGTGGGAAGCAGCGCCCGGCGGAATTGTGCCGAGGTCCGGTGAGCCGGTCAGTCTGTGGGTGGTTTTTAGGTGGTTTTCCATCTGCCTCGGCGAATGCGTGCTGGTTCCCCTTACTCCGCCTCTTACTGCGCAAACAAGTTCTCCACGTACGCAACACCACCATTACTCTACCATGCAAACATAGGGCATACATTCGTCTGGTATGAGACGTTCCCTCTGGGGAGGAGTGGGGGAGGGGGGGGGGAAGGGTTCACTGGGGGCCGAACCGCACAATAACCCTGAAAAGAGTGATTCGGTGTGGGGTGAAGTGGACTACGGTAGTCGTTGTGGGGTTGTGGACCACTGCGGCTGCGGCAGGGACGGAGCCTCTCCGTCGTTTCCAAGCTCCAGGTTAACATACGATACAATACAATACAATACTGCGCTGTATCAAATGAAGGAAAACATTACAGAGTTTGCAGAGGTAAAAATTCACTGCGTAAAATTTGCGTGCGGTTGGTTTAGCTCATGCGTTGCAATAAATGAAAGTTAGATAAGATATCAAAATTTCATTTAAAATTGAGTGCAGAACGACATCTCATTTCGTTCTCGAGTAATTGGATTTCATTCACGTCCTTACGCACCGCGAATCATGTGGTCATAACAATCGTCATACCTCATAAACGCTTCATGATATCGAGGTTTTTTCCAAATGATAGCAAGCAATAGGGCACGTATATTGTGTGATAAGTATTCCATACTTCGTTATTTACAGAGGTAAGGAACTCGTCCGCAGCAGTGTGAGATCGACGAATCAGGGAGCATAGAGACATCCATAACACTGTACGAAACAGCAAGCGTCGCGCGTATACACGTCCACAGCACGTGGGGAACGGCGCGTCAGGACGTCTATATACGTATACAGCAGCAAAAGGGTTAGTTTCATTTTCTGAGATTTTTCCCCTATTCGTTTTCGTTTACTTTACATCTAGTTTCTGTACCACGTAGTTATTGGTTACTTACAGGTCGCATTGTCGATACCACTTGTACGAAGAAATGCTGCCCACGTTCTTGAAAATTTCTGACAACTGTATTGGAAAAAATCAAGAATAAAACCCCAAGCACTATACAGTGCTTGGGGTTTTATTCTTGATTTTATGACCACAATAGCAAAGAAAACAGGCCTATTGATCAACATCGGAAAGACTGAATTCATTGCCAATATTGAGACGCCCTTAGCACGATGGGAGTCAGCACCACCAGACATATCAAGAGACCCAAAACCGTAAAGTACCTCGGGGAATTGATCTCAGTGGTGTGGTGGCTCCGAACAAAGGCAGATAGGGAATATTACGCTTGCAGAAAAATGTACGCCTCGAAACATCTATCGCTGAATTTTAATCTAAGAGAATCAGACCTCTTAGCAGCAGTATGCAGTATGCCTAACCCTATCCGGAATACCCTGATAAGAGCTCTCGAATGCCCAGCAAGGAAATATGTGTGAAAGACACTACAACCAAGTATACTACCAGATAGAAGACGCTGGTACAAACGTATTTGTGAACTATTAATGCCAAGAAAACCTAACCAATATCATCAGAAGAAGGCGACTAGCAACCTATGGCCAATTGCACAGTATGGATAACGAGAGGCTGTCTCATAAGATCTTCAAGTAGTCACTGAATCCCTGTGGGCCATGCAAATGAGATAAATATCTTGTAGAGGGCAAGACGTAATAATTATCAGCCGCGCAGGATTAGCCGAACGGTCTAGGGGGCTGCAGTCATGGACTGTGCGGCTGATCCCGGCGGAGGTTCGAGTCCTTCCTTAGGGCATGGGTGTGTGTGTTTGTCCTTAGGATAATTTAGGTTAAGTAGTGTGTAAGCTTAGGGACTGATGACCTTAGCAATTAAGTCCCATCGGATTTCACACACATTTGAACAATAATTATCAGTGTTATTACTATTTAGCTATTGAAGCCAGATCACTTCTAATATCCCTTAAAGAAATGAAAGAGAATTAGATCGGGAAATGATTCGAAGAACGCGAGGTGAGTTAAGCAGGAACATCAAAGATGACTAGACTAACATAATATCTCTAGACGCTAACAAGACAAGAACTAGTAAACGTCCCCCAAAACGACAAAAGTGGTCGACAACAGTAAGATAGATAAATAGAAAAATAAATAAAAATTCACCGTGGTCCGCAGGTGATCCAAAGGAACATTTTATTTTTTAAATAAAAAGAACGATGCTATTTGATCTCATACTTTAATTTTACTAAGCTACTTATTTTACAACGATTTTGTTGTGCCCTTCATTGTCCCAAATATCAAATAAGGAATATCACAGCTCTGAATCAGTGCTTTTTTTGTTGTCCTTTACATACGTACACCAGCAATTAGTGTACGTATGTTTCATGTCTCCTCCTAAACCACTAGACCGATTTCAACCATACTTAGTACACATGTCAATGTCGGCAAGGAATAAAGAAGGTGCGGGTGGAGATGAAAGAGCAGTGTAGCCCATGACGTGCGAATACCTATAGTTTAGTCATCCAGTATTTCAAAGTGAGAGCACTTAAAGACTTGCAACATAATTTCAGACCTTTACGAAACTATTTCTCGCTGACGACCCCAACAGAATGTTGAAAGGAACAAATTTCATCGTTTACTACGTCTTCCATATTTATCCAGTAAAACTGATGCATGATGAATAACTTTTAGTTTGTTACTTCTCTAATAATTCTGAACAGAATCCATAGCTGCCGCTGAATGTACCTACAAAAACATATCATTGTAGGACATATACAGACATCAAAACCAGTTTTCAATCACCCTAGTTTCCATAACTCCTGAAGAAAGACATTGACGGTGGATACTGTATCACAGACAGCCGGCCAGAGTGGTCGAGCGGCTCTAGGCGCTACAGTCTGGAACCGTGCGACCGCTACGGTCGCAGGTTCGAGTCCTGTCTCGGGCATGGATGTGTGTGATGTCCTTAGGTTAGTTAGGTTTAAGTACTTCTAAGTTCTAGGGGACTAATGACCTCAGAAGTTAAGTCCCATAATGCTCAGAGCCATTTGAACCATTTTTGTATCACAGACACAGTCCCTTTGACTGGTCAGAGGTGTCACTAAACCCGGCCAAGGATGTAAACTACCATGCGTGAGCAGCGCCTATTAGACGGAGGGGGTCCGACAGCCGATCAGTTCCAGTCATTGCACCAGGAAGAAGGTACACGGGTCATGTTGTCTGTAGTTCAACCATACCTAGACGGTCAATAGTGCGGCTCGATCGTGTCCACATTGTTCCTTAGTGCAAGGAAGGGCTCTAAACATGGGAAGTGTCCAGGCGTCTCGGAGTGAACCAAAGCGATGTTGTTCGGAAGTGGAGGAGATACAGAGAGACAGTAACTAACGATGACATGCCTCGTTCAGGCCGCCCAAGGGTTACTTCTGCAGTGGATGACCGCTACCTATGGATTATGGCTCGGAGGAATCCTGACAGCAACTCCAATATGTCCAGCCACAGGACGTTGTGTTACTACTCAAACTGAACATAATAGGCTGTATCATGCGCAACTTCACTCCCGGCGTCCATGGCGAGGTCCATCTTTGCTCAGGATTGGCATCATGTCCTCTTCACCGATCTCGCATATGCCTTCAACCAGACAATCGCCGGAGACGTGTTTGGAGGCAATCCGGTCAGGATGAACGCCTTAGACACGCTGTCCAGCGATAGCAGTTGTTTTGGGGTGGCATTATGTGGCGACGACGTACGCCGCTTGTGGTCATGGAACGTGCCGTGACGGCTGTACGATACGTGAATACCATCTTTCGACCGATAGTGCAACCATATCGACAGCATATTGGTGAGACATTCGGACTTCATGGACGACAATTCACGCCTCCATTGTTCACATCTTGTGAATTAATTCCTTCAGGATAACGGCATCGCTCGAATACAGTGGCCAGCATGTTCTGCAGACATCAATCCTATCGAACATGCTTGCGATAGATTGAAAAGGGCTGTTTATGGATGAAGTGACCCACCAACCACCGTGAGGGATCTACGCCGAATCGCCGTTGAGGAGTGGGACAATCTGGACAAAGATTGCCTTGATGAACTTGTAGATAGCATGCCACGACGAATACAGGCAAGCATCAATGCAAGAGGACGTAATACTGGGTATTGGAGGCACTGGTGTGTACAGCAGTCTGGAGCACCACTTCTGAAGGTCTCGCTATATAGTGGTTGGTTGTTTTGGGGGAAGAGACCAAACTGCGAGGACATCGGTCTCATCGGATTAGGAAGGACGGGGAAGGAAGTCGGCCGTGCCCTTTCAAAGGAACCATCCCGGCATTTGCCTGGAGCGATTTAGGGAAATCACGGAAAACCTAAATGGGGATGGCCGGACGCGGGATTGAACCGTCGTCCTCCCGAATGCGAGTCCAGTGTGCTAACCACTGCGCCACCTCGCTCGGTCGCTGTATAGTGGTACAACATGGAAAGTGTGGTTTTCATGAGCAGTAGAGAGGTCCTACACGATGGTTATGTCTATTCCATTTTTCTGTACGGGTTCCGGAACTCCCGGAACTGAGGCGATGCAAAACTTTTTTGGATGTGTGTTGTCCAGAAAATATAACGACGTAAACACTGAGTTGCGTGAAAAACTGCCGTATCGTGGATGACGCTTTAATTTATTGCTTCTTTACTACTAACTCGATTCACAGCACATTTCACAGACAGTGGTCACATGTAACACTGGATACACCTGCAAAATTATTCATTTGTGCAGCCCGTACTTCAGAAGCTACAACGTCATAAGCATTAAGCTGCGTGAAAATGACACTGATGGGTGAAATGCACTAGACATACAGGTGAAATACGTACTCAAACACGTGTGAAGTAAGTTACATTAATGTGAAATATATTTGACACGTGCGTATGCGGGCAAATCCATGGGTAAAAAGCTCTCTGGAGAGATTTCAATGAAATTTTATACACGTGTTAGTTTCAGTCTGGAAAGAAATACTGCAGTGTAAGAACTACCAGCCTCCTGTTAGGGTACACGTAATAACGTGGAGAGAGAGAGAGAGAGAGAGAGGGGGGGGGGGGGGGGAGGCGGAGTCTTTAAATACTCTCATGCCCAAATACTGGATTACTAAACTATGGGAAGAGGAGGTGGTATTTTTTTTTGTGTCATCAGTCCTCTGAGTGGTTTGATGCAGCCCGCCACGAGTTCCTCTACTGTGCCAACCTCTTCATCTCAGTGTGGCACTTACAACCGACGTTCTCCAATTATTTGCTGGATATATTCCAATCTCTGCCTTCCTCCACAGTTTTTGCCTTCTACAGCTCCCTCTAGTACCATGGAAGTCATTCCCTCATGTCTTAACAGATATTCTATCATCCTGTCCCTTCTCCTTATCTGTGTTTTCCACATATTCCTTTCCCTTCCTCATTCTTTACCTTATCAGTCTACCTAATTTTCAACATTCGTCTGTAGCAACACATCTCAAATGCTTCTATTCTCTTCTGTTCCTGTTTTCCCACAGTCCATGTTTCACTACCACACAATGCTGTACTCCAGACGTACATTCTCAGAAATTTCTTCCTCAGATTAAGGCTTACGTTTAATACTAGTAATCGCCTCTTGGCCAGGAATGTCCTTTTTGCCAGTGCTACTCTGCTTTTTATCTCCTCTTTGCTATGAACATTATTGTTTATTTTACTGCCTAGGTAACAGAATTCCTTAACTTCATCTACTTCTTGATCACCAATCCTGATGTCAAGCTTCTCAATATTTTCATTTCTGCTACTTCTTATTACTCTCATCTTTCTTGTATTTATTCTCAATCAATATTTTGTATCACTAGACTGTTCATTCCATTGAGCAGAACCAGTAATCCTCTCCACTTTCACTGGGAATGGCAATGTCATCAGCGAATCTTTCACCTTGAATTTTAATCCCCCTGTTGAACCTCATTTCTTCTTTGATGTATAGATTGAAGACTAGTGGTGAAATACTGCATCTGTGTCTTTAATGTTTTTTAATTCGAACACTTTGTTCGTGGATTACCACTTACGTTTGAAGCGAAACTAGCGCTGTATCGCGTGTGAGATACATAGGCGAGCGAGTGTGCCCGGACTTCCCCAGTCCACAGTTAGCAGCTTCTCGTCTCCTTAACACGTATGCACATAGCGCATAAGTATTGCTCCACAATTAGGTATAAAATTAAAAGTCAAAATTTCCGTTTAAGACGTTGTCAACATATCTTTTTTATAATAATTGTAACTAAACCAATAGTTTTCGTAAAAATGCACTTTTAAGAAAAAAATAAGTGGCGCTAAATAATATAGCTAGAAAGCCAGAATTTGGTCAGAATGTGCCTAGGGATGTCAGAAATAATTGGTGCAAGAATCAACGTAAAAGAATAAAAATTACCGGAATCCACGTTTTTAAGAAAAATTAAGGGTGCTAAATATTGAACTTGTTCACAAATGTTGCTTTAATGAGGGTTTTGGAAATTGAACTAGGATCTTGGTGTACGATCTTGAGGTGAAGAAGGGTACGACAATTCCTATTCTCGAATTGTCAGTTAAATAGCGCTGTTGAAAATATCTTCAACAATGAGATTCTAAACGATAGTCTCTAAGATACTGTTAACTTCGCCACTCATGTGATATAGAACATCCGTCTAAAGGAATAGCGCTATTTTGTTTTCACTAAACATTTACAGAGCACAATCTGGAGTTTTTGTCGCAATATGTAACTCGGTTGCTAGCCGTGGTGGCCGAGCGGTTCTAGGCGCTTCAGTCCGGAACCGCGCGACCGCTACGGTCGCAGGTTCAAATCCTGCCTCGGGCATGGATGTATATGATGTCCTTAGGTTAGCTAGGTTAAAGTAGTTCTAAGTTATAGGGGACTGATGACCTCAGAAATTAAGTCCCATAGTGCTCAGAGCCATTTGAACCATTTTATAACTCGGTTTTCATGCTGTCGAGCCTCTTTCTTCCGTAGTAGGTTACGGAATACTATTGTTAATATTTTGTGTAATTTGAAAATCATGTATCTCACTAATTTGTTTTGTATATCACTCGCAGTGTAATGGGTCTCTTATTGCGTTGTAATTTCCGTTTGTTGTAACCTACAATTTTTTGTGATGGCTATATGGCTGAAAACGCCGAAACCTAATTTCAAGAAACTTACCTTAAGAGGCAGTTACACCTAATAGACATGAAACATCGCCTTCTAAATAAAATAAAATTTTGACGTCGAAATTATGGTCACCTTTCTTGGTAGTGGTTGCACACATCATCAGAATGCCTACTGCTACTACAGTGATTTTTGTTTTTATTTTTGTTTTTGGAGGCATTGCCCAAAAGGAAAGTCTTAGAACGGCGAACGCATGGGTAAATTCGACATCATCATAGACTGCCAGTCCGTGGTACATTATCGAAATTACTGCTTTTCTCGGTTGAGCTGAACGTTGAAGTGCTGTTACGCGTTTGACAATATCTACTGCAATAGTTCGCCGGAATTTTCTGTCATTTGCATTTACGGAGCATATCTGAAACGCCAGACTGAAGCCGCGACTGCTCACAAAGAAGAAAGGACAGAAAGTGGCGGGTTCGTGGAAGCATATTGCCCTGACCCATGAATTTACCTCCAGTTCAGACTGTTTGAATGGAAGTGTGTAGTGTGGAGGTGATAACGTACCTCAGAGGTCTCACTCACTGGTGGGCGGAATGGTGGACTGTGGACTGGTGTTCGGATGAGTATAAAGAGCTACCCTAGCTGTTGTATTGAAACTTTGAAGGTTGTGGGCGTCTTCCTTTTCTAATATCGTCTAATACGAGTTTTTTTTTCTCCTCTAGTGGCGTTATAATACAGCAATCCATACAAAATTTAACAAAAATTTATTACACAAGGGGTGTGAGTTTTCCATTAATATAGGTCTATTTACAACGACGAGGCAACAAAGTAGACATACAGATAAGAAAGATACTCGAAGGTGTATTTCACAGAATACAAAGTTTGTCTTTATAATGTTTTTACTTTCATATTTAGGTCTTTATTACTATTATGGACTCTTTTGTTTCAATATCAGCTTATTCAGTCATTTTGTTAGCGCAATATAATGCCACTGTTATTACACTTTCACCACATGACAAGTTCTGTCAGTCAAGCTTTGTAACGCCGTCTTCCTATCAGTTTATTTCTGATGCTGACAGCTCACAAATATGACACCATATTTTGTATGAAGACTTTTACTTTTTTACATCCATTCTACGAGCAGCACAAGTAATTTGTTGAGCAGAAATTAGTTTTAAACTCCACTTATTACTTTTTCGGTAAAATCCACCAGGGTAGCTGCGATTGCATCCACCCGGCGGATTAACGACGGGGGCTGGTATGCCGGCTAGCCTGGATGTGGTTTTTAGGCGGTTTTCCACATCCTGCTAGGTGAATACCGGGCTGGTCCCCACCTTCCGCCTCAGTTGCACGACTCGCAGCCATTTGAAAACGTTCGCACTATTCTACGGCTTGCACTAGAAGGAGACAGCTGGGGTACACTAATTACGTCCAGGGGGGTTCGGGATGGTGGCAGGAAGGGCATCCAGCCACCCTCTGCAACTAACACTGCCAAATCAATAGTAACACGTCCGATCCCTCGTGCAACGGGACAAAAGCCCCAAGCAAGAAATAAAATTACTTTTTCGGTAAAGTATATTTTCTTATCACCGCTGCCCACATTTCCCGCCCACAAATCGTTACTAAAGCAACTCTCACGTCTTGCTTGGTAAATCACTTAATAATCTGTATCCACCCACACATGGTTTTGTTATATTTCTTTTGTGCCACTCGGTATGTATCCCACCTCATCCATAAACGAAATGCGATCTGTGACCTACGAATCTCCAATGTTGTACTTTAGAACCCATTGACGACACTGTAACCTGGCATGGTGGACTCGCGGTGTGTGAGTTTCCAGGCGCTGTACATGGTATGTATAAAATAACTGCTCGTGCGAAATTGAGTACACAGAAATTGGTTTATGCCTTCAGCAGAGCCAGTTCTTCACACACTTGTTTCAGGCTCGTCTTCAACTATTCGCTCCTCCTTGGGAGACGTGCAAAATGTGCGACATCCTCTGCGGCATTTCATCCATGTAGTGGCTGCTCTGTTTACACCAAGCCGCTGAAACAACCTGTCGAATAGTTTTCTTTATTTGTCATTACGCATATGCAGTCGTGCCTGCCGTTTATCGTCTTTCACCGAACGATAGCTGAATATTAGTTCTACAATTTCACTCACGGGATTATAGGATCTCATTTCACTGTTTACGTCGTCCACAGGATCGGAAATCAATATGCTTGTCCTGATACCAGCATAATCCCAAACTATACGTGCACAATGGCTGTCGTGTGAGAAAGCTGACAACAGCATCACAGCGAGACGAGTAAATACAGAGACAAATGCAAATAATAAGAAATAGTCATTGAACATCAACAGAAAGTCAACCTACACCGTTTAGTAGATCCGTTCTCACACACATGTGAAATGACTCACATCCCCATAAGTATTTATTTCCGAACGTATATTTGTAGGACATTTCTTCCTAGTTTCGTAACTTTCTGAAGTACCTTTTACAACTTGCTTTAGAAAAAGAAAGCTCAAAGCCACACATTATTTATTTATAATTTATTTTATTGAGATTTCATTTTCTTCTGACTATTTTCAGCGAACTAATCTAACAGAGATTCTTCCAGGAAGTTATTGTCAACATGGCGAGCAAGAAACCCCCGAATGCGCACCTAGAGGACGATCGTTTTGGCTGCAATGCTTGGACCATTTGCTTTTTGTACGCATTTGGCATAGCCGCTTACGTAATGATTTATGGACGATTCTACAGCAGCGCCTTCGAGTTTTCTGTTATTTACACCTGATGATTTCATTCCGTTAAGAACGACGTGTTTTCTATCTATTAGGAAGTCCTGTATCGAGTGACAAAATACGCCGGATATTGTACACGCGTATCAATCCCGTGAAGGAAAGAAAAGAATAGTAACACCCAAGTATTACTCATGTGTACAAGCAATCCTTGGTGTCTTGCTCAATCCGGAGGAATTCAGTCTAAGTATACAGCACAAGAAGATAAGCCCTCTGATAAAAACTTTGAAGAGATTCGCTCAGTATAGCTATGTAAGATTATATTTTCGCATCCCGTCAATATCTAAATCATCAAAGCCGAAAGGCTAACGCGACTGCACAAAGCAATGTACAGTAAAATAGCGATCCAAAGATACAGTGAAACGCGAAAGAAACTGGTATACCCGTGTATATTCAAACACAAAGGCAGAATACGGCGCTGCGGTCGGAAATTCCTCTATAAGACAATAAGTGTCTGGCGCAATTGTTAGAATGGTTACTGCTACTATACTGGCAGGTTATCAAGATTTAAGTGAGTTTCAACGTGGTGTTATAGTCGGCGCGCGAGCGATGGGACACAGCATATCAGAGGTAGCCATGAAGTGGAGATTTTCCCGTACGACCATTTCATGACTGTACCGCAAATATCAGGAATCCAGTAAACATCAAATGTCCGCTGCGGCGAAAGCAGATCCTGCAAGAACGGAACCAACGACGACTGAAGAAAATCGTTCTACGTGACAGACGTGCAAACCTTCCGCAAATTGCTACAGATTTAAGTGCTGGGCCATCAGCAATGTCAGCGTGCGAAGCATTCAACGAAATATCATCGATATGGGCTTTTGGACCTGACGGCCCGCTCGTGTACCATTGATGACCGCACGACTCGCCCGGGACCATCAGCACAGACATTGGACTGTTAATGATTGGAAACATGTTGCCTGGTCCGACGAGTCTCGTTTCAAATTATATCGACCGGATGGACGTGTACGGGTATGGAGACAACCTCATGAATCCATGGAGCCTTCATGTCAGCAGGGGACTGTTCAAGGTGGTGGAGGTTCTGTAATGAAATGCGCCGAGTGCGACGTGTGCGGTTGGAGTAATATGGGATCCCTGATACATGTAGATACGACTCTGATACGTACGTAAGCATCCTCTATGATCACCTTTATCCATTAATGTCCACTGTTCATTCCGACGGACTTGGACAATTTCAGCAGGACAATGCGACACCCCACACGTCCAGAATTGCTACAGAGTGGCACCAGGAACACTCTTCTGAGTTTAAACACTTCCACTGGCCACCGAACTCCCTAGACATGAACAATATTGAGCATATCTGGGATGCGTTGCAACGAGCTGTTCAGAAGAGATCTCCACCTCCTCGTACTCTTACGGATATATGGACAGTCCTGCAGGATTCATGATATCAGTTCCGTCCAACACCATTTCAAATATTATTCGAGTCCATGCCACGTCGTGTTGTGGTACTTCTGCGTTCTCGCGGGGTCCTATTCGATATTAGGCAGCTGTACCAGATTCTTTGGCTTTTCAGTGTATGTCAAGATGTAGTGCCTGTTAGTGTTGACATAGTAGGTGCCTAAAGTATCATTATCAAATTTCTCTTTAAAACTTTCAAGGTAGGGACAGATCGTCACAGCAAAACATATAAACAAGGTCGCTGAAAAATCCACGAAAATTTTTGTTATGGGATTCAATTTTATGATGTATAATTATCAGTCGCTTTTGAAATGTGGTGCAACAGAAAAGTTATTATTATCGGAGGGGTAGATCTAGTAAGTAATGAACGGATACTGAATCGAATAGGGAAGGAGGTAAGTTGACCCCTAGATAGATTACATTCCCTCATTGTAAAGGGCAAGAATTGTGGAGGGTGACCAAGGATTAACTTGTAATAAGCAGATTCACTTGAATGTATGTTACACTAGTTGTGCGAACAGCAAGAGTGTTGCGCGAGATAGACCAACATGAGGGTGAAGGTAAACTTCTCTCCTTGCTCAATATAGCAACAATGACAATCCGTCAGAATGTAATTTTCTCAGTTTCATAAATTAAATAAGGGCTTTTTTAAAATTATGTCATTACTTCCCGTAGATCCCCTATGCCTTCTAGCTGCACTTTTTCTTATCCCGTAAGCCTTCTAGCTGCCATTCTTATTGCTTTTGCTGTGTTTTTCCTTTTCTTTCTTTTTGCTGTATGCTCCGATTAGTATTGACAGTTAATAATTTGTGTAAGATGTATGTTTTCGTTGTACATCTACATTTACATACATACTACGCCATCCACCATACGGTGCGTGGCGGAGGGTACCTCGTACCACAACTAGCATCTGGTCTCCCTTTTCCACTCCCAAACAGAACGAGGGAAGAATGACTGCCTGCATGCCTCTGTACGAGCCCTAATCTCTCTTATCTTATCTTTGTGGTCTTTCCGCGAAATGTAAGTTGGCGGCAGTCAAATTGTACTGCAGTCAGCCTCAAATGCTGGTTCTCTAAATTTCCTCACTAGCGATTCACGAAAAGAACGCCTCCTTTCCTCCAGAGACTCCCACCCGAGTTCCTGAAGCATTTCCGTAACACTCGCGTGATGACCAAACGTACCAGTAACAAATCTAGCAGCCCGCCTCTGAATTGCTTCTATGTCCTCCCTCAATCCGACCTGATAGGGATCCCAAACGCTCGAGCAGTACTCGAGAATAGGTCGTATTAGTGTTTTATAAGCGGTCTCCTTTACAGATGAACCACATCTTCCCAAAATTCTACCAATGAACCGAAGATGACTATCCGCCTTCCCCACAACTGCCATTACGTGCTTGTCGCACTTCATATCGCTCTGCAATGTCACGCCCAAATATTTAATCGACGTGACTGTGTCAAGCGCTACATTACTAATGGAGTATACAATACCTTTATTTAGAGTTAGCTGCCATTCTTTACACCAGTCACAAATCCTGTCCAAGTCATCTTGTATCCTCCTACAGTCACTCAACGACGACAACTTCCCGTACACCACAGCATCATCAGCAAACAGCCGCACATTGCTATCCACCCTATCCAAAAGATCATTTACGTAGATAGAAAACAACAGCGGACCTACCACACTTCCCTGGGGCACTCCAGATGTTACCCTCACCTCCGATGAACACTCGCCATCGAGGACAACGTACTGGGTTCTATTACTTAAGAAGTCTTCGAGCCACTCACATATTTGGGAACCAATCCCATATGCTCGTACCTTGGTTAGGACTCTGCAGTGGGGCACCGAGTCACCCGCTTTCCTTACATGGCATCCGTCTGATACCCTTCATCCATGGTTCGCAAGATATCATGTGAAAAAAGGGCGAGTTGCGTTTCGCATGAGCGATGCTTTCTAAAGCCGTGCTGATGCATGGACAGCAACTTCTCTGTCTCAAGGAAATTCATTATATTCGAACTGAGAATATGTTCGAGAATCCTGCAACAAACCTACGTTAAGGATATTGGCCTTCTTATATACAGGCGTCACCTGCGCTTTTTTTCCAGTCGCTCGGGACTTTACATTGGGCAAGAGATTCGCGATAAATCAAGCTAAGTAAGGAGCCAATGCAGTAGAGTACTCTCTGTAAAACCGAATTGGAATTCTATCAGGACTTGGCGATTTATTTGTTTTTAACTCAGTCAGCTGCTTCACAACCCCAGGGATGTCTATCACTATGTCCTCCATACGGGAATCTGCACGAGACTCAAACGGAGGTATGTTTGTACGATCCTCCTGCGTGAAAGATTTCTCAAATGCTAAATTTAAAATTTCAGCTTTCGTTTTGCTGTCTTCCGTTGCCAGGCCAGACTGATTAGTGAGTGACTGGATGGAAGCCTTCGACCCGCTTACCGATTTTACATGAGACCAGAATTTCCTTGGGTTTTCAGCAAGATCTTTTGCTAAGGTATGACGGTGGTAGTGGTTGTATGCTTCGCGCATCGCTTGTAAAACGCAAGGTGTCTGATCAGATCTGAAAGAGGAACTTCAGGTCAAGATAAAGGACTGCTAAAACAAATAACAAGCGGTCGTAAATCGTAGGAGATAGTTGTTTCTGTCTGTAGTGTAAGGCAGCGTTTCATAAAGTTATTGTCTCTCTCAAAGACGGTACAGGATCACGTTTGCTAACAATTTTGCTGTTTACGGAGAAAAGAGATGGATTCAGCAACAAGAGATCGCGGCCGATGGCCGCTTATCTAGACACGTGTCGGCAGACGCCGTGGGACCTCGATATCCTTAAGCTGTCCGTGCAGATTTAGCTCTATATCTGGATGCAACTGTCACTCTACAAGTACCATCTGTACGCTGCTGATTATCTGACTTGCGTCGGTCGTGAGCCATTCACGATAAGAGCTCATTTGCGAATGAAAGTACATCCAGTTATGTTCTTGCTTCCCCGTGTCAAGCCTTTGGCCAACATTGTTTTCGTTTTCAATTGTAATTAGCAGTATTACGTTCACAAGGCTTGTCTCTTCCAAGAATATTCTGTGTAGCGCTATTTACAGTAAGTAAAAAAGTAATACTACCCAAAATTTGGAAAACAGTCAAGAAGGGTATAAGAAAAAAAGATATGTTAAGAAAATAATTGAGGGAGCACAAAAATCAGCTTGGGAGAAATTTGGAATCCAAATTGAGAATCGCATTCATGAAAGGCAGAATTGTGCATACGAAATCTTAAGACACATCAACAAGAGTGAGAAGTACGCAGTGATGTGCTAGAGAAGGATCGATGGGTTCAACAGTAGAAAGACCTAGGGTGCAGCGGCGAAAACAAGATCAGTCAAGAGAAGAAGAAGAAGAAGAAGAAGACGGCGGACAACAAGACGTTGTTGCCCTGTTGCAATGGAAGAGCTTCAGAAAACTTTATGAGAAATGGAAAACAGGAAAGCAAATAGAACGGATAGAATGAATACAGAGCTATTAAAATAATGGGAATTATGTTACAGAGAAGGATGTAACACGTACTCTACCAGTGGTAGCAGACAAGCGAAATACTTCAGTCACGGAAAACAGCGGGACTACTTTCTTGTTCAAGAAAGATGACCGGAAAGATTGTAAAATCTATAAAAGTTAAGTCTCCTCAACTAAGTCTATAAGTTATACGCAAGAATTATAAACAGTTGACTTAAAAATAAACTATTTTGGACGTTCTCATTACTGAAGAACACACTGAATTTAGAAAAGGAAGATCTGTCACAGACAATAAGTCATATATAAAAGACGAGAACGTGACGTACAAACACGCATAGCATTACAAATATGCTTAAAGAATTTGCCAATGTGAACAAATACAAAATTTGAACTGTAATAGGGAGCAATGAACACCCGAGAAAATTTGTAAAGAAGCCTATAGAGAGAATCAAAACCTATAATAAATGCAGGCGAAACTAGAACAGACGAAATTTTAATAAATAAAGGAACACATGTAGGGTGCCCAATATCGCCCAATACTTATCTTATTTCTTCTTTTATTTTTTTATTTCTCGTACTCCAGCTTCTTGGTAACGGTATTGTTTCGTTTGATATGAAATTACATGCGTGTGAGTTTCCCTGATAAGCTTTTTTCTTCTTTGTTTCTATTATCAACACTAAATTAAGTTGAGGCATCCAAATAATATTTTTTCCTTACCTTCATTTCTTTTTACTAATCGCTCCAACATTTAGATGCCTACTTTTACGCTATACGCTTGTATTTTACCTATGATATCTTTTTCGACCCTCAGTCGTGTCTTTCTTTACTGTGACAGAAAAGGAGCCATGGGTTTCTGATACTTTAAATTACACTGAACAACGTAACAAGTTATCTTTATACCTTCTGCATTAATACTGTTACGACAACGCATAAAATTACTACAATAAAAACTATGTAACTACTTCAATTATAAAAAGTCCATAATATTACACCACCATCTTGATTTTTCTACAGCAATTACAACTAATACAGAAAATACTATCACTGATACCAATCTTTCATTACTTATATATATATATATATATATATATATATATATATATATATATATATATGTGTGTGTGTGTGTGTGTGTGTGTGTGTGTGTTTGTGTGTGTGTGTGTGTGTGTGTGTGAGGTACTAACCTTAAGAGGGTAAGTAAATAGCAAATTCTCTTGATTATCTTCACTTCTTCTTTTTAATATTCTCTGACATCGACACACATACTCACAAATAATTTACTTAATTTACTGCCGAAGGGATCGAACACGTTAGTATTTGGTATAAAGCAGAAATTTTCCGTTTTTTTCTTTTACCTATACCAAGAAAACCTTGCTTCTTTTCAAACTTCTTCATTTTAGGTCAACGGGAAGTCCCAGTAGGTTTTGATTAATGAGTTTGCGGAAATCGAACTATATGACATAAATGGCCGTATCTTTTGACAAAAATACAAATTACAAGCTTAAAATTTTTTCACTGTCAATGGACCTGAGACCTTTCCACCTGTCACTTTTTTCAACTTGTTACCTCTTTCCGTTTCTGAGAAGAAGGGGTCTTAACAGACCGACAAACAGACAGACAGATAGACAACGAATGGCAAAGAAATTTTATATATATATATTTTTTTCATCAGTCTACTGACTGGTTTGATGCGGCCCGCCACAAATTCCTTTCCCGTGCTAACCTCTTCATCTCAGAGTAGCACTTGCAACCTACGTCCTTAGTTATTTGCTTGACGTATTCCAATCTCTGTCTTCCTCTACAGTTTTTGCCCTCTACAGCTCCCTCTAGTACCATGGAAGTCATTCCCTCATGTCTTAGCAGATGTCCTATCATCCTGTCCCTTCTCCTTATCAGTGTTTTCCACATATTCCTTTTCTCTCCGATTCTGCGTAGAACCTCCTCATTCCTTACCTTACCAGTCCACCTAATTTTCAATATTCGTCTATAGCACCACATCTCAAATGCTTCGATTCTCTTCTGTTCCGGTTTTCCCACAGTCCATGTTTCACTACCATACAATGCTGTACTCCAGACGTACATCCTCAGAAATTTCTTCCTCAAATTAAGGCCTGTGTTTGATATTAGTAGACTTCTCTTGGCCAGAAATGACTTTGTTGCCATAGCGAGACTGCTTTTGATGTCCTCCTTGTTCCGTCCGTCATTGGTTATTTTACTGCCTAGGTAGCAGAATTCGTGACCATCAATCCTGATGTTAAGTTTCTCGCTGTTCTCATTTCTACTACTTCTCATTACCTTAGTCTTTCTCCGATTTACTCTCAAACCATACTGTGTACTCATTAGACTGTTCATTACGTTCAGCAGATCATTTAATTCTTCTTCACTTTCACTCAGGATAGCAATGTCATCAGCGAATCGTATCATTGATATCCTTTCACCTTGTATTTTAATTCCACTCCTGAACCTTTCTTTTATTTCCATCATTGCTTCCTCGATGTACAGATTGAAGAGTAGGGGCGAAAGGCTGCAGCCTTGTCTTGCACCCTTCTTAATACGAGCACTTCGTTCTTGATCGTCCACTCTTATTCTTCCCTCTTGGTTGTTGTACATATTGTATATGACCCGTCTCTCCCTATAGCTTACCCCTACTTTTTTCAGAATCTCGAACAGCTTGCACCATTTTATATTGTCGAACGCTTTTTCCAGGTCGACAAATCCTATGAAAGTGTCCTGATTTTTCTTTAGCCTTGCTTCCATTATTAACCGTAACGTCAGAATTGCCTCTCTCGTCCCTTTACTTTTCCTAAAGCCAAACTGATCGTCACCTAGCGCATAATTACATAATGTAAATGTTTCTTACATTATGTAATTATAAATTAAGAATTTTTGTATTTCTCGTGTTCTTGTCGAATTACATAATTCTAGGCCAAAGGGGTCCGCCCCCGGCAGCTGAGTGGTCAGCGCGACAGAATGACAGTACTGAGGGCCCGGGTTCGATTACCGGCTGGGTCGGAGATTTTATCCGCTCAGGAACTGGGTGTTGTGTTGTCCTAATCAGTTATCATTTCATCCCTATCGACGTGCAAGTCGCCGAAGTGGCGTCAAATCGAAAGACCTGCACCCGGAGAACGGTCTACCCGACGGGAGACCATAGTCACCCGACATTTACATTTAGGCCAACGGGAAGTACCCTATAGGTTTTGATGAGTGAGTTTGTATGATGTACGTGACATAAATGGCCTCTCTTTTGACTGCATTGACTTAGAAGCTTAATTTTTCCACCCTGCCAAGAGACCGTTGGTCTTAGTGCGTGACTTACACTTCAGATTGATCCCTCTACCTGTTCCTGAGAGCAAAGGGTGTTAACCATCGAACACACAGACAGGTGACAAAATGATCCTATTAAGGTTCAATTTTTCCCGCTTGAGGTACGGAACCATAAAAAATCTGCGCCGTGAATATTTCCTCTAGGAATGGCGCGGAAAAACACCAGATTATCAAGAGTCTCTCTTCTGCTCGACTAAGGTGCGCGACGGTGTATTCCTAACATTCTTACGCTGTAGCGTTTCACTTTTGCTTAGGAATGGGACGTAGCTTCATCACTTCACACTAAACATGAATGGAAATTGTTGTCTTCCATCTCCACATCCGAAACGATTTAAGAAACCCTATATATTGTTACTTATCACCATCATGAAGGACTTGTAGCGATTGTATCCTGTATGGTTTAAAACACAAACTTCGCCATAAAACACACCAGACAGAGTTATAAGGAATGACTAATTGTATGAAGGATAGCTAACTCTAGGACGAGAAGACGAGTAGATTTCTCTGATATACATGTAAGACTTTTCTGCATTCGCCCTGTCTCTTGTACGAGCTCATGGCGGTGGTACGAAGACTTACCCTTGCATAAACAAGTAGTTTCTTGAGATTGATTGTGTCATTGTCGAATGCTTTCAGCTGTAGGAAGTGCAGCGTTGAACTCTCAGCGAAAATCACGCTGCACAGTCGTAGCTGAGTTGCATCTGTTGAAATTAAGAACGAAAAATGCCTCTCGTAGCTGCATCATTTGGACTCGGCATACATTGGATAACGAACGAGACATTGAGCCAGGTGCAACACTGACACCTGTACCGCTAAAAATATGAACTAGAGACTCACGACTGGTAAAAAGATAACTTACTTTCGATAGGAACTTTAAAATATCTTTATTCATATAGCACGTACATTCAAGTGAAATCGGATGAATCTTTGTGAAATTTCCTGTATTTCTATGTTGTTTGCACATGTTACAAACATTAAAGACACTGTCCTAAAGTTAACGCACTTTGTGCCTTTTCCCATATACATATGAATGGACCACACACTTTTGGCAACAAGACGATGACTAGAATACCTTATCTTCAAACTCTGAAGACACTGCTTTTTCCACAATTTCAGGAACACTCCAGTGAGTAGATGCTCCACACTACAACGACCGACAGTTTCTCAGTAAGGCATGCTTCAACTTTGGGTAGTGCGTACGAGACTCGTAGACGCTTCCCGGTGTCCTTGGCCTTCAAGAGTTCCAGATACGGTCGTTGCGACTTTTCTTGTGAGTATCTATACGGATGCGTGTTAACGACATGAATGAAGTCAGAAACAAAATTTCAGAGACAGTACCTTTCGATAACGAAGGACTCTAACGCGAAGTGGATGAGAAATGTAGCTATCGTGTAGGTAACGTCTGTGGGGATGGTGGTGGAAAAAAAAAGGATTCCGTCTTCAGGCCACAAGTGGCCCACCGGGACCATCCGACCGCCGTGTCATCCTCAGATGAGGATGCGGATAGGAGGGGCGTGTGGTCAGCACACCGCTCTCCCGGTCGTTATGATGGTTTTCTTTGACCGGAGCCGCTATTATTCGGTAGAGGAGCTCCTCAATTGGCATCACGCGGCTGAGTGCATCCCGAAAAATGGCAACAGCGCATGGCGGCCCGGATGGTCACCCATCCCAGTGCCGGCCACGCCCGACAGCGCTTAACTTCGGTAGTCTCACCGGAACTGGTGTATCCACTGCGGCAAGGACGCTGCTACATGGTAGAGGAAGCATTAGTATAAAACACACCAAATGTTTTCAGTGCCGTTTGGTTATTTTACTGTTTTTCCAGATTTGCAGCATGTTTCCATCAATAAATATAAACTGTTAAAATCAGGTCATCCTTTTTGCAACTTCCTGTATTCCAATTACACTGTCGACAACAGAAGATGTTCCGTCATGATCACCGTGACCGAGCGCTACCAATCTAATACTCCCGTATTTCCAAGCTTGTCGGACACATTGATTATTTTCAATATTTCCAGTGATGAAAGAAATTATTGCTGTAGATGAAATGTGTACGTACGTGATGGATCTGCATGCGTCTACCGTCACTGAACGAACTATCTCACATTTGAAATTGCCGTAGACGGTTAATATGAGATCAAGAGCTACGGAAATCATCAGTGAAAAGAGATGTGGAACATGGAGCAATCTCAAATTCCAACTCATCTGGACCGATAGACTATTTCGAACACCATTCGACTCCGCTTTAGCCATAAGTCTTTTCCTCTACATCTACAAAGGGTATTTATCGTTGAGTGTGATTATTAGTCAGAAGCTGATTCAAACCACATCTTTTTCCTCATCCCAACTTTGACTATGAATGATTGCAATTATTGAAGCTCCTGATAAATATGGGATAACATGTCCTTGAATCAGTTTCTTCAATTTTTTTTACATAAAACGTTCGTCACTATAAACTGATTCCTAGTTTCGTTAAGAGTGTAGCGTGAAATCTGTGGTTTGTGATAGTATTCATACTTCCATTTCTCTGTATTGTTTATGATTAAGCTTAACAAATAGCGTAGATACGACACCGTAGCTCACGAGCGGCTTGTAAACAAATTGCTTGCGTTTGGAATATCGTCTCGGCTATGCGACTGGATGTAATTTCCTGACAGAGAGGTCACAGCTCGTAGTAACTGACAGAAAGTCATCGAGTAGAACAGAAGTGTGGATAGTGTTATAGGCCCTCTCCTGTTCCTTATCAATACAAACGATTTAGGAGACAGTCTGAGCAGCCGTACTAGGTTTTTTTCAGATGATGCTGTGTTTTATCATTTAGTGAAGTCAGCAGAAGATCAAAACCAGTAGTAAAATGCTTTAGACAGATGGCAATTGACATTAAGTAATGAAAAGTGTGAGGTCACCAACATGAGTGCTAAAAGGAATCGATTACATTTGTGGTACACGAAAAATCAAGCAAATCTAAAGGCTGTAAATTCAGTTAAAAACCTAGGAATTACAATTATGAACGACGTAAACTGGAAATAACCTATGGAAGATGTGGGGAAGGCGAGCCGAAGACTACGTTTTATTGGCAGAGCACAAAAGACCTACTATACTTATCCGTCCTCTTTTGGAGCACTGCTGCGTGGTCTGGTATCCTAATCAGATAGGATTAACTTAGTACATCGAGAAAGTTCAGAGAATTGCAGAACGTTTGGTATTATAGGGAAATAGGTGGAAGAATGTCACTGACATGATATAGGATGTGGGGTGCACATAATTAGAACAAAAGCGTTTCTCGTTGCGCAGGATTCTGTCACAAAATTTTTCCTCCGAATGCGAAAATATTTTGTTGACGCTGGACATAGGGAGAACGATCATCATAATAAAATAAGGGAAATTAGAGAACGCACGGAGAGATATAAGTGTTCCTTTTTTTCGCCCGCTCTTCGAGAGTGGAATAATAGAGAATTGTGCGTAGGTTGTTCGATGAACCCTCTTCCAGACACTTAAGTGTAATTTGCATAGTAGCGAAGTAGATGTAGATAAATTGGTAATACAAAAATGACTTGTTTACTTGTAATAATATTTATTAAAAGCTAACTGTGGAAAGAAATTATTCAGGTTGAACTTTTGCTGTTCGAAATAGGCACATGTGTATTTTCTCCGTACAGTTAAGTATACGATATAAACATGTATTTTAGATGGATAAATAGAGTGCAAAAGCAGCAGGCAATACATAAAGAGGTGAAGATCGAAATTCAGCGTGTCCAGAGGACGTCCAGGTAAAGCCTATGGCCCCATTGTCGACGTTGAGGAAGGTCGAATCATTGGAACGAGGGACGTCATAGCATCATACCGACAGATTACTCAAACAAGTTGGCTGTAGTGCAATGATTGCAGAGCGATTAGTGACGTCTTGGCCTCTGCGCAATAGCGTGGCAGAAAGAGTAGGCACAGTAAGGAGGTGCCGTGAGAATATCGTGGGACTACTCAACCAGCTGTGGCGAATAGACAGATGACAGCAGCTGATATCCGAACAGAGGCTACAGACAAAACGTCACGGTGAAGAGACTGGATGCTGGGTTGAGATCCCGAATTGCTGTGCTTCATTTACCACTGACAGAACAACGCGGGCAACATCCAAACCCACCAAAAATAAACGCAAAATATATCTATTTAAAGAAGTAGACGAAGATTCGCTTGACAGCTCCGTAAGAGACAGTCTCCACTCCTTTTTAACCTGACTATGTAAACGTAGACTAGAGGTGGTTTGAATTCAAAGTAATAGTATCGACAGCAATTGATATATACCATATAAATAAAAAACTTTTGTAGAAGCAACGAAAAAAGCATGCCAAATTTAAAAGAACACAGAAGCCCCTAGGTCAGCGAAGTTTTACAGAAGCTCGAAACGTAGCGCGATCTGTATTGCGAGATGTTTTTACTAGCGCAAACCACGAAAATTTGTTGTGAAATCTGGCAGATATCCCAAAGAGATTCTGACCGTATTTAAAGTACACCAGTGAAAGACGCAGTCAATACTTTCACTGCGCAGTGACAACGGTGATAATACTGATGACAGTACCACTAAAGCGGAATTAATAAACACGGTTTTCCGAAATATTTCAGAACTCGAATCAAGAACAACTGCCACCATGAGTGGCTTAGAAGCAGTTACCCTTAGTTTAGCAAAGCAGCTGAAACCACTTAATAAAGGGAAATCCTCTTGTCCAGATTGTGTAGCAGCTAGATTCCTTTCAGGTATGCTGATGCAATAGATCTATACTTCGTAACCGCGTACAGTCGCTCGCTCCTCGGGAGATCCGTACCTAAAGATTGGGAAGTTGCACAGGTCACACCAGTCCTCAAGAAAAGAAATGGGACTAATCTGTTGAATTACAGATCCATATCACTAACGTCAATTTGCTGTAGGATTGTGGAACATTGTGTTCGAGCATTATTAAGTACCTCGAAGAAAACGATATATTGACAATAGCCAGCACGGATTTAGAAAATATCGTTCTTGTAAATCTAAACTAGCTTCCTATTCTCACGAAATAGTGAGTGCTATCGACAGCGGATGTAAATTTAATTTCATGCTTTTTTGATTTCCAGAAAGCTTTTGACACCGTTCCCCACAAGAGGCTTCTAATCAAAGTGCGTACCTAACAAGTATCGTTTCAGTTATGCGACTGGATTCATGGGTTCCTGTGAGAAAGGTCATAGTTCACAGGAACTGGCGGAAGGTCATAGAGCAAAACAGAAGTAATATCTGGCATTCCCAAAGGAAATTTTTAGGCCTCTTGCTGTTCCTGATCTACATAAACAATAGGAGACAATCTGAGCTGTCCTCTTAGATTGTTTTCAAATGATGCTGTCAATTACCGTTTTTTTGTCATCAGTTAACCAAAACCGATTGCAAAGCGATTAAACCTAGATCTCTGTATGGCGCGTGTAGAAATACTTCTATTAATTCTAGAATCAGCAGTAGACATAATCCAAGCTTATGTTGTCTCGATTTTAAGAACATTATATTATAGAGAAGTGTACTGAACTAAGTGCAGTTGATTCAAATGGCTCTGAGCACTATGGGACTCAACATCTGAGGTCATCAGTCCCCTAGAACTTAGAACTACTTAAACCTAACTAATCTATGGACATCACACACATCCATGCCCGAGGAAGGATTCGAACCTGCGACCGTAGCAGTCACGCGGTTCCGGACTGAAGTGCCTAGAACCGCATGGCCACCGCGGCCGGCAATAAAGGTTTGAAATCATCCATATGAGTATCGAAAGAAATCAGGTAAATTTCGGATGCACGATAAATCATAATAAATCTAAAGGCTGTAAATTCAACTAAATACTTAGGGATTACAATTACGAATAACTTCAGTTGGAACGATCACATACATAATATTGTGCGTAAGGCAAACCAGACACTGCTATTACCAGCAGAACACTTAGAAAATGCAGCTGGTATATTAAAGAGACTGCTTTCACAACACATGTCCGCCCACTTCGGAAGGACTGCTGTGCGGTGTGCGGTCTGTATCAGATAGGTTTGACGGAGGACATAGAAAAAGTTCAATGAAAGGCAGCTCGTTTCGTATTATCCCGAAACAGGAGAGGGAGTGCCACGGATACGATACACGAATTGGGGTGGCAATCATTAAATCAAAGGCGTTTTTCGTTGCGTAGGATCTTCACATGAAAATAAATCATTAACTTTCTTCTCAGAGCGCGAAAAGATTTGGTTGGCGCCCACATACTTAGGGAGCAATGATCATCATAATAATACACTACTAGCCATTAAAATTGCTACACCACGAAGATGACGTGCTGCAGACGCGAAATTTAACCGAAATGAAGGAGATGCTGTGATATTCAAATGATTAGCTTCTCAGAGTATTCACACAATGTTGGCGCCGGTGGCGACACCTACAACGTGCTGACATGACGAAAGTTTCCAACCGATTTCTCATACAGAAACAGCAGTTGACCGACGTTGCCTGGTGAAACGTTGTTGTGACGCCTCGTGTAAGGAGGAGAAATGCGTACCATCACGTTTCCGACTTTGATAAAGGTCGGATTGTAGCCTATCGCGATTGCGGTGTATCGTACAGAGACATTACTGCTCGCGTTGGTCGAGATCCAATGACTGTTAGCAAAATATGGAATCGGTGGGTTCAGGAGGGTAATACGCAATGCTGTGCTGGATCCCAACGGCCTCATATCACTAGCAGTCGAGATGACAGGCATCGTATCCGCATGGCTGTAACGGATCGTGCAGCCACGTCTCGATCCCTGAGTCAACAGATGGGGACGTTTGCAAGACAGCAACCATCTGCACGAACGGTTCGACGACGTTTGCAGCAGCATGGACTCTCAGCTCGGAGACCATGGCTGCGGTTACCCTTGACGCTGCATCACAGACAGGAGCGCCTGCGATGGTGTACTCAACGACGAACCTGGGTGCACGAATGGCAAAACGTCATTTTTTTCGGATGAATCCAGGTTCTGTTTACAGCATCATGATGGTCGCATCCGTGTTTGGCGACATCGCGGTGAACGCAAATTGGAAGCGTGTATTCGTCATCGCCATACTGGCGTATCACCCGACGTGATGGTATGGGGTGCCATTGGTTACACGTCTCGGTCACCTCTTGTTAGCATTGACGGCACTTTGAACAGTGGACGCTACACTGCAGAGGTGTTACGACCCGTGGCTCTATCCGTCATTCGATCCCTGTGAAAACCTACATTTCAGCAGGATAATGCACGACCGCATGTTGAAGGTCCTGTACGGGCCTTTCTGGATACAGAAAATGTTCGACTGCTGCCCTGGCCAGTACATTCTCCAGATCTCTCATCAATTGAAAACATCTGGTCAGTGGTTGCCAAGCAACTGGCTCGTCACAATACACCAGTCAGTACTCTTGATGAACTGTGATATCGTGTTGAAGCTGCATGGGCAGCTGTACCTGTACGCGCCATCCAAGCTCTGTTTGACTCAATGCCCAGGCGTATCAAGGCCGTTATTCCGGCCAGAGGTGGTTGTTCTGGTTACAGATTTCTCCGGATCTATGCACCCAAATTCCGTGAAAATGTAATCACACGTCAGTTCTAGTATAATAAATTTGTCCAATGAATACCCGTTTATCATCTGCATTTGTTCTTGGTGTAGCAATTTTAATGGCCAGTAGTGTATATGAGAAATCAGGCCTCATTCAGAGATATTTAAGTGTTCGTTTTTCCCACGTGCTGTTCGGCAGTGGAACGGTAGGGAAATAGCTTGAAGGTGATTTGATGAACACTTCGCCAGGCACTTAATTCTGCATTGTTGAAAAATCATGTAGGTGTAGGTACATGTAGAAGACTTGACTAGTTCATAGTCAGAGTCCACTTGGACAATCGATGGCAGTATGGGGTGTTCTGCGATGAGTCTAATGTTGTGTTTGTGATAGATGGATGCCGTTTCCCTTGATCATCTTGTGAAACGTCGCAGGAAGTAGCGATACAGGAGACACATAAGCTATGTGATCAAAAGTATCCGCACACCTGGCTGAAAATGACTTACAAGTATGCAGCACCCCCCATCGGTAATGCTCGAATTCAGTATGGTGTTGGCCCAGCCTTTCCCTTGATGAAAGCTTCCATTCTCCATGGCATACGTTCAATCAGGTGCTGGAAGATTTTTTAGGAAATGGCGCCCATTTTTCACCCAGTGCTGCACTGAGGAGCGGTATCAATCTCGGTCGGTGAGGCCTGACATTAAACCGGAGTTCCAAAACATACCAAAGGTGGTCTGTAGGATTCACATCAGGACTCTGTGCAGACCAGTCCATTACAGGGATGTTATTGTCGTGTAACCATTCCTCTACAGGCCGTGCATTATGAACAGGTGCTCGATTTTTTTGAAAGATGCAATCCCTATCCCAGAATTGCTCTTCAACAGTGGGAAGCAAGAGTGTGCTTAAAACATCAATGCAGGCCTGTGCTATGATAGTGCCAAGCAAAACAACAAGGGATGCAAGTCCCCTCCGTGAAAAACACGACCACACCATAACAACAACACAACCTCCGAATTTTACTGTTAGCACTATACACGCTGGCAGATGACTGTTACCGGGCATTTGCCATACGCACACCCTGCCATCGGATCGCCACATTGTGTATCCTGATTCTTCACTCCAACGTATTTATGCTGTTCAGTCGTCCAGTGTTTGTGCTCCTTACACCAAGCGAGACGGCGTTAGGCAATTACCGGTGTGATGTGTGGCTTTTGAGCAGCCGCTCGACCATGAAATCCAAGTTTTCTCACCTCACGCCTAAATATCATAGTACTTGCAGTGGATCCTGATGCAGTTTAGTGATGGTCTGGACAGATGTCTGCCTATTACGCATTACGGGCTCTTCAGCTGTCGGCGGTCTCTGTCAGTCAACAGAGATGGTCGACCTGTACGCTTTTGTGCTGTATGTGTTCCTTCATATTTCCATTTCACTATCACATCAGAAACAGTGGACCTAGGGAGTATGGAAATCTCGCGTACGGACGTATGACACAAGCGACATCCAATCACCTGACCACGTTCGAAGTCCGTGAGTCCTGCTGAGTGCCCCATTCTGCTCTCTCACGATGTCTAATGGCTACTGAGGTGGCTGATATGGATTACCTGGCTGTAGGTGGCAGCACAATGCACCTTATATGAACAAAGTGTGTTTTTGGGAGTGTCCGGATACTTTTGATCACATAGTGTACCTCTTCTGGAATCCTGACGTGGAGGCTACAGAATGTGACAACGGTACTGATCAGGTATCTGCTTACGGAGGGCTGAATACTCACACGCTATTACCAAATCCTTCATAAATAGGCCACCAGATGTCATATTACAGCACGATAATAAAAGGCAACACGCAGCCGTTTACACTACAGACGCATTGAAGAAAGTGCTTGACTGGTCTCCCCGATACAACGATTTGAATCCACAAAGGGATATGACTGGAAGACGTAGCTACAGTAATTTCTCAAAAATATGCAGATAACCCCATGTAATGAGGAACTGATTGTTAAATGTCATGATAGGTGGACCCGCCGTTGTAATCGGAGGCGGGTAGTGTTTCATTATCAGTAGAGGCTCAGTAACAGCAGTATGGGTAGGTTAGCAGAGCAGTAAAAGGAACGAGGAAACAAATGGAAATTATTTATCCGCCACTGATCTTCGACGTCATAACAACAATCCAGCCGAGTGATATTTACTTGTAAAGTGCAGTTTCTCACTAGTAGTTTGCGTTCGCATTCTGAAACAAGAATTGAAGACAGTGTATACAAGTTATTTCTTTTACTAGCTGTTTTCACAACTCTTGATTACAAAGTACTTGAGCACTCAAGTATAAAGTTTCGTTACGATTAATTTTGGAAATTTGTGGTAAGGACTATGGGACCAAACTGCTGAGATCATCGGTCCCTAAGCTTACGAACGACTTAATCTAACTTAAACTAAGTTACGCTGGGGACAACACACACACACACACACACACACACACACACACACACACACACACACACCAATGCCCAAGGGAGGACTCGAACCTCCGACTGGGGGAGCTGCGCGAACCGTTACAAGACGCCCCAGACCCCACGGCTACCCCTCGCGGCCGTTACGTGTGGTCTGTCTCAACCACTGCAGCAAATTGTTCTGTTTGGTAACTGCATTACATTATCTGTTAAAGTAACTACATTGATTGGTTACTGAATAGCATTTTAATATGTATGTATGATGTTCTGAATGATTATTGCAGTTACTACGTTACTAAATAATTATTTCACTCTGTGATGCAATATAATTCGTCGTTATGTGCTCCATGTCGACCTTCCATGTGTTTTGTTTCATTTTAATTACAAATTGTTAGTTCGTGAATACAAAAGTGCTATGTTATTACCCCCCACACTTAAAGTTCGCTATAACAAGGCGTTCGGTGGTCCGGTGTCTTCAGGGTCAGATTTTTATATAATTAACATATTTAATAGTAAAGCACGAAATTGAGAAAGGCAACAATTTCCTCGATATAATATTCTTAGGCTGTTTCCTCCCTCGGCGCAACGTGCCTCAAGTCATGACTCATACAGAGATTGGTGATGGACACCAATACCGAAAGGAATGTAAGTTCAGTCAATTAATACGAGGTATATGACCATCGTTATAAAGTTTGATAAAGGTAGCACTGGTGCTCTATGGCGTAACACTTTACACTTCCGTCAGTGTACGCCTCACGTAATAACTGAAACGACAGGTAGAGATTAGGGTACCTACAATGATATAAGGGGCATTCACTTTTCCTGCACTCCAGTTGCAAGTGATTAAAAAAGTCGAGTGACGTAATGGAATAAAGTGCTCTCTGTCCTCCTTTGGAGAGTATGTGCGTGGGTGGTAAACAAGCGTCACGAATAAAGACTCAGCACTACTCTGACCGCCTTGGTTAAGTCGCTAACTCGGGCTTTCCACCCCTTAAGGGAACACAAAAAAAAAACTTACAAATTTTATTTGCGGCGCGCACATTTATTGGATGATGATGGGCGGAGCGCATGAATAATGCAGTAGATGCTGCTGCTGCCGCTGTACTTTGGTGGAGCGACTTTTAGCCAGCCGTCAGGAGCTTTCACGGCGTATCTTCAGCGCTTGCCCGCTATATTACTGAGAAAACACGGACGCCGTCCTCCTCCCGGGGCGATGCGACTTCCCCCGCATGGTAAATATTTCTCGTCTGTGAACACCGTAATCGGATTAGGAGCTTGTTTTTGGAGTTTCCTTGATGGCCGCTTAATCCGGTCCTCTTTTCAGACTCTCGAAGCCAGTTATATACCTCGACGCGCTTCTTTCCCCCAGGCTGTTTTGACTTGAGTACAACGTGTCGAAACGGAATCACATATGGGAAGGTGTGGCAGTATTGGGTACTGAGGCCAAAATGAGTAACGGTGTTTTTTTGGCTTGTAGGTGCTGCCATCTCTCCCACATTGTTAGAACTATGTGGAGAGGTCGAGGTGAAGTGTCTTACAATGAATCAGCGCCATTACATGTTGTGTTCCTGATTGTTATGCTTCGATGCTTTTTTCCTATACGTTTCCTCAATATTCAGGTCTTAATACCTCGGAAGTAAGTAAATATATGTTTATTAAAGTTAAACACTTAATACTCTGTCGATTTTATCATCAACTTCATTTTTACTTAGTTTAAATATTAATTTCATGGTGGTCACTGAATGTTTTCAGATCTTAATGTTTTTTTTCATTCGATTGACTGCAGAGCGGAAAATTCTACCGCTGACAGCCCTCCCCCACCCTCAACAATAACAGTAAAGGGAAAAGAAGAGAATGTTTAATTTGTAAGTGTGGTCTTGTGGCAGAATGGGGTAGGGCAGATTGGAGTACATTGGCCATAGGGGCACGACTGCTAATTGGTATTATTTCTTAAACTGCCGTCAGAATACGGCACCAACCAACGGAGTTGGTAGTAACAATATCGCCGTGTTCCCACAAACACAGCCGGGCAGTCAGATTGTCGAGCGAGAAAGGGGGCATACTTTATGATCTCTTGTTGGTGAAAGTAAATTTTGTTTGTTCAAGATATATCTTTGTCTACTCCAAGAAAACGGTCTTACTAAACAAGCTAAGTACAGGTCCCTAGATTAGGGATTATTGTGACACTGTATGCGGCGATAAATGTTTAAAACGTTTTCGTAAGCGAATTAAAATAATGCCAATTTGGCGATTGGGTCTAATGGCCCATTTAAGAAGGGGCACGTCGGCCAACCTTGACTGCTCTCTTTCTATAAGTAATCCTCTTACAAACTTCATATAGTACGACATAGTCAAAGTCTAGATCATATCCAAAGCAATTTTTACGTAAGAAAATAGTGTCCAACAGTGATTTTCAACAGGTAACGAATATGCGAAATCTGATTATTTCTCTTTTCGAGATTTTTATTTTTATCGATGTTTTCGTACTTAGCAGGACCAATCCTAATGCTGTTGATTGTAGTTTAGCTGTTGTAGGTGACCCTTCAACAGCAAAAGAACGCCATGTAAACCTCTGCTGCCAGTAACAACGCCTGTTAAATTAAACATCACAGTACCCAACCAACTGTGCGTTCCAACGGTCGAAGAAGTCAAGCCATTTGAGGAATCGCAACAAAGAAAAAGACAGAAAACAAACGAAATGGAACTTCAGCAATACTGACATACAGTCCAGTGAAATATGAGTTACAATGCGAACAACAAGGCTCCACAGAAAGAAAGATGAGAATGCTTTGTGTCTGAAACCATTTTCTCACAGCAATGCAGGAGATGAATGGATTCTATGTACAAGTTGTAAGCGGTGGGCACGTCTGTCACGTTGTAACCTCCCCACAATATTTTAAATGAAATGACAATAGTTAATAGAAATGCTACTGGACATTGCTCTAAGCGTAACCTGCCCACAATCAAATGTACTGACAATGGCAACAAAAATGTGAAATTCGCAATCTGACTCAACTATAAATTCTTCAGCAAAAAATTAAAGTCTATTCAGTGATAAGAAAATTCAATTAAACCGAAACATCGGTCTTTGGCCCTGTGTAAAACAATCAGAATTAGATTCTTACCTCAGTATAACTGGATGTCAAATTTCTGCTCTTATCTTTGCGCACGGCTTGGAGGAACTGCATTGCAAATAATAATATTCCTTTTTTTTTGTGATGTTACTGAAAATTTTCTTTAAAAGAAGTGGAATGAAATGGGAAGTGCAACGAAATTTTTAGTTCAATAAAAATTAAAATTTTGAAAAAAATGCTTTTGAAATAAAATTATTATTGGACACTTGTTCGAGAATAATTACAATAAATAAATTTTTACATTATCTAATGATTATATTAATTATCAGTATACCTCATTCAGCATCTTGACCAGTGTTACCGACCGCCTACATCACACAACCGCACTGGGCTGCTACTACTGACCGACCGCTCTGCATGACGACTATTAGCGTACTGCCCTCAACTACTACTACTGACTGACTGACTGAGAACCGCTCGCAACACTCGCGCGGTCAAGCGCAAACTCTCTGGTCACAGATGCTACAATGCCTCGCCATCGCTGCTATGTTACATACGTGTTTCAACGTGTTGAAATTGACATGAAAATGAACTGTATTATAAGAATTTGAACTGCGGAAATCCTATCGATCACTCAGGGAAAGAGTGATAAAAATTCTGGACATACTTTTCAAATGGTTCAAATGGCTCTGAGCACTATGGGACTCAACTGCTGAGGTCATTAGTCCCCTAGAACTTAGAACTAGTTAAACCTAACTAACCTAAGGACATCACAAACATCCATGCCCGAGGCAGGATTCGAACCTGCGACCGTAGCGGTCTTGCGGTTCCAGACTGCAGCGCCTTTAACCGCACGGCCACTTCGGCCGGCCGGACATACTTTTCTTCACACTGTTATTACAGAAACGATAACAGGGTTAATAATTGCAATTTTTGTCATAGAGGTGTACGAATTAACATTAAAATTGACTGTTAGTATTAAAAAAGATATATTTTCAATCAAACAACTAATGTCGTTACTAAATTAAATGACAATATCAAACGGATCAAACTGCCTCAACTGCAGGGCCAACGTAGCCCATGAGTGAGGTGGGTTAGCCCAGGTAATGTTACTGTACGAAATATTTTTTATGATCAGTCAAACAGCGAGAAGCTTAATTGTTATGTTGTAAAGATGCTGAAACAATGTCCCAATGCTTCCTTCTTGTAAGTCAATGGAAACATTTAAAATAGAAGCTGGAGGAAATCAAGAAAAAAAAGTAGGTCAACTTGCTCAGGTATCCCCTACTGTCCATTCCGTCTCATTAATACCTCGTCGTTCTGCCCCACTGTGCGGCTGGTCCCGGCGGAGGTTAGGGTCTTCCCTCGGGCATGGGTGTGTGTGTTTGTCCTTAGGATAAATTAGGTTAAGTAGTGTGTAAGCTTAGGGACTCATGACCTTAGCAACTAAGTTCCATTAGATTTCACACACATTTGAACGTTCTGCCCCATGTCAATTGTTTCTGCGGTTTCTAGATTTTGTACACAAAAGATATTTTTTGCTTTATGTACAAAAGAAAAGCTAACAGCCGAAGTTGGGCTATTATATCGATACAAGCGTCTGTAGAAGCTGTAACAACTAGAAGAATGGGTTGGAAGAAAGCAGCAACTGAGTTTAGCGTCCCTCAAACGACGTTAGAGCTTCATATGAAGCAAAAAATGATAACGTAATCGTCCTGAAAGAGCAATAGATCGGTTTAATTGTGTCTTTACTGTACAACAGAAGGCCGAAACAGTCAGGTGTTTGACTAAACTGAAAGGTCAACTATTTGGATTAACAACTAATGAAGTTAGAGAATTAGCCCATCAACTGGCTAATCGTGACGATATGCCTCATCCATGTGGAAACGATAGAAAGACAGGAGTAGAGTGGACAAAAGTATTTTTGTGGCAGTGTGAAGCATTGAATTTACAGAAGTCATAAGCTACTACAGCGGTTCAGAGTATGGGCTTTGCTTAACAAGCAGTTGACCTATTCTTTGACTTACTCGATAGTGTTGTCGATGAATATAAGAATACTTGCTCTGACAGGATGTAGGCAAGTAGGAACGCTCGCCTCTGCTGAAAGAGGTGACACTCTGACGGTGAAGATCTGCCTTTACCCATCTGGTGTGTGCGTCCCACTGGTGTGAATGTTCCCAAGGAAACGCATGAGGCAGCAGTTGCAGACTGGTCTCCCAGCTGGTTCAATATCAGAGGTTCATGGTAGAAGCTGGATGACAACACCACACTCCTTGTTGAGTAGTGATGTCTGCAGAATGTAGCTTTTAGGTTTCCAGTCCAGAGAGCATATTATTACCAATTCCAAGAGCAGCACAAAATATAAAACGCTTCTCAAAAACTGGCTAGGTGCGAGTAGGATTCACAATCCGATGGTTCCATGGACACTTAATAATATATGTAGGCAGTTAATCGATTCCGATAGTCGAGAATCTCTACGTTTTTTGCCCGTTATTGACTTTGATACTGACAAGGTATCGGTTCCAGAAATTAAAACATTCCAGAATGTTTTAATTTTATGTTTGATGTCGGATAACAAACGATAAAAGTAATATTTTTTGTGCGATAAAATTTTAAAAAATCTAAAATTTTACGATTATTTTCTTCAACTGAACTGTGAAACCTTGCTTCTTGCAAATTTTGTGATTCTAGTTCAAGGGTTAGTATCCTACACATTTTGGTGAGTGAGTTTGCGAGTATCAAAATATGTGACATAAGAGGCCGTATCTTTCCACTGCATTAACATATATATTTTCACTGCATCAACATGAAGGCTTACATTTGCTACACCTGCATGGGGCTATCGACTTTAGTATCTGATCTAAATTTTAACTTGATATGTGTACTTGTTCCTGAGAGGAAGAGGTCTTAACAGACGGACAGTTTAATGACAAATGACAGAAATTCTTTTTCTTGTGAGATAATTACAGATTAACTTCAAGTAATTGCTTAACGCCAGGAGTGGTGGAACATTAACTGTCGCAGGAAGTTGAAACAAAATCGTAAACAGATCAGAAATGTTAGGGCTCCGTATGACTGTTTTAGTGGAACAGTTATAGTCATCGGGGACTTTTATGTTAGGCTACTATTATAATCGGCTCACTCGCGAAAAATTATCAGAACTGACATTATTACGGAACTTCACCATAAGTGAACTGTTTGCTGGAATTTTGTACGTCCATCCTTTTAGCAGGAGGTCTCTGGGACGACGGCCTTTTACTATCGTGACAAAAATTAAAAACACCTACAGCCGTCCTTATGATTTTAATTTATTTTGTCGCTACCTGTTTCAACGCTTCAGTGCGTCAAATTCAGGCTGTCTTTCATGTGGTGCAGGTTGGTAAAATCCCCATGCATAACTCATCAGTTGCCAGCATAACTGGATACGCAGATAATGTGTCAGCACTCCAACCATCAACTGCCAGTTGGCAACTGTTAGGTTATGCATCGGGATCTTACCTACTTGCTTCGCATCAAAGACAGCCTGAAGACGACGCAGTGAAGCGTTGAAACTGGTAGCGACAAAATAAATTAAAATCATTTGGACGGCTGTAGGTATTTTTATTTTTTGTCACAATGGCTGAAATTGTCTGTCTCAGTTGAACCCCCCCCCCCCCCCCCTCCCCTCTTTTTTTGTTAGCGTTGTCAGCGTTCTGACTGGTTTGATGCGGCCCGCCACAAATTTCTCTCCTGTGTCAACTTTTTCGTCTCAGAATAGCACTTACAACCTACGTCCTCAATTATTTGCTGAATGTATTCAAAATTCTGTCTTCCTCTACAGTCTTTTACCTCTACAGCTCCCTCTAATACCATGTAAATCATTCCCTGATTTCTTAACAGATGTCCTATCGTCCTGTCCTTTCTTCTTGTCATTGTTTTCCATATATTCATTTCCTCAGCGATTCTCCGGAGAACCTACTCATGCCTTACAACATCAATCCACCTAATATTCAGCATTCTTCTGTAACACTACATCTCAAATGCTTCGTTTCTCTTCTTTTCTGACTTTCCCACGGTCTGTGTTTCACTGCCGTACAATGCTGTCCTCCAAATGTACATTCTTAGAAATTTCTTTCTCAAATTAAGGTCTATGTTTTATACTGGTAGACTTCTCTTGGCCTGGAACTTCCTCTTAGCCAGTGCTAGTCTGCTTTTTATGTCTTCCTTGCTCCATCCGTCATAAGTTATTTTGCTGTCGAGGTAGAAGAATTCCTTAACTTCGTCATTTTCGTGACCGTCAATTCTGATGTTAAGCTTCCCTCTATTCCCCTTTCTGCTACTTCTCATTACTTTTAGATTTTTCCGGTTTACTCTCAGTCCATATTCTGCACTCATTAGACCGTTATTTTCATTCAGAGTATCCTGTATTTTTTTTTCATTTTCGCTGTGGATAGCAATGTCATCAGGAAATCTTGTCACTGATGTCCTTTCACCTTGAATTTTAGCTCCACTCTTGAACCTTTCTTTTATTTCCATTGTATAGATTGAACATTGGGAGGGAAAGACTACATTTCTGTCGTACATACTTTTTAATCCGTGTTCTTCGTTCTTCGTGTTCCACTCTTATTGTTGCCTCTTGATTCTTGTACATATTGTAGCTATACTACCCGCCTATCCTTATAACTTACCCCTACTTTTTTCAGAATTTTCTCATTCAGCCTAAATACCAGAACTGCCGCAATGTTTCTGTTCGGGTCTTAGAAAGTTATAAAGTTTTATTCGCAGCTCTTCATTAAACATAACTACGTTAAACGGTTTAAAAAAGCCATAGCCTGCAGTTACTAACTGAATTACAAACAACCTGCTGGCAGCTCCCATCGCTCGGAATTATGTCTAATCATTTACGTCCATCCTGTTCTATTAACCAATACACTAAAATCTTATGTCGGCTAAAATGAAGTAGGTACTTCATCCATAGTTCTAGTAGCAGACTTGGGCATAATCGTACGGAATTTTATAGGCACCAGACGTCGCCAATGACTGACGTACATCACAATAAATTACAACGACTGTTTTCTGAATGTGCTGTAACAAGGTTTTCGAGTGGTTATAGATAATAGCACAGAGGGTCTGACAGAAGTATATACCTTCCAACAAAACCTTCAATGTACTACAGCTACGTACATAATTAGTAGTTCAGAATGGAACCGAGTTTCTAAACAAAAAATACTGAACGATCCTGCAGATGTATGATATTGAACGCTGGTATGGACATATGGCATGTTTATAACGAAAGCCGCTGATGATTGCGTAACACAGTAGCTGTCAAACGTACTTGCTTAAGAGCCAATATTGACGCCCGTACTGTGACACCTTGGGGCCCATGCGAAGGGGCGCGGTAATGTGGCCACTCAAACAGAAATTCATTTTTCACCAAATCGTGGTTACCCATGGAACCTTACCACTTACACATTTTGAAACTACATATTATAAAAATCATACTAAATATTATAAGTGAAAATGAAAATAATATATTGGAACTTCATGCACTTTTCTGAAGACTTACAACGTGACTAATTTTCGATACTTAGGCGTGTACTGTGGCCGGTATAATCGCAACAGGATCCAAGGTTTCTTTTTATGATGTTAACATTACACCATGTATTCTTCCGCCTTTGATCCAATCTCAATGGATTTCGTTTTACGTGGAGCGGAGGCCAAGCTGTGTCCAGTACAATCAGGTACCATCATAAGGATACGTTTTATGCTGTGGTAGCCGGCCGCTGTGTCCGAGCGGTTCTAGGCGCTTCAGTCCTGAACCGCGTTGCTGATACGGTCGCATGTTCGAATCCTGCCTCGGGTATGGATGTGTGTGATGTCCTTAGGTTAGTTAGGTTTAAGTAGTTCTAAGTCTAGGGGACTGATGACCTCAGATGTTAAGTCCCATAGTGCTTAAGGCCATTTGAACCATTTTATGCTGTTTTACACGCACATAGACTGTGCGCTAATGCGGGACAATAGCCTTAACGGCACATTTAACTTGGACAGCATTGGCCAGCCAGCTGATCTAACTAACCTGCAATTATGTGAGCAGTTGTGATTCAGACGTAAAAAGAGACGAAGAGAGAAACAATATTTTTAAAGAGACTGAAATAATAGTCGGCAAAATTGCAGCACTGCCGCACGCTTCTTAGGTGGCCAGATGGCAAAATGCTCTCGTTATCACCTAAGATAGTATTCTAATTACAAACAAGTGTGACGAAAATCCTAACCCAGACACAGGGTACTTTTTCTGAGCGAGCTATGTGTGACGCAAAAGCTTACTTCAGGGATTTCACCTACTGTTGAATACTGAAGCCACTCAAGGTATTAATCACAGTCAGTCGTCTGGTGATCTCTTAGCTCCATCTTTTTGCGAATCCGAGAAGTACATTTCAGTTCTGTGACTGTCATCTGCTACATTGATAACGAGTCGATCAACAACAGAATCCACGAAGTCACCCAGCCGCCGCATTTTCTCCTCTTCTTTTATGAAGTGCCGCGCTGCGTGTGTTATTCCAAAACGTCTGGCAGCTTAACAATCTTGTTATTTCTCGCGACGAATCCCTTAACTTGGCTCCGGATCAGTTCTGCTGGGTTCATATTGCAATGGTACAGTGTGAAATGTAAAAATACAGCACTTGTATGGTGTTCTAGTTGCTATGAAAACGATTGTTTTCATGTTTCTACGACATTTATCACTTTGGTTCATGTGAGACTGTATCTGTGGCACAAAACAATGGACATAGTCCAAATAGAGTAAGTAATTAGTTCATCAATTTTGTCCTAAAACGTTGAAGCGTTATGTTTTCGTAAGTTAAGCAACCTTTATAAACAATCTTTTATAAAATATCAAAAATTAATAACTTATATTTGAAATGAAAAGAGGATTTTCACGTGAAATATGTAATTAGAAACAAGAAGACGTGCATTATTCATAAAAAAATGATTCAGTTTTATAATTACGAGATGTAGGTATTTCAAATTGAACGAAAAAAAAAGGATGACTAACGCGACACTTGAAACACTGATCCATGAATGCACAAGACTATCAGCCTACTACGCTAGCGATTCACTAGAAATCGAGCGTGTAACTGGCTCTCAAGTGTATGAAATACAGTCCCTCGGACAACTTCAATGCCGAATTTGTCTGTAAATTTACGATAAACATTAAGAACAACCTCATTCTCTGCACTTTTTAACCTCGTCCCGCACGTGCGTTTCACTACGGAGCAGGAAGCAGCCTTAACCATTTTCATACTGTGTGTTAACATCGCAACAGAGCACAATAGTACAGACACTGTGACTGTACACCATTCCTGAATTAAAAACTCATTTCACGAGATTCAGAAGTAAAATATCTAATGCATAAATAGGACCTACTTCCAAGGGCGTAACAACATCAGTGTACGTGTGCTTCTGCTTCTGGCCAACCATTGCGTTTATGTTTATTTACATCAGGTTCGTTCTTGTGATGAACAGAATATAGTGGCTGAAAGAATACCAAACGGCCGCAACAGACTGTTTTCAGGCGGACTTTTGTATTAGCCCAATATAACATAACAGGGACGGTTTTAAATAATAGAGGCCGGGTCGGATAACGGATGATAGCTCTCGGTATAAAAGGGTTCAAATGGCTCTGAGCACTATGGGTCCTAACTGCTGAGGTCATCATCCCTTAGAACTTAGAACTTTTTTTTTTTTTTTTTTTTTTGTCATCAGTCTACTGACTGGTTTGATGCGACCCGCCACGAATTCCATTCCTGTGCTAACCTGTTCATCTCAGACTAGCACTTGCAACCTACGTCCTCAATTATTTGCTTGACGTATTCCAATCTCTGTCTTCCTCTACTGTTTTTGCCCTCTACAGCTCCCTCTAGTACCGTTGTTGTTGTTGTTGTTGCTGTGGTCTTCAGTCCTGATACTGGTTTGATGCAGCTCTCCATGCTACTCTATTCTGTGCAAGGTTCTTCATCTCCCAGTACCTACTGCAACCTACATCCTTCTGAATCTGCTTAGTGTATTCATCTCTTGGCCTCCCTCTACGATTTTTACCCTCCACGCTGCCCTCCAATACTAAATTGGTGATCCCTTGATGCCTCAGAACATGTCCTATCAACCGATTCCTTCTTCTGGTCAAGTTGTGCCACAAACTTCTCTTCTCCCCAATCCTATTCAATACTTCATTAGTTATGTGATCTACCCATCTAATCTTCAGAATTCTTCTGTAGCACCACATTTCGAAAGCTTCTATTCTCTTCTTGTCCAAACTATTTATCGTCCATGTTTCACTTCCATACATGGCTACACTCCATACAAATACTTTCAGAAAAGACTTCCTGACACTTAAATCTATACTCGATGTTAACAAATTTCTCTTCTTCAGAAACGCTTTCCTTGCCATTGCCAGTCTACATTTTATATCCTCTCTACTTCGACCATCATCAGTTATTTTGCTCCCCAAATAGCGAAACTCCTTTACTACTTTAAGTGTCTCATTTTCTAATCTCTAATTCCCTCAGCATCACCCGACTTAATTCGACTACATTCCATTATCCTCGTTTTGCTTTTGTTGATGTTCATCTTATATACTCCTTTCAAGACACTCTCCATTCCATTCAACTGCACTTCCAAGTCCTTTGCTGTCTCTGACAGAATTACAATGTCATCGGCGAACCTCAAAGTTTTTATTTCTTCTCCATGGATTTTAATACCTACTCCGAATTTTTCTTTTGTTTCCTTTACTGCTTGCTCAATATACAGATTGAATAACATCGGGGAGAGGCTACAACCCTGTCTTACTCCCTTCCCAACCACTGCTTCCCTTTCATGCCCCTCGACTCTTATAACTGCCATCTGGTTTCTGTACAAATTGTAAATAGCCTTTCGCTCCCTGTATTTTACCCCTACCACCTTTAGAATTTGAAAGAGAGTATTCCAGTCAACATCGTCAAAAGCTTTCTCTAAGTCTACAAATGCTAGAAACGTAGGTTTGCCTTTCCTTAATCTTTCTTCTAAGATAAGTCGTAAGGTCAGTATTGCCTCACGTGTTCCAGTATTTCTACGAAATCCAAAGTGATCTTCCCCGAGGTCGGCTTCTACTAGTTTTTCCATTCGTCTGTAAAGAATTCGTGACAGTATTTTGCAGCTATGGCTTATTAAACTGATAGTTCGGTAATTTTCACATCTGTCAACACCTGCTTTCTTTGGGATTGGAATTATTACATTCTTCTTGAAGTCTGAGGGTATTTCGCCTGTTTCATACATCTTGCTCACCAGATGGTAGAGTTTTGTCAGGACTGGCTCTCCCAAGGCCGTCAGTAGTTCCAATGGAATGTTGTCTACACCCGTGGCTTTGTTTCGACTCAGGTCTTTCAGTACTCTGTCAAACTCTTCACGCAGTATCGTATCTCCCATTTTATCTTCATCTACATCCTCTTCCATTTCCATAATATTGTCCTCAAGTACATCGCCCTTGTACAGATCCTCTATATACTCCTTCCACCTTTCTGCTTTCCCTTCTTTGCTTAGAACTGGGTTTCCGTCTGAGCTTTTGATGTTCATACAAGTGGTTCTCTTGTCTCCAAAGGTCTCTTTAATTTTCCTGTAGGCAGTATCTATCTTACCCCTAGTGAGATAAGCCTCTACATCCTTACATTTGTCCTCTAGCCATCCCTGCTTAACCATTTTGCACTTCCTGTCGATGTCATTTTTGAGACGTTTGTATTCCTTTTTGCCTGCTTCATTTACTGCATTTTTATATTTTCTCCTTTCATCAATTAAATTCAATATTTCTTGTGTTACCCAAGGATTTCTACTAGCCCTCGTCTTTTTACCTACTTGATCCTCTGCTGCCTTCACTACTTCATCCCTCAAAGCTACCCATTCTTCTTCTACTGTATTTCTTTCCCCCCATTCTTGTCAGTTGTTCGCTTATGCTCTCCCTGAAACTCTGTACAACCTCTTGTTTAGTCAGTTTATCCAGGTCCCATCTCCTTAAATTGCCACCTTTTTGCAGTTTCTTCAGTTTTAATCTACATGTCATAACTAATAGATTGTGGTCAGAGTCCATATCTGCCCCTGGAAATGTCTTACAATGTAAAACCTGTTTCCTAAATCTCTGTCTTACCATTATATAATCTATCTGATAACTTTTAGTATCTCCAGGATTCTTCCATGTATACAACCTTCTTTCATGATTCTTAAACCAAGTGTTAGCTATGATTAAGTTGTGCTCTGTGCAAAATTCTACCAGGCGGCTTCCTCTTTCATTTCTTAGCCCCACTCCATATCCACCTACTACGTTTCCTTCTCTCCCTTTTCCTACTGTCGAATTCCAGTCACCCATGACTATTAAATTTTCATCTCCCTTCACTATCTGCATAATTTCTTTTATTTCATCATACATTTCTTCAATTTCTTCGTCATCTGCAGAGCTAGTTGGCATATAAACTTGTGCTACTGTAGTAGGTGTGGGCTTCGTATCTATCTTGGCCACAATAATGCGTTCACTATGCTGTTTGTAGCAGCTTACCCGCATTCCTATTTTCCTACTCATTATTAAACCTACTCCTGCATTACACTTATTTGATTTTGTGTTTATAACCCTGTAGTCACCTGACCAGAAGTCTTGTTCCTCCTGCCACCGAACTTCACTAATTCCCACTATATGTAACTTTAACCTATCCATTTCCCTTTTTAAATTTTCTAACCTACCTGCCCGATTAAGGGATCTGACATTCCACGCTCCGATCCGTAGAACGCCAGTTTTCTTTCTCCTGATAACGACATCTTCTTGAGTAGTCCCCGCCCGGAGATCCGAATAGGGGACTATTTTACCTCCGGAATATTTTAACCAAGAGGACGCCATCATCATTTAATCATATAGTAAATCTGCATGCCCTCAGGAAAAATTACGGCCGTAGTTTCCCCTTGCGTTCAGCCGTTCGCAGTACCATCACAGCAAGGCCGTTTTGGTTATTGTTACAAGGCCAGATCAGTCAATCATCCAGTTGCCCTTGCAACTACTGAAAAGGCTGCTGCCCCTCTTCAGGAACCATATGTTTGTCTGGCCTCTCAACAGATACCCCTCCGTTGTGGTTGTACCTACGGTACGGCTATCTGTATCGCTGAAGCACGCAAGCCTCCCCACCAACGGCAAGGTCCATCATGGTTCATGGGGTGGTGGGGGGGGGGGGGGCGAGGGGCCTCTAGTACCATGGAAGTCATTCCCTCTTGTCTTAGCAGATGTCCTATCATCCTGTCCCTTCTCCTTATCAGTGTTTTCCACATATTCCTTTCCTCTTCGATTCTACGTAGAACCTCCTCATTCCTTATCAGTCCACCTAATTTTCAACATTCGTCTATAGCACCACATCTCAAATGCTTCGATTCTCTTCTGTTCCGGTTTTCCCAAAGTACATGTTTCACTACCATACAATGCTGTAATCCAGATGTACATCCTCAGAAATTTCTTCCTCAAATTAAGGCCGGTATTTGATATTAGTAGACTTCTCTTGGCCAGAAATGCCTTTTGTGCCATAGCGAGTCTGCTTTTGATGTCCTCCTTGCTCCGTCCGTCATTGGTTATTTCACTGCCTAGGTAGCAGAATTACTTAACTTCATTGACTTCGTGACCATCAATCCTGATGTTAAGTTTCTCGCTGTTCTCATTGCTACTACTTCTCATTACCTTCGTCTTTCTCCGATTTACTCTCAAACCATACTGTGTACTCATTAGACTGTTCATTCCGTTCAGCAGATCATTTAATTCTTCTTCACTTTCACTCAGGATAGCAATGTCATCAGCGAATCTTATCGTTGATATCCTTTCTCCTTGTATTTTAATTCCACTCCTGAACCTTTCTTTTATTTCCATCATTGCTTCCTCGATGTACAGATTGAAGAGTAGGGGCGAAAGGCTGCAGCCTTGTCTTACACCCTTCTTAATACGAGCACTTCGTTCTTGATCGTCCACTCTTATTATTCCCTCTTGGTTGTTGTACATTTTGTATATGACCCGTCTCTCCCTATAGCTCACCCCTACTTTTTTCAGAATCTCGAACAGCTTGCACCATTTTATATTGCCGAACGCTTTATCCAGGTCGACAAATCCTATGAAAGTGTCTTGATTTCTCTTTAGCCTTGCTTCCATTATTAACCGTAACGTCAGAATTGCCTCTCTCGTCCCTTTACTTTTCCTAAAGCCAAACTGATTGTCACCTAGCGCATTCTCAATTTTCTTTTCCATTCTTGTGCATATTATTCTTGTAAGCAGCTTCGATGCATGAGCTGTTAAGCTGATTGTGCGATAATTCTCGCACTTGTCAGCTCTTGCCGTCTTCGGAATAGTGTGGATGATGCTTTTCCGAAAGTCAGATGGTATATCGCCTGACTCATATATTCTACACACCAACGTGAATAGTCGTTTTGTTGCCACTTCCCCCAATGATTTTAGAAATTCTGATGGAATGTTATCTATCCCTTCTGCCTTATTTGACCGTAAGTCCACCAAAACTCTTTTAAATTCCGATTCTAATACTGGGTCCCCTATCTCTTCTAAATCGACTCCTGTTTCTTCTTCTATCACATCAGACAAATCTTCACCCTCATAGAGGCTTTCAATGTATTCTTTCCACCTATCCGCTCTCTCCTCTACATTTAACAGTGGAATTCCCGTTGCACTCTTAATGTTACCACCGTTTCTTTTAATGTCACCGAAGGTTGTTTTGACTTTCCTGTATGCTGAGTCTGTCCTTCCGACAATCATATCTTTTTCGATGTCTTCACATTTTTCCTGCAGTAATTTTGTCTTAGCTTCCCTGCACTTTCTATTTATTTCAGTCCTCAGCGACTTGTATTTCTGTATTCCTGATTTTCCCGGAACATGTTTGTACTTCCTCCTTTCATCAATCAACTGAAGTATTTCTTCTGTTACCCATGGTTTCTTCGCAGCTACCTTCTTTTTACCTATGTTTTCCTTCCCAACTTCTGTGATGGCCCTTTTTAGAGATGTCCATTCCTCTTCAACTGTACTGCCTACTGCGCTATTCCTTATTGCTGTATCTATAGCGTTAGAGAACTTCAAACGTATCTCGTCATTCCTTAGTACTTCCGTATCCTACTTCTTTGCGTATTGATTCTTCCTGACTAATGTCTTGAACTTCAGTCTACTCTTCATCACTACTATATTGTGATCTGAGTCTATATCTGCTCCTGGGTACGCCTTACAATCCAGTACCTGATTTCGGAATCTTTGTCTGACCATGATGTAATCTAATTGAAATCTCCCCGTATCTCCCGGCCTTTTCCAAGTGTACCTACTCCTCTTGTGATTCTTGAACAGGGTATTCGCTATTACTAGCTGAAACTTGTTACAGAACTCAATTAGTCTTTCTCCTCTTTCATTCCTTGTCCCAAGCCCATATTCTCCTGTAACCTTTTCTTCTACTCCTTTCCCTACAACTGCATTCCAGTCGCCAATTATTAGATTTTCGTCCCCCTTTACATACTGCATTACCCTTTCAATATCCTCATACACTTTCTCTATCTGTTCATCTTCAGCTTGCGACGTCGGCATGTATACCTGAACTATCGTTGTTGGTGTTGGTCTGCTGTCGATTCTGATTAGAACAACCCGGTCATTGAACTGTTCACAGTAACACACCCTCTGCCCTACCTTCCTATTCACAACGAATCCTACACCTGTTACACCATTTTCTGCTGCTGTTGATATTACCCGATACTCATCTGACCAGAAATCCTTGTCTTCCTTCCATTTCACTTCACTGGCCCCTATTATATCTAGATTGAGCTTTTGCATTTTCCTTTTCAGATTTTCTAGTTTCCCTACCACGTTCAAGCTTCTGACATTCCAAGCCCCGACTCGTAGAACGTTATCCTTTCGTTGATGATTCCGCCTAGAACTTAGAACCACTTAAACCTAACTAACATAAGGACATCACACACATCCATGATCGAGGCATGATTCGAATCTGCGACCGTACCCGTCGAGCGGTTCCAGACTGTAGTGCCTAGAACCTCTCGGCCACACAGGCCGGCTCGGTATAAAAGGGCTTAAAAATTAATTTCATCTGTTGTATTGTGCATATTTTTAGGAAGTAACTAATTATTTTGGGGGGAAACGCCTTGGCCACTCTTCCCGACGAGTAATGTGGCCACTTCCCCGATCGGACCTCATATAGGCATTAGCGATCCACAGATCAAATTACCAAACTGAGACAAATAAGAAGGAGCTACATTTGAAGCTCAAAAGGAATTATATATTAGCAGTGATACTGTAAAAAAATTATTGCTTTCCATACTGGTGAGGTGACGATAATAGTACAAATGATTTACCTTACATCGGACGACTCAAAAACAAAACAGCGATTTTACTGAAAAATAACGAATCTCGTTGGCAAAAAGTATATCAGAACCAGTCTGACCGCTTTTACACTGGCAGAATAATGGTTTAGGGATGTATGGCAGCTTCTGTGTTGGTGAATTGGCAACAACTGAAGGTGTTATGGATCATCGTAAACATGTAGTGGTCAGTTTTCCTGTCCTGGTCACTTTATTACATCTTCCCTCCCGATTCTATTATAACAGGTAACCTTCATAAATTAGTGTGTTGTATTAATTAATAACAGTCATTGCATTATGGGACAGAATCACAAATATTTACTATATGTTTTGAATGCCATTTTTATTTTACTCATTGCATTGTATTGCTACAGTCTCAGTTTGATTTCATATTATTTGCTATAAACATGTATCACATCTGAAGATGACCGTCTCTATAACGAACATTCGTGGCTCTATGTTGCTTCTGTTTGAAACCTAAACGACTACTTCCGATTGGTGCCAGCTGTGCACGCTCATCTGTTGTCAACATTGGAAGACGAACAATGAAATATTTTCCCTATCACTTCTATCAGCAGGGAAACTACGTAGCCACTCTCCTTCTGACATACAGTAGCAGCAAAAAGTATTGGCACAGACACATTTTTGCATCTAATGTAAAAATATAAAGATGCTACGAACATTATATGCATGCCATTAACTCTGACTCACTAAAGGAAATAATTTGTGTATTAAAACATTATACAATCACAACAGAAACAAATGTGATGAGTTACATGAGGTTTTCCCCAGCTCAAAAAAGTAATAACACACTTTCCGACGGTTTTTATTGTGGTTAACTGACAGGGCCGTGCGCATTAGATCTGTGCAATCTGAGTTGACAATTCATTCCCTTGCATTGACGGCCAATGTAAGGGGGATTTACTTATCACGATGACTCAGAAGGGGAAGGGGCATTCTGTGTCATTCCACAACCAAGCTGCTTTATTGCACTTGAAGAGTTAAAGTCACCGTGAGATTGATAAAGAACTCTCTGTTAATTATACAAAAGTGGGGGCAAACATAAAGAAGTTTCAGGAGACTGGAGTAACAGAGAATAAACGCAGATCAGTACGCCCAAGAGTTCTTATATGTAGGGAGCGTCGAAGATAATTCGTTTTGCACAAAAAGAGCCCCTTGGGTCGTTTGTATCTGATATCCAGTCAATTCATAGCAGTTATCTCAGAAATAAGCCATTTATTTCGGAAATTAACCGAAGAAAATATTCGCGGTTCTCCAAGGATTATGTCAGTAAACCGATTGAATAAGCAATTTTAGCTTATTTGGATGTGACGGAAAGGGAAAGGCGTGGTGCAAAATGTGGTGTCACCGCCAGACACCACACTTGCTAGGTGGTAGCTTTAAATCGGCCGCGGTCCATTAGTACATGTCAGACCCGCGTGTCGCCACTGTTAGTGATCGCAGACCGAGCGCCACCACACGGCAGGTCTCGAGAGACGGACTAGCACTCGCCCCAGTTGTACGGACGACGTAGCTAGCGATGCACACTGACGAAGCCTCGCTCATTTGCAGAGCAGATAGTTAGCATAGCCTTCAGCTAAGTCAATGGCTACGACCTAGCAAGACGCCATTAGTAGTTTATTGCCTGAATCTACAGAGTCTCACTTGTATCGTCAATAGCGATGTACAACAAGGATGGATTAAAGTTAAGTATTCCAGCAGCTACGTACTTTTCTTTATAGCATTCATTACGTATCCTGTTTCAGACCTCACGCCATCCTTCGTGTGTTTATAGCGTGCATTGCGGTACCCTCAAATCACACTGTGTCGTCACTTCTGTCGACACATCACAAACTAAATACAGAGCTCCAATCACAGCATATCCTACCTACAGCAAAACATTGGGGAGGAAGCATAATGGTTTGGGGATGTGTGGTAGCTTCTGTGTTGGTGACTTGGCAATAACTGAAGGTGTTATGGATCATCGTAAATATATCGAAGGGTCGCAAGGATATTTACGTAGCAACGCATAGAAACTGGGTCTTGACAGCATGATAGATAGTGACCCTAAATGTCCTAAACGCACAAACGTACGGGTCTGAGAACTCTGGAGTTGTTATTATATAATGCTCCAAGAGGGATTTTTCACTCCACCACAGAGCCCTGATCTTAACCCGATATAGCATCTTTGGCCACTCTTGGATACAAAACTTCGAAAACGTCGTTCTAGAGGGAAGCGGGAGTTTCAGACGGAGTTGTTAAGAGGAATGGTAGAAGACTTCACCGTATTACTCGCAAATTGGTTCACTCTATACCAAGGCGTCTACAAGCTGTCAACAGCACCAGCGATATGCACACACACTACTAGAATTGAGTTACGTGAATTGGAGCGATTTTAACTTCATTTTTGTGTAGGTGTGCCAATAATTTTTTGATGTACAGAGCAAATGATTTCTTCTTGTAAACTAATATTTATGATGTGAGAAACCAGTTATACTACTACTGTACACATCTGTACATATAAACAAATATAACAGTGTCTCGGTATCATCTATGCAGGGCGAACATCAATAAAACCGGGAAACTGCAGGGACGGACTCCTGACGATTAGAGCAGGAAAGGTCCTATGAATATGTGTTGCTAAATCAAATGGCGCTGACGAATGACAATTCCCCTAACCATGTGCCCTGTCTTCCTTGTGTGGTGCAGGCTTTGTGATTGTCGCAGCACTCCGTAATCAGCAGAATGGTCCGGTATTCATATCAGTAACAAGCCGAGATGGAAATGGTCGAGAGGCAACACGACGATAACGAAACAGACACCACACACACAACATTCGAAGCCAGTGATGGGGATAGTAGTTGGTGTCATGCAGGATACACATGATAGTACTTCGGCTTACATCAAGTTGGTGGGCCACTTTCCTGCAGCTTGTACTAGGGTTCGTCTCAATATCCTGTAAGACCTGGTCCTCCTAATCTGGTGTACTCATAGTCCACCGCCTCCCACCACGCTCATCTGTCGGAAAGGACATACGATCACACAAAAGCCCAAAAAGGACTTAAAATGTGGTGTGATGTGCTTGGTGTCTATGAGGCTACATGTTTTGGCATAGCAATGCTGCCTCTCTACCTTTTCCATCTGCTTGGCTGTACACGAACACCATCTTGGCTTGTTCGCGACATGAATGTCGGACCATTCCACTGCTTATAGTACGCCGTGTCAATCACACAGTCTGCAACGCACAAGAAAGACACGGCACTTGCTCAGAGGAACTTTCGTTAGTCAGCGCCATCTAGCGAGGCAACAATGCATTTCCGTGCACATGTTCATAGGTCCTTTTTTCTTACTTTTACAGTCTGGAATCCGCACTTGCAGTTTGTCGCGTCTCGCATATTGATATGGGAACGAAAAAGAACTTTCTGATGGTGTAGTTCCAGAAGGTAGGATTGTGCGTAAGGAAATCGGCACGTTAGAAAATCTGGTAGAAAGGAAACGGGAAGTATTTGAAATGTAGTGCTATCAAAGAACGTTAAAAGTAAATAGGTCAAAAGCATTAAACAAAAGTAATAGGTGACGAAAGAAGTAAGGAGACAATGGGCGGCTGTCACCAAAAAACGTATGGGTTAGTGGAACAGCTGTCACGGTATCCAGCAGTAATTAAGTTGATGATGGAAGCAGCATCATAAGAAGAAGAAAAAATCGGTACAGGTGGACAGCAACTACGATATGCATAAAGGGGGTGTTAGAATTACTAGCAACGAAGATAAGGAAATATTGTAACAAAAGACGAGAAGAGGGAGGGCAGTTTCAGTACCGTATCAGTATCTGTTGATCCAGTGCATGAATCAAGAAGCACACGACAGATAAAGTAAAAGCAGAGGTCACATCCGTGGATCACAATTCGTTGGTGACAATCACTTTGTGTCCTGCAAAGATGAGACTGACGTAAAGTGCAAAGTAGCAAAACAGAAATCACTAGAAGTGAATGTAAAGCTGTGGAAACATGCGTGACCGTGGATAGGACAGATTTTTGGAGAGAAAAGAGGCGTTTAAAGAGCTTAGATGGCACACCAGTTTTAATCACAGAAGAAAAACCTGAGAGGGAAGAAATACTTCTAAAGTGGAAACAATTGTGAAGAGCTTCAAAACAGTATTGTTCCTAGGACCCTTTTTGCTCCATTTCCAACAACGAATCCATCCCTGTAGTTTGTCGGGTATATTAATTTTCACCCAGTATATTTTTGTAATGGTGGGTGTGCCAATACTTTGTGGTGCCGTTGTGAACGGCAAACTTTACGTAGCTCACGACGGAATCCACGAACGTCAGTTAAAATTCATCACACCTCAAAATATTAGTGTCCCTGTGAGTATCTTTGATTATTAGTAATCAAGAAATATATACTCTTAATAAACTCGTAAAGTTAGTTGGCGTTTTTCTAAATTGGAAAAATTTGGAAATTTGTAGTAAGTTCCTATGGGACCAAACTGCTGAGGTCCCTTGGCTTACACACACTACTTAATCTAATATAAACTAACTTACGCTGAGGACAACACACACACACACCCACGCCCAAGGGAGGACTAGAGCATCCGACGGGGGGAGCCGCGCGAACAGTAGCAAGACGCCTCAGACCGCTATTGATACAAGGATGTTGTAAAAGACGGCTGCAGTTTGATGACAACGGATCTAGAAGCAGCGGCGATTAAGAGTTTTATTTAGCTGCGGGTACGAAGTCTTAGACAGGCGCGTGATGGCGCTATCGAGCGGCGGGAGCAAGTGGCACTTAACAGCGAGCTGCAGTACGCCACGGCCCGGCCCGGCCGGGTGAATAATGCAGCGCCGGCCGGGACAGAGGGCCGATATTTAGTTGATGTGCAGCTGTTTTTCCCAGGACGGCGTGGCGCATACATTAGTCATGTGTCGCATTGCCGTCGCAGCGCCGCCTCGCTCCCTCTACGACACTCCGGCGACCACCAATCGCAGTGCCCGCCTGCTCTCCTTACATAAGCCTCCGTTCTGCTTTCCGTTCACGCTACGCGCCGATCGTTACAACTGCGCGCCTTGGTAGGCCCCCGCGACACGAAATGAACAGGTCTAAAACTCTTGTAAACGCCCTGACGCTGAGAAAATGTACGGTGACATTATCGAAGCATTTGGATGCACTGATACACAACACAAAGTTCAAAATTTTTCCAGCAGTTCTTAATTTTTCTAAATTTATTTACACTCTCCAATCACATTAATATGAGCAACCTGTTAAGCAGCGCGGTTCGGTACGAGGCGTGCAGGTAGTCACTGAGGGATGAGGAGCGATCCCAGCTCCAGTACCGTGGCTATTTGCGCTAGCTTTCTTTGTAGAGCCGGCCAGTGTTGCCGAGCGGTTCTAGGCGCTTCAGTCCGGAACCGGGCGTCCGCACTGGCGCAGGTTCGAATCCTGCCTCGGGCATGGATGTTTGTGATGTCCTTAGATTAGTTGGGTTCTAGGGGACTGATGACCTCAGATGTTAAGTCCTATAGTGCTCAGAGCCATCTGAACGATTTTTCTTGGTAGAGGATTCATGACACACAGCCCAATCGTGGCTGTACCCATAGATTTTCGATTTGGTTTTAATACGATTTCGGTGGTCAGGAGAGTATGGAAGACTGATCCTGGTGTTCATCGATCGTAAACGTTCACAGCGAGCTGTGTGGCACGCTGAATTGTCTTGTTGGTAAATGTCGTCACGGCAAGGAAAACAAACTGCTTGTTGGGATGTACATGGCCCCCAAGGATAGACGCATACTTCTGTTGATCCATTGTGCTTTCCAGAATGACGAGATTGATACGCCCTGCTGGTCCCGCAGGACAGGACAGATAGTATAAATTGTGGAAAGGGGCCAAAATGAGGGCTGTCAGTTACACTCGAACATTCAACTTTATTATCTGATCAAACATTACGAAATCCCAAATTATTTTAAAAAAAATCACACACAGCTTAAATCCTTGGGACTTAATTCCGAGCTGAAACCCACTTTAATTTAAAAAAGGTTGAAGGGCAATAGGTTAAAATCCAAGCATAATCTGAAATTTAACAGACAAGCCTTATCTTAAAACAGTTCTTTAGTTAGGTTGAAGTAAACAAGTTAAATTCCAATCTGCTTAAGGCCTAACACTAAAAACTCCATAACATTAATTTTTTTAATACCAGAGGGCTTACGTGAAACAGTTCTTTAATCTAGGCTGAAAGCCTTAAGAGCAAAATAGTTTAAAAAAACGGCTATAAGCCATACAAGTACAAACAACAAGAACAAATTTAAAAATAGGGCAGTACACCCAAGGGCACTTAGATGTTCGATGGTCGACCTGTAATTCGAACACTAACGCTCGCTTACGTGAGACAGGCAGTCGGGCCAACCATTCATGATCCGACGACAACCCGACTGACAGACAACGGACCCGCCGACAAGATAACTTCCATTTCACCCGACCAGCACACAACAGGGAGTTCAACGCAACAACGTAGAAGATAATGGCGCCCACAACCAATCATACATGGAGCTGTCAAACTACACACCGTGCTGAGCAGTAACAACACGATGAGGAAACTACACTGCCTGAAATTTACGTCAGCGGCCAGGCTAGGTAACCGGAACATTAACGGCCACAAGGCAGAAGATTCTGATGGTGCACTTCAATTCAAACAGCCAAATACAGTGAATTTTCCAACTTGAAAACCACATGGTTGCTCGCGGGAATATCCCAACAGCCGACAACGAACTCCAAACGACACAATGTGAACAGTCTTGACTTCCTGGTAGGTTAAATCAAAACTCAACTTTGATTTCCCGGGTTACTGAGTCACGGACCTCGTAGCAATGGGAACGGCTCCACACACTCTGACACCGTGTAGAGATCGCCCGTGGGCCCGGCCAAACTACGTTCTACCGATAATTCCTCGCTGCTCTGCACCAACCGACCGACTGCTGCACAGCACCACGGGGACAGCACTGAAATAACTGGGCAGTCGACATCGCAGGCTACACACAATTTCACAAACACTTAGATGAAGAACGTGACCAATGCTAAAAGCAGTGACTGTGGAGTCACAGAGACGAACCACGAGTTGAGAGACACACCGCCAACCCATAAGCGATTGGCGAGCAAATACACGTCGTCCGGTAAGACGACCAACCGATAATCAACCAAGACCGTGCCCTCTCAAGCCATGTGTGCCGGCAACGGTCGGGCGAGTCATGGCTGTCCGGACCTCACTGCTGCTCCAACCCGACCGAACTTCTGAAGCGTCCCAACTGTCTTACTGTCAGGTCAGAACCCCACTGCTGGCGCGTTCCAGAGATCGCCTTGGGAATGACACAAAAAGTTCCCCAGACAATAATGCTCACTCGTCCGGCCTGGACTCTTGCAACGATTGTTGCAGGGTTTTTGCTTTTAGACATTTCATGCCGATGGAGCAAAAAATGCTATCCATCTGAAAAGGTCAGTTGTCGCTACTCAGTGGACGTCCACTTTCAGTACTGCCGCGTAAATTGCAGCAGTCTGCATGTGTCTACGAACCAGGCGCCTGCTGCGGATGCCCATACATCGCAACGTTCGCTGAACACCGCTAGTAGCCCCCTTGGTTCATCTGGGTGGTCAGGTTCCCTCGATTGGCTCGTGCATTCGCTCGTACACATTTCGGCAACCTCGGCGCCAGTTTTCGACAGCGCCATTTTGCCATGCACGGTATTCTTTCACCAACTTGGGGCGCGAACAGTTTACAAACTTAGCCGTTTCTGAAATGCTTCTACCGTTGGCCCGAAAGCAAATGATCATGCCCTTTTGGACGTCAGATAAATTGTTCCTTTTCCGCATCACAACAGCGACTGCACTGTTTTCCGCGTCCCCCGGACACGCTTTATATACCTTCCATTGCTAGTGCTGCCACTTGCCGTCAGTAAGTGGCTACTGCTCGTTTCCATCGAAGGTGACTGGACCGTGTAATTCCTTTCAGTAAATACCGCTGACGCAGTAACGAAAAGCTGCTGAATCATTGTGGGGGATTAAGCTAGCCGGATATACTCCACATCTCACCGCTCCATTACGGCATTTCGTGGTAGTACAGCCCATTCCCAGTCTGTGTCCGCTTCAAATGAATTAACAGCGCACGGCTCACTGTTTACTTTGTCCGCCTTCCCTATGTGACCATTTGCACTAAATGAATAAAAGATGCCTGTAAGATTAATGTTACCTCGACAACTCCTCCTTTCTTTTTTGTCGTCTTCTGACTGTCTCGGTGTAGCCCGAGACGAATTCCTCTCTTGTGCCAACCTCTTCATTTCAAAGGAACTTACACTCGAAGTCCCCAATTATTTGTTACATATGTTCTATCGTCATCTACCGTTTGCACCCTCTGCAGTTCCCTCTAGTTCTGTAAGAGTATTGTCATATCGCTGACTTAGTTGTGGCGTATCTTTGAGGGCAGCCGTGTCTGTAGAGTCGAGCGCGGGACACGGAACTGTTGTGTTGTGTGGTGTGTAGCTCTGCATGTGAGAGGCATTGTTAGCATGGAAGTTGAAGTGTTGTTACAAGTGCTGTTACAGTAAAGTGATAAAATAAGCAAATGATTCAGAGGAAAGTGCGCCAAGAAGTAATTTAAAAATGAGCAGTGTTGCTGATAACGTACACTCCTGGAAATGGAAAAAAGAACACATTGACACCGGTGTGTCAGACCCACCATACTTGCTCCGGACACTGCGAGAGGGCTGTACAAGCAATGATCACACGCACGGCACAGCGGACACACCAGGAACCGCGGTGTTGGCCGTCGAATGGCGCTAGCTGCGCAGCATTTGTGCACCGCCGCCGTCAGTTTCAGCCAGTTTGCCGTGGCATACGGAGCTCCATCGCAGTCTTTAACACTGGTAGCATGCCGCGACAGCGTGGACGTGAACCGTATGTGCAGTTGACAGACTTTGAGCGAGGGCGTATAGTGGGCATGCGGGTGGCCGGGTGGACGTACCGCCGAATTGCTCAACACGTGGGGCGTGAGGTCTCCACAGTACATCGATGTTGACGCCAGTCGTCGGCGGAAGGTGCACGTGCCCGTCGACCTGGGACCGGACCGCAGCGACGCACGGATGCACGCCAAGACCGTAGGATCCTACGCAGTGCCGTAGGGGATCGCACCGCCACTTCCGAGCAAATTAGGGACACTGTTGCTCCTGCGGTATCGGCGAGGACCATTCGCAACCGTCTCCATGAAGCTGGGCTACGGTCCCGCACACCGTTAGGCCGTCTTCCACTCACGCCCCAACATCGTGCAGCCCGCCTCCAGTGGTGTCGCGACAGGCGTGAATGGAGGGACGAATGGAGACGTGTCGTCTTCAGCGATGAGAGTCGCTTCTGCCTTTGTGCCAATGATGGTCGTATGCGTGTTTGGCGCCGTGCAGGTGAGCGCCACAATCAGGACTGCATACGACCGAGGCACACAGGGCCAACACCCGGCATCATGGTGTGGGGAGCGATCTCCTACACTGGCCGTACACCACTGGTGATCGTCGAGGGGACACTGAATAGTGCACGGTACATCCAAACCGTCATCGAACCCATCGTTCTACCATTCCTAGACCGGCAAGGGAACTTGCTGTTCCAACAGGACAATGCACGTCCGCATGTATCCCGTGCCACCCAACGTGCTGTAGAAGGTGTAAGTCAACTACCCTGGCCAGCAAGATCTCCGGATCTGTCCCCCATTGAGCATGTTTGGGACTTGATGAAGCGTCGTCTCACGCGGTCTGCACGTCCAGCACGAACGCTGGTCCAACTGAGGCGCCAGGTGGAAATGGCATGGCAAGCCGTTCCACAGGACTACATCCAGCATCTCTACGATCGTCTCCATGGGAGAATAGCAGCCTGCATTGCTGCGAAAGGTGGATATACACTGTACTAGTGTCGACATTGTGCATGCTCTGTTGCCTGTGTCTATGTGCCTGTGGTTCTGTCAGTGTGATCATGTGATGTATCTGACCCCAGGAATGTGTCAATAAAGTTTCCCCTTCCTAGGACAATGAATTCACGGTGTTCTTATTTCAATTTCCAAGAGTGTATTTATGTATCCTGTCGGTGCGTGTCGTACCGTACAGTATCAATCATCCGCGCCGTGTTCGGTCTCCTAGAATGAATTAATGTGAATCAGCAAAAACTAGTTACCATAAGAGAGTGCAAACAAGTGCCAGTGTCTTGTAGCGAGCGTGAGAACGTGCGTCCCATCATCGCGTTTCCGCATCAACAATCAGCCGCGCCTCGACGGTTACGCGCACGCTCGTACAACTGAGAACTGTGAACCGTAAATTTAACTTTGTAAACAGCGTTAAAATTTATTACTAGTGTCTAGGAGGACTGGTACCAAATATCTGTGTATGCGTGACGAGCGTAAGAACTTCCGTGCGATCATTCGGCTTCCGCATCATCAACAATCACCCGCGTCGTGTCGGTTACGTGTACGCTCGTCCAAGTGATATTGTGGACAGATAAAAATCAAGATTGTTAATTGGGATAAACATTTACGACTTAGAGTGTAAACAGTGCAACCTGCGATTTCTTTTCGTCTCAGAATATAGTTGTTCATAACAGACGTAGAACAGTGTTGTGCTTTGACGTTGAGTGGCTCCCCTAACTTGCTTGCACATTTCGATAGATAATTTCAGGCAAGCCAGCAGCAGTGTGGAGCAGGACAATACGATCGCCGCGGGATTATCAGGTACGTGGTGTGGACAGGGCGCACGGTCAAGGAACGACAACTACTTTAGGGTCCCCTCTCCCGCCATTTGTACTCCCGGGCTTGTTACAGTACGTCGGAATTATTCCCTTACGCCATAGCGCAGCTAACATTCTGCCCCCTTCTTATTGTCGTTAGTTTGTGATACGTTCTCCGAAGAACCTGCTCATTTTTAGGGTTCTGTACTGCAATCGGTAAAAAGAAACCGTTATATGAGGATTACTTTATTCCTTAATTTACTCATACTCAGTTTGAAGGGACGATCTGTATGTACTTTCTTAAGAGAAGAAAAATTTCTTAGCCGAGATCGCAATAAAGCACTGTATTGCGGATAAGCGATTTCGGTAATCTATGTTACTTTTGTATCCCGTCTGGCAGGCGGCGCGTGGGTCTGCTCCTGTAATTTAGAGGGTAGGCCGAATGTAGGAAGCTAGGACGAGCAGGTGACGTAGAACTCTCGGTACTGCAATTAAAAGTGGTTTTACTATATCTTAACACAATAATAAACGTGAATACATATCTTTGTACTGAGGAGCAAGTAGCTGCGAAGCCGGATGTATCAAAGCTAACAGAAGTTACACAGGCATAATCTGTAGTGGCTCGCTCACTAAGAAAATGAAACAATGTTGGATGGTCGTCTGCTCGTGATCAAATGGGCTGAATGGCAGCTAACTCTAAATATAGATACATGTAAATTAATGCGGATGAATAGGAAAAAGAATCCTGTAATGTTTGAATACTCCATTAGTAGTGTAGCACTTGACGCAGTCACGTCGATTAAATATTTGGGCGTAACATTGCAGAGCGATATGAAGTGGGACAAGCATGTAATGGCAGTTGTGGGGAAGGCGGATAGTCGTCCTCGGTTCATTGGTAGATTTTTGGGAAGATGTGGTTCATTTGTAAAGGAGACCGCTTATAAAACACTAATACGACCTATTCTTGAGTACCGCTCGAGCGTTTGGGATACCTATCAAATCGGATTGAGGGAGGGCATAGAAGCAATTCAGAGGCGGGCTGGTAGATTTGTTACTGGTAGGTTTGATCATCACGCGAGTGTTACGGAAATGCTTCAGGAACTCGGGTGGGAGTCTCTAGAGGAAAGGAGGCGTTCTTTTCGTGAATCGCTACTAAGGAAATTTAGAGAACCAGCATTTGAGGCTGACTGCAGTACAATTTAACTGCCGCCAACTTACATTTCGCGGAAAGACCACGAAGATAATATAAGAGAGGGCCGGCCGGAGTGGCCGAGCGTTTCTAGGTGCTACAGTCTGGAACCGCGGGACCGCTACCGTCGCAGGTTCGAATCCTGCCTCGGGCATGGACGTGTGTGATGTCCTCAAGTTAGTTAGGTTTAAGTAGTTCTAAGTTCTAGGGGACTGATGACCTCAGATGTTAAGTCCCATAGTGCTCAGAGCTATTTGAACCATAGGATAAGATAGATTAGGGCACGTACAGAGGCATATAGGCAGTCATTTTTCCCTCGTTCTGTTTGGGAGTGGAACAGGGAGAGAAGATGCTAGTTGTGGCACGAGGTACCCTCCGTCACGCACCGTATGGTGGACTGCGGAGTATGTAGATGTAGATGTAGATGTAGATGAATCTGGAGCGGCGCTCGCAGAGCTGCACAGCGCCGGCTAGAGGGCGCTGTGGTTGGCGAAGATCTTCCACTCTCGTAATGCCAACCCTAGAAAGGGCACCTACGCTGTGGCATCGTAGCAATCGATACCACAGTTACCATCATCAGATCCTCGCACAGGTTATTATAAAAATCTTGTGCCAGATGCGCACAAAATCTTTTCATTAAATCTCCAGGAGCACAACTTATGACATGAATCATGTGTTGGCACGTCAAAAGAAAAAGTTAAAATTACGTTGCACACAAATCGCCACAACATTGCATCCATATGATCGCACGTCATGCTTACTAGGGCGCCACGTATGAGAAGAACTGTTTTACACGTTGTCAGTTCACCTCATGCATTGGCTGTTGACAGTAGGCATGACGTGCGATCATACGGATGCAGTGTTGTGGTGATTTGTGTACATAGTAATTTTAACTTTTTCTTCTGACGTGCCAACACACCATTCATGTCATTTGTTGTGCATCTGGAGATCTAATCTTAAGATTTTGTGTGCGTCTGCCACATGATTTTTATAATAACCTGTTCGAATATATGATGATGTTAATATAGTTTACTGAAACCAGTTACCTACAACGCAGTGTTTTTATTGCGATCTTGACTAAGAAGTTTTTTCTGCTAAGAGAGGATTACTTTGTTGTCTGTTTTTCCTCTGACCACCTGTCAGGAACGGGAAGACGTTTCAAGTTGAAATGTATGTCACATGTTAAGGTCTACGGTTCCTTGGCGATGTGAAAAGGTGATGCTTCTAAGTCAATGCAATCAAAAGATACGGTCATTTATGTCACATATTTTGATACTAGCTAACTCATGCATCAAACCCCAGAGGGTACTTTCCGTCGACCAAGAATCATGAAATTTGGCAGCAAGCATGGTTTCACACTACAAGCAAAGGAATAAATACGAATGATATTAATTTATATTTATATCACGCAAAAAATTTCCTTTTGTCATTTGTTATCCGATTTCATACCTGAAATTAAAGCATTTTCCAAAGGCTTGGAGACCATGGGATCGATATCTTGCCAGTATCAATGTCAATAACAAGCAAATATCGTCTAGATCCTAGATTCCCGGAATGAATGAACTGTCTACATACGTAATTAAGCTTATACGGAACCCCTCAATGTGTGACTCCTACTCGCACCTAACCAAATATTTGTCATTCCACCCAATTTCCAGCATACTTCCGTAACACCACATGTCAGACGCTTCAACTCTCTTCTTCTCCGGTTTCTTCACAACACACTGCTACTGTACGATGCTGTGCCCCAAACGTACATAACCCGTAATTTCTTCCTCAAATTACAGCCTATGTTTTGATACTAGTAGATTTTTTTTGTCCGTGAATGCCCTCTTTTGCTGTACTATTCTGCTTTACATGTGTTTCTGACTCCATCCGTGATTTGCTATTTTGCTTCCAGCGTAAGAGAATTCCTTAACTTCGCTTACTTCATGTTCACCAATTTTGATGCTAAGTTCCTAGTTAATGTCATTTCGACTATTTCTCATTACTTTTGTCTCTCTTCCACTTACTATCAGTCCATATTCTGTACTCGTTAAACTGTTAACTTCATTCAATACGCCGTACAGCTGTTCTTCACTTTCACTGAGGATATCCTTTCGCCCTGAATTTAGATCTCTATCGTAAACATAACAGTCAATCCCGTCATTGCTTCTTCGATATACATACTGAACCGTAGAGGCGAAAGACTACATCCCAGTCTTACAACATGTATAATCCGAGCACTTTGCTTTTAGTCTTCCATTCTTACATGACATTAATCGAAATAGCATTCATAGAAATTCCCTGGAACGAAGCGCGTCCCACTTGCAGGGTTGAAGAACAAAAATGTAGCACGGGTAAACAGCTGTAACAGGGGTGTGGACAGCAACACAAATCTAATTTTTGGGTTGCTCATGCGAAAGTTCTTACAGTCATAGGCAGCTTGGTAAAAAATGCATTTCGTCTTAATGAGTTTCACTGCACAAGACATGGTAATAAAAGCGTGCAGAATTCGATTGGCTGAGGGTGAAATCAGAGGAGCAATTGCCTCAGGGTGTTGTTATGAACAGAGATTTTATCTGCATGTTGCAGCCTGGGGCACTGATACGACAGTGAACTCAAAAGTACATACGCTTCGCATTCAGTATCAAGGAATCATCTTCTTTTTGAGACGGTTGCACAATGTGCCTGCTCCCTGACACAGACCTTGTAAAAGTTGCCTCTTGGTAGACCGAGACGAAAATCATTGGCCTTCCTTCGGCTGTTAGCTTCAGACAATCTGCAGCACTGCCTCCTTACTTTCTGTCTACATATTTGGTATTGTAGGCACGCTCCACCATCAGGAAAGAATGAATGTTGAAACTACAAATGACACATAGAAAGTGCGCAGATAAATTAAAGAAAAGTAGAGTGGAAGCGACGCGGAAGTTACGCCGATTAAAGAAAACGTATTACTGAGAACAGCCAAATACTCTAACATTGTATATCGGTAAATTCTTGGACAGAATCACGCGATTTATTAAAAATCCAAAAGCAAATCTCAGTTTTCGTACTGAATATGCATTAGATAGGTTTGAAATACCCCACAAACAACAAACAAGTGTACCACTTGTCAAAGTCTGGTATCTACAAAATTAACTATGCCGGTTGCCAGTAATATTATATGGATGACACGGGACGTAAATTTAACACTAGATGTAAAGGTTGACTCAGCTCAATAATTCCACAGTAGCAGCACATTTGAAAGAAACAGCACACACTATTTCAAATTCCACCAAAGCTGTACAAACAATACATACAAGCAACAAACGAAGAGTTATGTATGCATTCGAGGGAATAGAAATGTAAACGCATACTGAAAGAGGACGTGATAGTCTATGGTATGAACGAGCAGAATTACGTGGCATAAGATTTCACAAGATTGTAGCCGAGTATCTGACGTAATCGAACGTATAAATTTTGCAAATAAGTGCACAGTCTTCAATTATGTGTGTGTTATTATATGACAACTTCCAAACTCGTCAACTTGTGGAAGTTTTAAATTTCAGTGCCCGCAAATGTTTGTCTTTGAAGCTTTGACTTCATTTTATAGAATGACTTACAGTATGACATAAGCATTAACATATTTGCGTGTGCGACGTGAAATACATACACGATAACAATTTTAAATACACCAACGAAAGGTACATGACAGTGAGGCACCCTATCTGTGGCAATGCACATATCGATAGTTGCCATAAGTTGGTCAGTGGTGATTCTATCGGCATATCTTTAAACAGCTGTTGATTGGGAAGTCAAGGCCCCACAATCCATTGAGTGGTCTACTGTGAACAGCGGACAATTTGAAAGGTGTCTCGACGCCATTGTGGTGGTAAGCTTACGTGCCTTTGGTTAAAATATATTTTCCTTTGAGTTATGTCACAAACATAATGTCTCATTGTTGTTGTTGTTGTTATGGTCTTCAGTCCTGAGACTGGTTTGATGCAGCTCTCCATGATACTCTATCCTGTGCGAGCTTCTTCATCTCCCAGTACCTACTGCAACCTACATCCTTCTGAATCTGCTTAGTGTATTCATCTCTTGGTCTCCCTCTACGATTTTTACCCTCCACGCTGCCCTCCAATACTAAATTGGTGATCCCTTGATGCCTCAACACATTCCTACCAACTGATCCCTTCTTCTAGTCAAGTGGTGCCACAAACTTCTCTTCTCCCCAATCCTATTCAATACCTCCTCATTAGTTATGTGATCTACCCATCTAATCTTCAGCATTCTTCTGTAGCACCACATTTCAAAAGCTTCTATTCTCTTCTTGCCCAAACTATTTATCGTCCATGTTTCACTTCCATACATGGCTACACTTCATACTAATACTTCCTGACACTTAAATCTATACTCGATTTAACAAATTTCTCTTCAGAAACGCTTTCCTTGCCATTGCCAGTCTACATTTTATATCCTCTCTACTTCGACCACCATCAGTTATTTTGCTCCCCAAATAGCAAAATTCCTTTACTACTTTAAGTGTCTCATTTCCTAATCTAATTCCCTCAGCATCAACCGACTTAATTCGACTACATTCCATTGTCTCATGTCTCATCTAAGTATGTAACAGCAAGCTAGTAATTTAGTTTATGAACAAACTGCAGCCTTCTTAGTGTGTTATTCCCCCTAGGTGTAATGACCTCCCTAAGGTTCCTTTTCGACCGATTGTAACACTGGTTCGTTGGTTGGTTGATCTGCGAGAAGGGGCGAAACAGTGAGGTCATCGGTCCTGTCAGAATAGGGATGGATGGAGAAGGAAGTCGGCCGTGCCCTTTCAAAGGAACCATCCCCACATTTGCCTGAAGCAATCACGGGAAATCGAAATCAGGATCCCCGGACGCGGGTTTGAAGCGTCGTCCTCCCGAATGCGAAACCAGTGTGCTAACCACTGCGCCGCCTCGCTTGGTAGTAACAGTGGTGCTCAGACAAATCGTGCAGCAAAACACCGTGTTACCTGTTGAGCCCTATAGTAGGTCTGTGTGAGCACCACGTTAAGAACTCGGCGGATTTCTTATGTCGATTAGTCGATTAGAGATAATGCGTTTGAATGAGTGTGATACTCTACTAAGTTTTTATGTGGTCTCTCTCTTCACTGGTGTTCCTCTGTCTTACTCGTTACGACTGATTGAGATTAGATGTGTTGACTTCCATTTATTTTTTATTGAAATACCAACACTACTAACAGACAGATGGAGATGAGATGGGAAGCCCGTTGTCACCTATTATTGCCAATTTGTATATGGAAGATTTCGAGGGACGTGCCTTACAGTAGGCGGCTTTGAAATCTCCGATTTTTTTTCAGATATGTAGACGATACTTTTGTTGTTTGGCCCATGTCATCTCGAACCCTAAGAGTTGTTCAGTCGAGTCAGCCCATCTCGAAGTCAGCTTTCGTTAGAATGGTTATAATGAAAGACAGATTAGACGTGCGTTGTGCTATCGGCCAACTGTGTACCGCGCGGGTGATGACAATACCGAGGTGGCTCGAAAGTCTACGCCCTTTTTGCCTTAGACAGAGAGCAGCTAGAACAGGATTCGTCTCATTTTGCTGAAATATTAGGTGAAGTGTGTTTTCCGACCATCATCTAAGATATGGGTCCTTTTGGGTTCCGTAAAAGGTGATCTTGGTTTACGAAAGTTGGGAGTCTACGTATTTCCTGCAGCTGTGGCATGTCATACATTGGACTATGGAGGACCGGTGTACTGAACGACAGCGACACACACACTTACGACAACCGAGAAAATCCGCCATTGGAGAACACTGCCTTGGCACCGGTCTCCTACGGAAATTCTGACGTGCACTTCGAGCTAAGGAAGCTGTTGAAATAAAATTGGCAAATAATTTCATAAATGGATGTGGCGAGTTCTGTTTTAATTCTGCATAGAATTATCCTCTCTCACTTGTAAGAACATAGAAAACGGGAACAAAAGAGAATCGAAGCATTTGAGATGTGGTGCTACAGACGAATGTAGAAAATTAGGTGGGCTGATGAGGTAAGCAATGAGGAGGTTCTGTGCAGAACCGGAGAGGAAAGGAATATGTGGGAATCTCTGATAAGGAGAAGGGGTAGGATGACTGGACATATCTTACGAAATGAGAGAATGTCTTCCATGGTGCTAGAGAGAGCTGTAGAAGGTAAAAACTGTAGAGGAAGACAGAGATTGGAATACATCCAGCGAATAATAGAGGTAGTAGATTGCAAGTGCTACTCTGAAATGAAGAGGTTAGCACAGGAGAGGAATTCTTGTCGGGCCGATCAAACCAGCCAGAAGGCTGATGACACAAATAAAAGCCTTTTCGAAGTACCAGAAAAATAAGTATTTGCAGTTATCTTTAGAAAATTAAAACTTCATTATTTAGTTACATTACACGAACAGTTGACAGGAATACTCTCTTTGAAAATCTCAATGTAGCTGGGGTAAAATACGGGCAATTAAAGGTTATTTACAACTTGTACAGAAAGTAAACGGCAGTTATAAGGTTCGAAGGCTATGGAAGGGAAGCGGTGGTTGAGAAGTTACTGGGGCAGAGTTGAAGCCTATCGTGATGTTATTCATTCTATATGTTGAGAAATCAGTAAAAGAAAACAAAGAAAAAATTGAAGAAGGAATTAGCAAGAAGGGACATGGTATACTTACAGGAGAACACATTTGTAGATAACTGAGGATCCTACCAAATCCTTGCTAGACATAAGTCTTAAGTCTTAGAATTATGCACTAAGGAACAACAAATGACTTGGAAGATCAGCTGAACGGAATGGACACCGTCTTGAAACTAGGATAAACTCTGATGAGCCAAAACGTTACGAGCACCTGTTTCGTCCGTCTTTGGAACAAAATACGTCACTGATTCTGCGAACCAGGGATCCGAAAGTTTGTGGAGATAGGTAGCATTAGATGTCTGTTCTCAGATCATGTCATTCACTTAAATAACAGGCTGCTGATTTGTGTCCGCTATGATGGCGCCCGGTGGCGACCCAGGTGGGTTCCACTGGATCTACATCTGGCGAATCTGGTTGCCGAGACATCAACGTGAGTTCACTATCATGCTCCTCAAACCACTGTAGCACGGTTCTGGCTCCGAGACATTGACAGTTATACTGCTGGAAGATGATATCGCCGCCGGGGAAGAAATAAAGAATGGAGGGATGCAGTTGGTTCTCAGCATGTCTTCGATTACTACCACACGGCCCATGCAAATGCAGGACAATGTACCCCTAGCATAATACAGCTCCCATCAGCTTGCGTCCGTGGCGTGCAGCACGTTTCGAACAGCCGTTCACCTTGATGAGGGAGTTTGTGGAGACGACTCGTTTTCGTTGATCAACGGTCGAATCCCGATGGCCCCGTGCCCGCTGCAATCGTAATTGACGATGGCGTTGGGTCAACATGTGAACACGTAGGAGTGGTCTGCTGCGGAGCTTCTTGTTCAACAATCTCTGATGAACGGTGTGGTCCAAAACAGTAGTACGTGCACCAGCATTGTCCTTTTTCGGCAGAGATGCCACAGATCACCGTCTACCCTACCTTACAGAGCAGAGAAGCCTCCCAACCCCACGTTCTGTGAAGAGTCGTAGACGTCCAACCATTTAGCGCTAGTGGTATTTTCACTGTCCTTCTACCTTTTTCCGTAGATGCTCACGACAGTATTAACTGATCATTCGACCGTGTCAAAGTCACTTATTTCAACAGATTTCCTCATTTGCAGCCAATCTCTTCGCTAGGTTGATCCCTATCGGGGTCTGCTCCGCCTACACCCTTTTGTTACTACGTTACGTGCCCGCAACGCCACCAGGTGGCATCCAGCGGGGCAGTGGGCAGTGGTCATAATGTATTGGCTGTTAAGTATAAGATGAACGTTTAAAAAAGAGGGTAATGAAATACAGCCGAACTAAATTAGGTGGTGCTGAGGGAAACAGATTAGGAAACGAGACACTAAAAGTAGTAGACGAGTTTTGCTGCTTGGGGAACAAAATAATTATGATGGCCGAAGTAGAGAGAAAATAAATTGTGGACTGGCAAGGACAAGAAAAGACAAAATAATTATGATGGCCGAAGTAGAGAGGAAATAAATTGTGGACTGGCAAGGACAAGAAAAGTGTTTCTAAAGAAGAGAAATTCACTAACATTGAATATAGACTTCAAATGTTAGAAAGTTTTTTTATGAAGGTATCTGTCTGGAATGTAGCCATGTATCGAATTGAAAGATGGGCGATAAACAATTTAAACTTGAAGAGAATAAAGGATTTTGAGTTGTGGTGCTGCAGAAGAATACCGAAGATTAGATGGGTAGGTACTGAATATAATTGGGGGGCAAGAAATCTGTGGCACAACGTGACTAAAAAAAGGGACTCGTTGAAGGGACACATTCTGAGACATCAAGGGATCATCAGTTTAGTATTAGAGGGAAGTTGGAGCGGGCCTGGTAAAAATAGTAGACGGAGTCCAAGACATGAATGCAGTAAGCCGATTCAGAATAGTGTAGGTTGCAACAGTTATTAGGAGATGAGAGGTTTGCACAGAATAGAGTGGCATGGAGAGCTACATCAATCCAGTCTTTGCACTAAAGACGACAACAGCGCAACATCACGAACGGAACCTCTCCGAACGTGGTCACGACAATGTCTTACTAGCTCGGAGAATACACCTCAGGCAAGAAGAGACAAGGTATACTCACAGGAGCTCACGGTTGTAGATAGCTGCCGGGCCTACCAAATCCTTGTTACACAGACATAAGTCTTCAGTCTTTAAATTATGCAGTAAGGGACAGACTAAAATAACCCATTACTATAAATTTTGTGACGTAATTGCATATCACAAATGCGAGGTATCAAGACCGCGTTCAGTGAAACTGAAACCTGCCAGCCGGTCGGAGTGGCCGAGCGGTTCTGGGCGCTTCAGTCTGGAACCGCGCTACCGCTACGGTCGCAGGTTCGAATCCTGCCTCGGGCAAGGATGTGTATGATCTCCTTAGATTAGTTAGATTTAAGTAGTTCTAAGTTCTAGGGGACTGATAACCTCATCTGTTAAGTCCCATAGTGCTCAGAGCCATATGAACCATTTTGAAACCTGCCGCGACTGCGCTGCGGTCGGTATATCTCATTCCTAACCGCTACCTGACGTTGCGAAGGAAGTGTGAATTACACGGCCTTTTTTCCTGTTCTCTACTCTTATTGCTAGCTCTCTACTGGCAACTTCTTTGGTGGCTCCAGTCCCTTATTTTTTCTCCAGTTATTCTGTAACTACAAGACTGCCGAATAATCAGCGGAAGCAATCACATCTACGAGGGCGTGCTGAAAAGTCATGCCTTCGAAATTTTTATTCTGCTCTCAAAATCAGTTGAAGTATTAATGTATTGCATATTACTCCTTCGAATAGTAGCGTGTAAGATGGCGGTGTGAAACGTTGCATCGCCGGTGCGTGATAGAGTGCAGTAATTGACATTTTAATCGCAGAAAACGTGCCTCCAATTGAAATCCATAGAAGAATGAAAGCTGTGTACGGTGATGATCGAATCGCCATCAGTAATGTGTGACGGTGGGTTGTTTGTGCTCGTAACGAAGGAAACAGTCACGGTCATGCCAACCTCAACACGTATGAAAGAGTTCGGAGTGCACCACCGCGATGAGAAACATTGGAATCGAGTTGATGAACTCGTCAGATAAAATCGTCGGATAGCATACAGACATCTCGCAGGCAAGTGTAGCATATTATGATAGCGTGTATAGGCCCTCACTGTAGAACTACGATACAAAAACTGTGTGCACGGTTGGTGCTCGAATGCTCACTCCTGACAAGGATCAAAAGAGATTGGACTTCCGTCAACAATTTCTTTGGAGATTGAGCATGATGATCATGAGTTGTTTAAAACATTCTGACAGGTGCTGACAGCTGGGTTCACGATTTTGACGCCGAAAACAGGAGAGCAACAATTGTAACACCTATTTTTGACCCACTTCGTATCGTTATCGATACTCCTCTGCCAATTTATAGTATTGCTTATGTATAATGTTGTATCTGTCATGGAAATTCTTTGACTATGTATACATGTTTCAGTTATGTGAATTTTTGAACGATGTCGTCTAAATTATCCTTGTGAATTTAAATAACTACTGACGTGCTATAAATGACTTGGTCCATAATTAGGGAACGTACGGTTGAATGTAAAAGATGTAGGGAAGCTCCCCAGATACGGCAGTAGCCTGGCGGAGTGGAAAAGTTGTGGGTGGCGCACAAGTGGAAACTCGTCCATTGTGACGGGTAAGGAATCTGGACTGAGCAGTGCTGTGGTTAACACCTAGCAGCAGCAGTGGCTCATATTCCTGGAATTCTGAGGCCATAAGAGCTTAAGGGCAGTATTTTTGGGCCTCGCATTCTGAATTTGGTGATACCATTATCATCGCATGATTTTTGGCCCTATAAAAATATTATTTCGCCGACAAGATCAGCAATAGGTCGAGGCGAACAGTACTGCCATGACTGCATCGCCGCCAGGTTAATGGCCGTTGTAAATTTTGCTAGCTGTGCCACCAACCCTCCAATAAGTTGTTTTGTATTTGGCGCTCTGCAAATGGACCAGGTATTTGTGAAATTTGCTGGAATTGAATAATAATCGTGGTGTTGCTAAAAACTCTATCGTACACCCGTGATTATCCCAAATAACAAACCTGGAAAGGATTCCTATCCTAGGGAATTTGATTCGGAGTGTCCTAATTTATTATGAGAAAGAGGTTGAACTTGAATTTAACGTTGTGTGGTCATTTACACAATCAATTATATTTTTGAGTAGGTCAAAAGACTGCATCTGAAAGCACATTTGTTATTTAAAGAGTTAAAGTTTGTTGTGCTTTACGTATGTAATAATTAATGATAAGAATACTTACCTTTTCTCATACATACTGGTCTAGTTTTGTTAACGAGCATGGATCTTCAAACCTTGAAAGTTTAACGGTCCTGATGGACCAGCCTGGTTATTTATTGAAGCAATGCAAAGGCTCATTCAGAACCAGTGTAGTTAAATTTGCATTATGTTTAGTTGCTTCAAACCAAGTTTAAGAAAGAACTGTTAACTGTGTTATCTATTCTAATGCAAGATGGTTAATGAACAGGCATAGAGACCCTGTATCAGGCAATGAAGTTATAGATTATGGCCATTAGTAGACCCCTTGATTTAAATGCAGAATCATTTCAAGCTTTTCCCTGTTCAGTATTGCCATTAGTTTAGAGTGTGTCGATATTTGGTTTTTTAATCTGTTGCATCTAGTTCATTTAAGGTACGTGTTGTTGAGAGGCCTATGTTGCTGTTTACCATCACATTGGCCATTTGCTTATCTGACTTACTAGTTAGTAGCACATTTATCTGCAAGGTTAGGTTTCTGTGTTGTAGTGTGAGAAAAACGAAAGAGTTTAGTGCGTGTACCAAGGAAGGTTAGGTTAGCCTTAGCACTGCCTTCTGCTCTATCATTATGCTTGATACAAGAATGCCTAATTAGGATGGCGACCAGTTTTCATATGTAATGTTACAATTTGCTTTTGTGCTGAGAGAACGTCTGTTCCTGACCCATCCATTGACTGTTAGTTATACTCTGCTGGAGAGTTTCGTAAACGATTCCCAGTTTGATTGTTCTATTCCCATATCAATGGTCACAACTACTTAAAAATTCCTCGCAGGGGTATAACGTTAGCACTGATTGCCGTTCAAGGTGGTCGGTGATAGCGTTACACTAGACGCCACAAAGGATCACCGACGCCAAGAAAGTTGGGGATTAAGCCATCAGCAGATGAGTCCATTCTGACAGTGCTTCGTGCCTGAAGGCACCACCATAAGTAAACTCTGTAAGGTACTGCGAGATTTTCAGAAAACTGAAAGGGCCAATTCAAAGAGATCTTCCACATGTGGAACACCATCTCCTTCGACCTGACCATACCAGACCACACATGGGTGCTGCAACATCCGCTATAATCGGGCACCTTGTTTTCGCTGTCATCGAACATCCTCCATACAGTCCTGTCTTGCCCCCAACCGATTTTTATCTGTTTCCAAGACTTTCGTTTGGAGGACTTCACTTTGATATCGATGAAGCAATGCAAGTAGAGGTGAAGTTGTTGCTCCATCAACAAAGTCAAACATTCTGTAGTGACGACATAAAAAAACTGATCTGTGGTTGGAAGAAATTAGTTCGTCGCCATGTTTACAACGATGAGAAATACGAGGATTATCCAGAAAGCAACTTCCGATCGGTCGCTTAATGGACACCACAGCCAAAATCTGGTGAAGCTTTGCACAGATGTGTTGAGTAGTGTCTCTAGTATGACCGTCGATCTCATCAAGACGCTCGTTCTAGTTGTGAGCAGACTGTGAGCGAGTAAAGGTGCCTAGAACGACGATGTCTCCCGCCAAGTAGGAGGGCCTGCTGAGAGGCTTCGCCTTAATGAATGCAACCCACCTAACACAGCTGCCACGCACTTCCTTCTTCATGGCAATTCTCAGCCCCACTCTGCAGGGGCAGTGAAGGCGCTCTTGCAGGCTTTTCGATGGGAAGTGTTGGATCACCCACAACACAGCCCTAATTGGCTCGTCCTGAGCATCATCTCTGTTCACCTGAAACGCCGGATACGAAGACAACACTTGGGCGCAGGCTACGCGCTATAGACCAGCGTAGAGAATTACCGGAAAGCACAGGCGGCTGCCTTCTATGAGGATGGTGTTGCAAATTTGGTATAACGCTCCGACAAATGTCTAAGTCGGAACAGCGGCTATGTAGAGAAAAACCTGGAAACTGTAGCTAACTCTTGAAAATAAAATGTTTCTGATTTTCGCTGTGGTTTCCATTTAGCGGGTTATCGTAACTTACTTTCTGGACAACCCCTCGTAGGACTATGGACATGAAGAATAAAGATGCAGAGTGTTAATAAAGTTGGTTTTATTTAAAAAGCTCAACGAGTTTTCACCAAAAGAATTCGGAGGCAATGCTTTTCAACACGCCCACGTATTAAAAATCTGAGAGTATGCACATGGAACGGTTTAAAACGGAATGAATACGTGAAACTAATCGTAGGGAATGCAGATTCCAGTCAGGGATTCATTGGAAGCGTGTTCAGGAACTGTAGGCCACCCACGGGGGAGGTAGCTTAAAATACGACCGATATTCGAATATCTCACGTTGGTCTGAGAGCTTTGTCAGATAGGATTGCCAGATGAAAAGAGCAGCGCGCTTGAGTCAGGGAAACGCTCACGCAACTCCAGTGACATGCGCTACATTGTGCATCACGATGTGTTTTACTATTAAAATTTCTAGAGCGAAAGAGTCAATCAATATGTTGCTTCCCCCAACGCATATTTAGCCAAAAATGGTGAAAGCAATATTAGAGAGATCCGAGCTTTCGCGGAGGATTACCAACAATCATCTTTGCCATTCACCATTCACGACTGGAACAGGAAAGAGAGGAAGTCACAATGCCACAAAAGCACCCTCTGCCTCACACCATAAGGTCGCTCACGCAGTATATACACTACTGGCCATTAAAATTTCTACACCAAGAAGAAAAGCAGATGATAAACGGGTATTCATTGGACAAATATATTATACTAGAACTGACATGTGATTACATGTGACTGGCGTATTGCGATGAGCCAGGTGCTCAGCCACCATTGACCAGACGTTTTCAATGGGTGAGAGATCTGGAGAATGTACTGGCCAGGCCAGCAGTCGAACATTTTCTGTATCCAGAAAGGCCCGTACAGGACTGCAACATGAGGTCGTACATCTGAAATGTAACGTCCACTGTTCAAAGTGCCGTCAATGCGAACAAGAGTTGACCGCTACGTGTAACCAATGGCACCCAATACCATCACACCGGGTGATATGCCACTATGGCGATGACGAATGCACGCTTCCAATGTGCGCTCACCGCGATGTCGCCAAACACGGATGCGACCATCATGATGCTGTAAACAGAACCTCGATTCATCCGAAAAAATGACGTTTTGTCATTCGTGCACCCAGGTTCGTCGTCGAGCATACCAACGCAGGCGCTCCTGTCTGTGATGCAGCGTCAAGGGTAACCGCAGCCACAGCGTCCGAGCTGATAGTCCATGCTGCTGCAAACGTCGTCGAACTGTTCGTGCAGGTGGTTGTTGTCTTGCAAACGTCCCCATCTGTTGACTCAGGGATCGAGACATGGCTGCACAATCCGTTACAGCCATGCGGATAAGATGCCTGTCATCTCGACTGCCAGTGATACGAGGCCGTTGGGATCCAGCACGGCGTTCCGTATTACCCTCTTGAACCCACCGATTCCATATTCTGCTAACAGTAATTGGATATCGACCAACGCGAGCAGCAATGTCGTGATACGATAAACCGCAATAGCGACAGGCTAGAATCCCACCTTTATCAAAGTCGGAAACGTATGGTACACATTTCTCCTCCTTACACGGGGCATCACAACAACGTTTCACCAGGCAACGCCGGTCAACTGCTGTTTGTGTGTGAGAAATCGGTTGGAAACTTCCCTCATGTCAGCACGTTTTAGGTGTCGCCACCGGCGCCATCCTTGTGTGAATGCTCTGAAAAGCTAATCATTTGCATATCACAGCATCGTCTTCCTGTCGGTTAAATAGCGTGTCTGTAGCACGTCATCTTCGTGGTGTAGCAATTTTAATGGCTTGTAGTGTATGTAGCTATAGATCTAGATATACGATGAATTGAGATGGCAGAAGTTATTGTGAGCAAGGTAAAACAATATACGCTGGTTTTAGGAGTAAATAGTGCAGTAAGAATGTGGAATTAGCTCTCTCCTGGAAGAGGAAGAACACGAAAGAATAAAAGGCGTGCTGAATTCCATGGACATGCTGAGGGACGGCGATGTGCATTCCAGACGCTTCTGCAGCACTGACTGCGAGGAACGGCGATTTCTGTAAAATGTCTCTAAGAAGAAATTTTTGGTTTGAAAATTAACTCGGCACCATGGCCGAGATACTAAAACACATTGACATTGTGGGTCACTGTTTCGCTTGTCTGCTCTTCATCACTGATGTATTATTAATGAAGGAGAGTCGGTGACACAAATTACAGGTACCTGAACGCGTGGTGTTATTGTGGATTTGATGCTGTTCGTCTCTGCAGTGTTCTATTAAGTGAGGACACGAAACTCTGTCGGTGAAGAGACTCTGGAACTGATAGCTTTCTTGATGCTTTCCGTAATCAGACGCTCATCAGTAGCACCCATTCAACTCACAATCAAATTATCATCGGGAATGATTTTTATCTCATTCTCCCAGTTCATTCGATATCTGAATAGGCCCTTCTCGCTAGTGTTGAATTTGAAGCTTCTGGTCTACTGGAGAGATGGGTATGGGTAGATTTACTAACCAGAAACTACGAAACGATTTAGATACCAATGGAAGGGCTGATTCAGAGTTTTGTTTCGAACTGTAACGTCTGATGTCAAGAACATTAGACATGGTAGCAGATACTGTATACCCAGCTCCTGTTAAAAGTGGAAGGTACACCATCAGATTAACAATATGTGAATCATTACGGAGGATGGGAGAGAAGAATGGTAAACTGCTACTCATCACATATCTACATATCTGCAGACCAATGCTGGATTAAGACATTTTCCACTGTGACATTTTTATTGCAGATACACTTATTCTATATCCGAAGTGCAATCGTATGTGACGGTTGCATCAGCCATAAAAAGGAAACTACGTGTTGCATGATGCGCCGATATCTTGACGTTAGATGCGATTATGAATTATTCATCAAACAGTACGCATTTGAAAAAGAGCTGCTTCTCTCCAACCACAATCATATCAACAATTCATAATGTAATGGGATCTTGTCAGTAGATTCTTAACTAAATATTTTGCTTCATTAATATTGGACGTGTTGTAAGCTGGTGCAATATCAGGTTGTACTTTTCGTAGGAAAAAATGTTTGCGGGGGGCGGGGAGATGGGGGGTGGGGTGGGAGAGGAATTGAGGGTGGGAAAGAAAAGTGAGAAGTTATGTACAAGGTGATGACGCGTCTGGTGGAGACAGATTTCATCTTTCCTAAGCGGGTAGAACACGAAATGTTTCATGCATGCCCTTTAGTGCTACGAAAGCAGCAAGAAATTGCTCCTCTACAAGTTGCGGACTATCAGTAGGGGACCGATCAGAAACATGTCTGGTTTTGCGCCTGAAAGTATTAATGTCTCTCCTCTCGTAAACGTTACCGCTCTTCACTGACTGATAACAGGTTTCTTACGTTTAACGCTCTTCCACGGAGTAGTTGTGTAGTCATTTGTGGTAGGGCAGTCTGCCTGTCAATGGATGTTGTACCTCGTTCCACAGGTTTAGTTGGGTTGGGATCACTGCTGTCGGTCGAAGATTCGAATTCATATACTGCCATTTTACTAAAACCCTCGGATAGCGTCGTTGCCTTATGAATGAGAGAATAGTCTTACTAAAAATAAGTAACAAAGATTTGAATATTCTCAGGAAGTACTAACGCAGAATTGACTGTGAAGAATTCCGAGCTCATTCAGTTACAGGCGGTAGAGTGATACATTCGCGTACGTGCAACAGCCACGGTAGTACGTGGCAAATTAATTTATGTACGCGAGACCGTGATTGCATTTCGTACCTCGGAAGAAGTTATGAATTGTTTCATGTGAAGTAACACAATAACTAAATTTCATGGGGCAAATATTTATGTAATGAACTGATCTATGTGTCTACACGGCAAATGTGATTGACAAATGGGTCAAATGGCTCTAAGCATTACGGGAATTAACATTGGAGGTCATCAGCCCCCTAGGCCTAGAACTACTTAAACCTAACTAACCTAAGGACATCACACACATCCACGCCCGAGGCAGTATTCGTACCTGCTACCGTAGCAGCAGCGTGATTCCGGACAGAAGCGGCTAGAACCGCCCGGCCACAGCGGCCGGCAACTGTGATTGTCAAATGTGTGACTGTTTACGACTCATAATTTTGCTCTCGCAAGTTGACTAGACAGTACATAATTGTATGATTTTGCTTACTGAAGGGCTATCGCTAATTTAGTCCCAAAGAATAACGTGAATCAGAATACAGTTTGTAGCTATACCCTTATCAACAAAAGTTCCCAGGCGTCTTGGCACGATGACAGTGTACAGATCGGAAGGTCGCCGCAGATGATGTTTGTAAACATTAACGCAGTCACCATGACCATTACCTTCGTGTAGAACACTGCGCTCGAATGAATTGCAACATTTCACTTGAACGCAAGGCACCGGCGGGGATGCATTAGAGACATCTCTGGAACAGTAGAGCGAGCATCCATCATGCCAAGGAGGACAACCGCGAGCAATGATTGGGTCTACGTCCTCACATTACCAGCAGACTGCTTGTCGACCAACGAAGTATGCTCGACGTGTGCACAGCTCTTAAATTGATGTGTTGAGCACAGGTAGCGTTCCAGTGGACAGGAAGCGTTCTTACACTGACGTAACGGAAGTCGTGGGATAGCGATATGCACATCTACAGGTGGCGACAGTATCGTGCACACAAGCCATAAAAGGGCACTGCATTGCCAGAACTGTCATTTGCACTCAGGTGATTCATGAAAAAAATTTCCGACGTGATTATGGCCACACGACGGGTATTAAGAGACTTTGAACGCGGAATAGTAGTTATAGCTAGACGGATGGGACATTCCATTTCGAAAATCGTTTGGGAATTCAATATTCCGAGATCAACAGTGTCAAGAGTGTGCCCAGAACACCAAATCCAGGCATCACCTGTCACTGTGGACAACGCAGTGGTCGATGGCTTTCACTTAACGACAGACAGTAGCGTCGTTTGTGTAGAGCTGTCAGTGTTACCAGACAAGCAGCACTTTGCGAAATAACCGTAGAAATAAATGTGGGACGTACAGCGATCATATCCCTTAGGGCAGTGCGGTGAAATGTGGCGTTAATGGGCAGCAGACCACCGACGAGAGTGCTCTTCCTAACAGCACATCACCTGCAGCGCCTGTCCTGGGCTCGTGACCATATCGGATGGACACTAGACGTCTGGAAAACCGTGATCTGGTCAGATGAGTCCCGATTTCAGTTGGTAAGAGCTGATGATAGACATCGAGCATGGCTCAGACCTAATGAAACCATGGACCCAAGTAGTCAAAAAGGCAACGTGCGAACTGGTGGAGCCGGCCGGTGTGACCGTGAGGTTCTAGGCGCTACAGTCTGGAACCGCGTGACCCCTACGGTCGCAGGTTCGAATCCTGCCTCGGGCATGGATGCGTGTGATGTCCTTAGGTTAGGTTTAAGTAGTTCTAAGTTCTAGGGGACTGATGACCACAGATGTTAAGTCCCATAGTGCTCAGAGCCGTTGAACTGGTGGTGGCTCCATAATGATGTGGGCTGTCTTTACATGGAATGGTCTGGGTCCTGGTTAAGTTTGGCTAGTTTGAGACTTTTTGCAGCCGTTCGTGGACCTTATGTTCCCAAACAATGATGGAATCTTACGGATGACAATGCACTATATCACTGGGCCACACTTATTTTCAGGATTGGTTTGGAGAACATTCTGGACAGTTCGAGCGAATGATTTGTCCACTAAGATCGCCCGACATGAAGCCCATCGAATTTATGGAATACAATGGAAAAGTCAATCTGTGCACAACATCCGGCACTGGCAACACTTTCGCCGTTATAGACGGCTAGAAAGGTATCATGGATCAGTATTTCTACAGCGGACTTCCAACGACCTGTTGAGTCCATGTCACGTCAAGTTGCAGTATTATACCAGGCAAAAAGAGGTCCGACACGATATTAGGAGGTGGCTCTGAGCACTATGGGACTTAACTTCTGAGGTCATCAGTCCCCTAGAACTTAGAACTACTTAAACATAACTAAGGACATGAAACACAATCATGCCCGAGGCAGGATTCCTACCTGCGACCGTAACGGTCGCGCGGTTCCAGACTGTAGCGCCTAGAACCGCTCGGCTACTCCGGCCGGCTATTAGGAGGTACCCCACGACTTTTGTCACCTCAGTGCAGACGGCACATGCCGTTCACGTTCGACAGGTGCACGGGACGATCAATATTTAATACTTATAAGCCGAAGGAATCGTGGGCTGAGTGCTCCAGAATGGAATACGGCTTTAGAAGAGATTACAGAACGTGATGTATCATATCAAACCGACAGGAAACGATTTCATTCTACATTACCAGCCGGCCGCTGTGGCCGAGCGGTTCTAGGCGCTTCAGTCCGGAACCGCGCTGCTGCTGCGGTCGCAGGTTCGAATCCTGCCTTGGGCATGGATGTATGTGATGTCCTTAGGTTAGTTAGGTTTAATTAGTTCTAAATCTAGGGGACTGATGACCTCAGATGTTGAGTCCCATAGTGCTTAGAGCCATTTGAACCATTTTAACCAGATGACCATGGGGAGCAACCTTCATAACTACAACCCCATGAGATCCGTCACAGATGGCCAATAAATCCTTCGGAATATATGCCCCAGGATTGACGTAACACGTTATTTACAGATGAAACGCGATGTTTTTTTACCCTGATAATATCAAACAACGTGTTTCGAGACAAACGGGTAGTATAGAACGCCTCCAACACTATGTTCCACATATGCAACAAGATAGTGTTGGAGTGACGCTATGGATTGCTACTGCATGCGATCGCCGTACATCTCTCGCAGTTGTTGATGGCAGACACACTGCTCTACGATACAGGGACGAGTTCTGCAAGCAGTAGCGAGACGTTCTCCCCACAATTTTGGTGCTAATTTCCTCTTGATGTATCATGACTTTCGTACTCATAGGGATGTTCTAGTAGCAACGTTCCTTCAGCGAGTTAGGGTCACCAGATAGAGTGGCCTGCCTGTTTCCCGGCGAAGATATGTTGGGTCGATTGGAAAGAGCACGACTTAATGCAGAAGCACCATTGAATTGTGGGCCAGTTAAGATCAGGCCGGGCCTTATGGTCGGAACGGTGATATGCCAGGACGAATTCGAGCCTGCATCCAAGCTAAGGAGAGCTGTGACCTCCCGCTCCCTCCTCCTCCACTCACCCCCACCCCCCTTAAGTGAGTAATGACAATTTTGTCTTTTCTTTATTTGGTGATTCGTCTTTTTTTGATTTGATAACCTGGAGACAATGAAAATGAATATATACGCGTGTCTCAGTTCCAGTTTCTGTGTTCTATGCCATGGATTTCGAAGTATAGAGGTAATGTAAAAAATTTGTATAAGCGTGAATATACAGTGTATAAACTTCGCTGCAAATCAAAATTTCAGGATTCAGTCCGCATTGATTCTAAGAAACAAGCTGCCCTATAGTTTCTTAGAGCAAAGGGCTTGAGTGGGATGGTCGTATCGTATTAGCTAAGCACTCACTGGCTATTTCGTTATACTGATACTTGTACGCAAATAATTAAGTTTTCTGAAGTGAAGAGGTGCGATGCGTAGTTGTCTGCATAGTCTTCCAAGCGAGTACGCTTCGGCACTATTTTTATTTTTGTATCTTCGGTGAAAGGTCTTTTTGCTGAATGACGAGCAGATTTATTTCGTCATTTTTGTAGGAGTTCTCTTTCATCACAACGTAATTCCCACTGCGTGTTTCTTCTCATCCTGCAGTCATCTGAAAAGTTACATCATCCGCTGACACTTGAATCATCGGTTACGCAAAAGAAGATTCATATGCGAGAGGATCCACAGTCTTCTGCTCAGAGATATACCTACTTTTCTGATTTAACATTTCCGTTACTTTCGTTATCCATTTCACGAGAATGTCTACCTTTGACTTTTCCTCGTGTTTGAACCCATTTAACTCAAATGCTTTTTTAAGGTTCATTATGACTTCCAACTGTACATACTGGTGCAGAGGAATATTCATTAACAGCAATGTAGGCTCCGGAGCGGAAGTAACTTGGAGTTGTCAAGGTGTAATCATAATTTAGCGGTGATGCCGTGTATAAACAACACTATTACTGAACACAAATGTGCTATGTAAATTTCTCGTAAAACAAGTACTATAAAAGTACGGCAATATAAGCTAAATTCTGTTAATAGAAAATCAATAACAATAATTTCGAAAAAGAATCCGAAATAAATGCTGAGTTACAGAAACAGCATTAACAATAGTTCAGCAACAGTATAACTACACAACTGTTCACGTATGTTACAGGTCTCACAATTCATAAGGAGTTCTAACTCAATAACGTTTGAAACTCTAAATCAGTTAACAAGTTAATACGATTCCATAACCCCATGAATTAAATAATATTACAATTACACAGAATAAATAAATCATAATGAACCAGGTACACGGCGATGCTGGGCTGAGTCAAAGTATTGCATTAACTTAGAACCTTACTTCCATACGCACACTGTATTTGACAACATGAATAGGATCATACTGTACAAGTATGACAGGACCTTAACATAGCTAGACCTGAACTCTGAGAGCTATCGCAATACCAAACTGAAAACTTGAGAATTTAAGAATTTTTTTTTCAATTCTAACACGATTCAGCCCTAAGCTAAACAATGAGACAGAACGAGGTACGCAAGGTCACTGCGCTAACTATATTGCGTCTGCAGGCACCTGCATTAAACAGTAAGCAATCAACCGCACAAGCGCACGACTAAACCAGTTCACCGTGGTAAACCACGAAATCCATAGCAAATATCGAAGATGAGTGTCAGTATTCTTGCGAAAGCTGATGAACTTTGCACTAGTGGTAGCCACGTCCGCGCAGGCCGAACGAATTCTTCCCAGGAGACAGTAAAGCACTGTCCGGCCCACTCTTGCTGTGTTTGTCACCGCGCTGTCGGTGTCTGATAGTCGTCAGTTGCCTTTCAGAGACGTTAGTTTCCAATCTGGGCTGCACAGACTAACTTCCAGTTGCTGCGGCCGGTCGCTCTGTCCTCCTGGTACACGGGCCGTTTCCATAAGCTGCCAGCGTTAACCATCAGTCGTTTCCACAAGCGCACATTTCAAAATACTGTGGTTGGCTGCTCGCCGATGTCCAGCTGGTCAGCAAAACACCTGCCGACCCACACTCCTTGCATCTGTTGTCGTCCGCCAGCTGCCACTCGTCTCCCTCTGCACGTGCTCCAAGACTGGCTAGTTATACTGCCCGCCGAGATCTCAGGAGGCAACCACCCCATCACAGATACGCGACGCCGCACGTGGTGTGCTGACGGCCCTCTGCTGCTCACGGCCACGGTTCCGTGTAAGTCGTGCTGACTAAGTGGTCGCTGTCGACGCCAAAAAACGTCTCATTTCAGTCAAACCCACACGTATTCGATTGGGTTCGTGTCCGGGGAACAGATGAGCATAGCGTGCTGAAGGAACGCTTTCACGAGAACAGCACAATGAGGATGCGTGTTACCATACAGCAAAATTAAATTATCTGCCAAATGTTGGCTATGCGGTCGCACCACTTTTTGCAGAATCTCGTCCCTGTAGCGAGGAGCAGAGAAACTGTCCTCAGTAATCACGAGAGGTGTACAGTGGGCCCATATAATGCCAACCCAGAACCTTATTCCACAACCACAAATTTTTCATCGAATTTCACTTCACTAAATGCACACATGATTACCACATCTCGCATGTAGTTCGATAGCTCGTTCGAGGACAAAGTAAACACAGGAAATCGATATGGCCAAACTTATGGGGTCTAATTTTCACTCAGTTTATGTGGTCAAGAAATATAATTAATAACTGGAGTTAGTTGATGTATAATATACAGACAATACTACAGAGCAACCCAACACGTTCGATGCCGTATCCTACACTTATCGCCATGGAGCCCTCGATTTCTCACAACTAGCAAAATAAAGAGAACTTCGAAACTGACTTAAGTAATTACAAATTCCTGCACCATATGACAGGCGGCATCCAAAATGGTTCAAATGGCTCTGAGCACTATGGGACTTAACAGCTATGGTCAGCAGTCCCCTAGAACTTAGAACTACTTAAACCTAACTAACCTAAGGACATCACACAACACCCAGTCATCACGAGGGACGGCATCCATATTTCGTACAAGCCGCAATGATAATCGACCATTAATCATTGCGTTATGAGATAAATATCTTGGGACACTGTGATGGTGTTATCCTAGCGCATCACATTCCTCCACGGCAGACCGCCAATGCATAGTATTACTGTTCGTTTTTGGAGCATAATCTGCTACCAGCTTTGCGAAAGAAGCGGCGCAACCCACCCATCATTTTGCACGACAACGCGCGGGCGTATACAGCGCGAGCTCTGGCTGCTCTGTTCGGTCGATGGGACTGGGAAGTTCTGTACCAACCACCATACTTCGTGGCATTCGCTTCAGAACTGTTCCAGCGATTCGACAGGCAGGAGACCCCTCCATTTACACCATCAACAGAACAGGATCTGCTAACGGTATACTACACCTTCCACATCACTGGCAACTGGTTCTAGACAACGCTGGTGACTACTCTGAAGGACAGTAACAGGTGAAAACATGTAACTCTTTTGTATCAGACGTGAAGAAATAGTTGCCACTACTTAAGTTCCAACCCTCGTAGAACGTTTGACCTTGTTGACGGAGCCACAACCTCACCTTAGCTTGCGCCGCTTCCCACTATCAAATTGAAGTCCTCGAGAGTGTTCTTTAAATTTTGGAAGAGATGAAAATCGGATGGAGTCAAGCTGGGACTGTATCGAGGATGATGCATATGGCAAAGCTACTGATTGTGGTCTGACACTGTAACGCCGGAGGAAAGGGTGCTCCTTGTGTCGACGAATTCGAAACTCGCTTACAACATACTGTTTCTTGCGCACTGACATTCTTATGTTACACACCGCCATGTTACACGCTACAATTATTAGCTGCGGAGGGCTGCATGTATGTAAACATGGGGAGTAAAGATGTAGAATGTTAATAACGTGCGTCTTACGTGAAAGGCTTTAAGAGTTTCCACATAAAAATTTGTATGCGTTACTTTCCAGCATGACCTCGCAGCCTTTTACTGAGCCAGGAATATCTAATTAAACTGTGCTACTAAGTCAGCCTGACATTGCAGAAATGTTTCATCTAAACGAGCGCCGAAGAAACTGATGCGCAACGGACCATAGATGACACGGGTGAACGACGGTTCCACAGGTGGGTACGAGCGAATGGACATTCAGCATGTGGAGCAACTGACCCCCTTATGAACCAAGAGGCTAACAATAGTACTGGTTGGAATGAGTCTTGGTTGCAATTTTAGTTTTTTATTTTTCAAGTACGCGTTTCACCTTATTTAGGCATCTTCAGGTTGATGTTAATTTGGTATTTCTTAGAACGATGCTTTAGACAATGGAGGCAACGGGCATCGTCGAATACATCAGGCCAACATCGCCTTCGTTTACTTATTCTATTACTCGCTCCTCTGAACGGGAACGCGTTTGGTATGTCTAGGAGTCACTCACGTCCATCTTGAAAGTTTTTACTGAGTTTAACGAAGACGATGTTGGCCTGATGTATTCGAAGATGCCCTTTGGCTACACTGTCTAAAGGATCAATCTAAGAAATACCAAATTAAGATAAACCTGAAGATGCCTAAGTAAGGTGAAACGCATAACTGAAAACTAAAAAACTAAAATTGCAACCAAGATTGTTTTCAACAAATACTGTTAAGCGCTGGTTTGCTGTTTGCCACAGATGGACTGGAAGGATTTCTAACAGTGTCTCCTCAACGACAATGCAGTGACCATTGCTGCGTATGGACCTCCGCAGCTGGTGTCTTCCACTCGACATATGATTGTATGCAGTACATTTGATTGCTGTGCTGCATGGGCTATTATTACTGTGTGGTACGGATTATGAATAATAGCGTATACATATGTTCATCTACTATGCTATATTAGAGTAAAACAGTGAAAACTATTAACAACAGCATGACATGGGCAGAAGCATATTTTCCCTAATGTTACATATATTTTTAAAGGTATACAATATGTCTTTTTGAGCCACTTACATAGTTAACATGATACTTGTCAATTGTTAACGTATGGGTCTAAGGCGCTGCAGTCATGGATTGTGCGGCTGGTCCCGGCGGAGGTTCGAGTCTTCCCTCAGGCATGGGTGTGTGTGTTTGTCCTTAGGATAATTTAGGTTAAGTAGTGTGTAAGCTTAGGGACTGATGACCTTAGCAGTTAAGTCCCATAAAATTTCACACACATTTGGACATCTGAACATTTGTTAACATATGTTCTATATTTTTTATAATAGTACGTTTTTTCTACTCATTGTACAGGGGCCTGAAGATGGCATCAATGTAATGTCGAAACTGGTAGCACATAAGAACTACATAAAATACATTTCTACAATACGAGGGGGGACCCAGAAGAAAACCGGATTCTTGTCATAAAATTTTATTGCTGAACCTTTTTACAAAATTTCTTCAGTCAGCTCATAATACTCTCCATTACATGCAATGCACTTGTCAAGTCTCTTTTCTCACTGTTGGAAGCATGTTTGGAACTCTTCAAGTTTGATATTGTCCAGTGCTCTTTGCGAAGCTGTTTTTACCTCCTCCACATCGTCATAACGCTCCCCTTTTAGCGTTTTTTTCATTCGTAGAAACAGGAAAAAGTCACACTGGGCTAGGTCCGGCGAATTCGGAGCATGGGGAACGACAGACCACCTCTGAGATGCCAAATAGTGGGTCACTGGTAAGGCCGTGTGTGCTGAAGCGTTGTCGTGATGCAGAATCCAGTCACCTGATCGCCAAAGTTCCGGGCGTTTCCTCCTCACATCCTCTCGCAGACGCCTTAAAACATCCAAGTAAAAGTCCTGGTTAACAGTCTAGCCAGGGAGTACGAATTCCCGATGCACAATACCACGAACATGCTGGCTTTTCGCGGATGATGCTGTAGTATACAGAGAAGTTGCAGCATTAGAAAATTGTAGCGAAATGCAGGAAGATCTGCAGCGGATACGCACTTGGTGCAGGGAGTGGAAATTGACCCTTAACATAGACAAATGTAATTTATTGCGAATACATAGAAAGAAGGATCCTTTAATGTATGATTATATGATAGCGGAACAAACACTGGTAGCAGTTACTTCTGTAAAATATCTAGGAGTATGCGTGCGGAACGATTTGAAGTGGAATGATCATATAAAATTAATTGTTGGTAAGGCGGTTACCAGTTTGAGATTCATTGGGAGAATCCTTAGAAAATGTAGTCCATCAACAAAGGAGGTGCCTTACAAAACACTCGTTCGACCTATAATTGAGTATTGCTCATCAGTGTGGGATCCGTACCAGATCGGGTTGACAGAGGAGATAGAGAAGACCCAAAGAAGAGCAGCGCGTTTCGTCACAGGGTTATTTGGTAACCGTAATAGCGTTACGGAGATGTTTAGCAAACTCAAGTGGCAGACTTTGCAAGAGAGGAGCTATGCATCGCGGTGTAGCTTGCTGTCCAGGTTTCGAGAGGGTGCGTTTCTAGATGAGGTGTCGAATATATTGCTTCCCCCTACTTATACCTCCCGAGGAGATTACGAATGTAAAATCAGAGAGATTCGAGCGCACACGGAGGCTTTCATACAGTCGTTCTTCCTGCGAACCATACGCAACTGAACAGTACAGGGAGGTAATGACAGTGGCACGTAAAGTGCCCTCCGCCACACACCGTTGGGTGGCTTGCGGAGTATAAATGTAGATGTAGATGAACATCAAAAAAGACAATGATCATTGTCTTCACATTTGACCTCACTTGCCTTGCTTTTTTTGGGCTGGGAGAGTTGGGAGTCCTCCACTGGCTTGACGCTTGCTTGACTTCTGGGTCATACCCGTAACACCAACTCTCATTCCCTGTAATGACTTTGTTCAAGAATTTTGGATCACGTCCAGTCTCTGTTTTCAAGTCCTGACACACATTCATGCGGATGGTTTTTTGATCCTGTGTGAGAAGGCGCGGAACAAATTTAGCAGAAACACGTCTCATGTGCAAATCCTCACTCAAAATCCGCTGGCACGAGATCCAACTGTTTTTTTTTTTAAATCTTTATTTCCAAAAGCTTATTAATTATACAATGTAGCCCACTACTTTATGTGATTGGTGGGCCGTAATACTTCTACATTTATACATTTTATTGCAGCTATTCTACGTATGATTTAGTAACTAGTTAGTAAGAGCACTATATGGGAACTACAATGGGCAAAGTATTATGTTATTAAGTGCTAAATGGTAACCTAACTAACTATGGACTAGCCACTAAAGCCTGCAGCGTTACAAGTGTGTCAGCTGAAAATATAAACCTACTATAAGGCCTTGCTCGTTGAGCTAACCCCAATGAGCGTGCCCCTGACACTGGGCAGGCCATGGTGTTAGTCGCTGCAGGTTCCTATGAATAAAATCTATAAACTGGGTCCTACAACTAAACTTATCCTAAGGTCAAGATTGGGTGCGTTGTCTAAATTGGTGTATAACTGCACCCCACTCCCCCTAGTCCCGAAGCGCGGCGGATTCTAGACTCAAGAAGTCGGCCTTTCCGCGCTCAGGCGGTTTGGGAATAGGGTACTAGACTTCATCGGTGTTTAAAGGGTCTTTGTAAGGTTCTAGTTTGGTTCTCGCAGGTAGTCCCTTAAGACTTTCTGTGATACCGCGTTAGCCAGTTCGTTGATAATCTGGAAGGTGTCGCGTTGTCTGAACAGTCTGAATGTGTCATTGTGGGGTAGTTGGTCTCGTAACACAGAGGCCACATAATTGAAAAGAGGGCACTCGTAGACTACATGGTCAGGAGTACCCTCCGGAACACCACAGTCACACGTGGGTGTCGCCTTTTTCCCGAACCGACATAAGTATGTCGGATAGGGTCCATGTCCAGTGAGAAAGTGAATAAGTCCCCTGGTTGGTTCGAAATATGTCATTCCCATTCTCTCCCTGACATCTGGTAATAGGTCAAACGGTCTGCGCCCTGTTTCTTCGCTTTCCCATGAATGTTACCACAGCTGATCCCCTCTTAACCTGATCTCAACTTTATTTTCAATCCTACTTCCTAGAATTTCCTCTATTTTATCCAAGTTCCCCTTTTTTACCCAGTGCCAAGCGGCCTGCTCTCGAATTTTAATATCTAAGGGGCAGAGTCCCATTATGACTAATAGGGCTCCTCCCAGTGTGGTCCTGTAAGCCCCCATTGATCTCATAATCATGTTCCTCTGCACTCTTCTCACTGTCATGGCGGGCACCACCCTCGTGAGCCTGTGTGCCCAGACTCCAGAACCGTAACCCACTATGGAGGTGAGTATGCTATTATGATATAGTTTGATGAGATTTGGTGGAAGGTGGAAACGTTTGTGTCCAATGGAGATGAGGTTGTTGAGTACTTGTAAGGCTCTTTGTGTTACAGTTTCAATGTGTCTGCCAAATGACCACCTCTCATCAATGATGATGCCCAGGTATCGAGTCTCACGTCGTCTGAGAACTGGTGAGCCCTCTATCCTGACTGTTGGATTTCTGACTAGTTGTCCCTTTAGAAGGAGGTATGTGGACTTAGTTGGTGAAATTGTCATCTTAGTTTTCCGGCACCAAAGTTGTAGTGTTTCTATTGCTTGTTCTATTTTAGGCTCTATGTCTTCTCGGCTTTGGCCGCCAACCAGTAGGAGGAGGTCATCGGCGTAGGCTATCACCTCTAGCACTTCATCACTTTGCTGTAGTTTGTCTAGTAGAGGTTCCATGTGGATGTCCCAAAACAGGGGACCTAGTACGGAGCCCTTGGGACATCCCTTAGTGATTATTTTTCTTACCCTTGTGCTAGGGGATGATAGCCAGATCTACCGATCCTCACAATAGCTCCTCAGACACCCATATAGCGGCCCTGGACACTCCTTCTCCCGTAAACAGGAGAAGAGCGAAGGCTACCACAGGTTGTCGAAGGCGCCACTTATGTCCACCATGATGCTGACAACGTACTTGTACGGGGTAGAGTCACAGACTTCAGCCGCCAGGGCGATTGCATCAGATGCCGAACGCCCCGGCCTGAAACCGAACTGCCTGCTGCTCATCCCGCACAGCACTCGGTGCGCAGCCAGTCTGTCAGCTAGCAGTCTCTCCAGTACCTTCCCAAGCAGATCAAGCAGGCAGATTGGCCGGTAAGATTTTGTTTCTGCTGGGTCTTTGTCAGCTCCTTTCTTGATGATCGCTACATTCGCCCTCTTCCAAATTCTAGGGAACTTTTGCTGCCTAAGACATTCGTTATAAGGATGAGTTAGAGGGGCGACTATCTGGGGAGCCAGAAATTGCACCACCTCCACCACAATGCCATCTGGCCCGGGAGCTTTCCCTATCTTCAGGGATTTTATATGGGCAGCTACCTCCTCTTCAGAGAAAGGGTAGACTGCCGTATCGTTTCCATATTCATTGCTGTTATAGTTCTCTCGCAGCTGCTGTTGTTCGTCTGTCTCCATCCGCTGTGTCATCAGGCAGCAGGGACTGGAGAAGGACCTCAGCAGTTTCCTGCCAAGACTCCGTCATCCCATCCCCACGCCTGACGGTTGAGAGCTCCATCAGAGAGCGGATTTTTTCCCGAACAAGCTTGTAGGGAACTGCCCAGGGGTCTAGAGCAAGTTGGTTTAGAACAAAGTGTTCCCAACTTTTGGATCTTACCTCACGTAGGTGTCTGTGGAAGTTTTCTTTCGCTTCCCGGTATAATTGCAGCCATCTTTGTCTTTCTAGCCAGACGACACTGCGCTGGTAGTGCCTCCTGAGCCTTCTGACAGACCGGCGCATCTCCTCTAGTTCAGCTGACCATGGTGACGGAGAGGCCGCTATGGCCTTCCTCCTAGTAGGTACAGCAGCCTTCACCGCTCGAGTTATTGTCGTCATCAGTTCCTCAGCTCTGTTGTCAATGTCATAGTCCAGGTGTCCGTCACCTTCTGGTAGTGCAGGAATGTCGCACTCCCTAGCAAGTTTCTCCCAGTCGGCTCTTTTGTAATTATATTGCACCTCCCACCCCATGGCCCAGCAGCTCTCCCTGTCTCCCACACTGAAAGTAATGAGATTGTGGTCACTAGAGGTGGCGTTCTCTATCACTTCCCACTGCTGAATTAGGTACGCCGCGTTAGGCGTAGCCAAGGTCACATCAATGTTTGTGCCTTGGCCACCTCCCGCCACATAGGTCGGAGGGTTTCCAGGCTTATTTACCACCACTAGCTGCGAGGCCATGATGGCCTCTTCTGCCTTCTCTCCGTTTGGGTCCCTGGTGCCACTGTACCATAGGGGGGATTTAGCATTTATGTCGGCAGTTATAATTACTTTTCGCCCCCGCAACGCCGTGATAACTGTGGTAAGGTGTGCCAGGTGTCTTTCGATGTCATCTCCATACTGAAAGTACATATTGATGAGGATAATGTTACCAGATGGAGATTGCAGCTCCACGACGTTGCAGTGGCTGATTGTGAATTGTGTCAGAACTATGGCTCTTAGGATTTTGTTTGTTATAATTATTGCCGATCTTGGGTCTTCTCCTCTGCTTATAACTTGCCATGTCGCGGCTGTGAAAGCTAATTTTCCATTGAGGGAGTACGGCTCCTGCAGATAGATCAGATCCAGTCTCCTCTCCTCCACTTCCTTACATAGCTCCTGTATCATAATTCTGCTGTTGTGGGCGTTAAGTTGTCCAATGGTGATTTTTGTCATTTAGTTTTTTATGGAAAATATGTATGTATTCTGTCATTTGGCCAAGTCTTGTTCCAGTCAAACGTGATACGTCCATTTGCTAAAACTGCTTGTTCATATATATCGTTCAAGTCAAATTTTTCTCCACGTCTTTCAAAAACTTTCTTGAGTAAGTCCCGCATGCTCCGAAGTCGGTGGGGAGATCGCTGACTTAAGTTGTATTCTGTCTACGGCCTCCATTACCGAGAGGGTGACTCTCCTACCATATTCATGTCCCACCCGGACCACGTGTCTTAAGGCAGTGGTAAGGGTAGTCGGCTGCTCTTATCTTGCTAATTGCATAGTAAATTCGAGGTTTGGGTAGACTCTGACTGGGTCGATGGGTGGCCATCTCACGACCGGATCTTTCGTGTTTAGTTCACTAGAGCTAGTTATTTTATTTTCCTGGAGTGGTTGGTTTATGTTTCTGCTCTCTTTCGTTGGGATTGCCACCGTCTCTGTTGCAGGATGCCACTGCCGTTGATCTTTAGTCGGCGTTGTCCCCCGTCTTTGGGAGGAGGGAGACTTGACTGTGAGAGGATCAGTTTGAGTTCCTCTGTCAGTTGTGGTGGGTTCCGTTTGAGTACTCGCATCATTGGTGATGACTGAGGCGTCAGTGAGCGATCTCAAAAATATCTTAAAGGCACTTGCCCTCATGGCATCCCTCCTCCTTTTGCTTGGGGATTTTCTTTTGGGCATCCTTTTCACTTTGGCTTGTTCAGCCATAGTCTATCCTCGAGACTAGCCTTTGCTCTAGAAGTCTGTAGGTGGGGCAGTTTCGCCCAGTGGCGCCGCAAGGTTTTTTGCCCCTTCTTTTACAAGGGATGCAGACTGTTGCAGCCCTACAATCTTTACGCACATGTCCATCCTCACCACATTTTGAGCCGGCCGACCCCCTGGTACAGTGCCTCAGAACGTGGTCGAGATCTCCGCAGTTGTGGCAACGCGGTACCACAAGATAATCGCGTGTGTTTATGGCGTGAAAGCCAATATAGAGTTTGCCCATTGTAGTTATTTTCTTCCACATTTGAGCAGAGACCTCAGCGACGTGGTGAACCACGTCACGGTCCCGAGGCCCTGTTTTAAATTTCAGTTTAAAGTTTTCTTTGAATTCGTCTTCTGTCATTTCCTCGAAGTTTTGTGCCCTAATGGTTTCATGTATCTCCTCGTTTGTCATAATTGTTGGTACACATTTAGGATGACCAATGGGTTTCTTTTCCTCGGTGGCTCGCATTTGACCACCGAGTTTAGTTTAGCATTGTTTAGTAATTTAGCTTTGTCCTCTTCAGAGGCTACTTCTACAATTACAGAATTACTACTTGGTTTAATCTTATTTATTTTGATCTTGTCTTTTATTGGATTTATTGTAGTGGTGAGCAGTTCCTGTATTTTTCTCACACTGGTGTCCTGACCGGGTAAGGTCCTTAGGAAGACCGTTGTGTCTGCTCTTTTTGTTACTTTTGCAATCGTGTCCCTAGTTGTTTGTGGCTTTGGTGGCGCTTGTGCGACCACTCCCGCCCAGGTCTTAGCCGGTTGTTTTCGCAATCTTTCATTTTCCTTCTCTAATTCTTCAACATGGCCCTCGAGCTTGGCGTTGGCTATGGCCCACGCCGCCAACTCATTCTTGATTGTTGTTAGTGCCGCCTGGCTGATTTTACCGTTATTAATATTTTGCTCAAGGAGCAAAGTAATTCTTGTGTGTCTTTGCAAAACGTTTTCCTCGTTTGCCGACTCGTCCTGAGGAGCAGGTACAGGCATCACAGAAGGTCGCGATAGCGCACTCGAATCACTCGTTTCTGATGTCTCCATATTTGAGCGAGTGATAAAAAGGGGGGTGGGAGCCCGTCTCTTGCCCCGGACCGGCTCCTCTGGCATGGGGGGGGGGGGGGGGGACTTCTGCAGCTCGCCCACCGACCTCGCCCCTAGGTCAAGGGCACTCCAGAGCTGCCGGGTTCAGCGCGCCGTCGCCAGCGCACTGGTCCCCATCGATGGCCTCGTCATCGACAATTTCACACGACGCTCCTCGGCAACTGCATCCCACACTCCGGAGAGGCGGATGCACCCCTCGCCCTTCGCCGCCTACTTGCCCGAGCTTCCACCTGAAGGCCAAGGACCCACTCCTACTCAGGTGGTGGGTCGGTCCCCCAGTCGTTCGGCGGTCTGGGCCCATCTAACCTAGCCCAGGCGTTGTCACCACCTCCTGGGTTTGGCAGAACACGCCCCGGTTACCCAGGGGCGCGGCGAAGCACCATTGCCGACTCGCGCCGTGATCCCACGCCGACTAACGAGGTCGCCGGCATGCAGAGCACCTGCTGGTCTGTGCCCTGCGAACAGAAAGGGACTGGTGTTCGGTCCCTCGACACAGCTCCCCCTGTGCTACGCACCCTTCGCTTTCGCATCGGGTTGGGTCGCAGCTCTTCTGATGGCGTGCTCGAACCCCATAATGAACCAGGATTGGGAAAGAAAATATCGAGCAAAATACAACATAAAATAATGCTGAGTACACAAATCGCAGCTCTCCCTTTTGACGCAAGGCAGAATGCCGAGCTTGACGTCTGGCACTACGTGAAGGCGGAAAGAGCCTAACGCCGACTAAAGAGGCTATAAAAGACGCTTCACTTCCCCTGTGAGGACTGCCGCGGCACACCCGACTGGAAAGCGATACGCCCCAGTGCCAGCCTCCGTGCCTTACGGCGCGCCGGCAACGGGCGGGCCCGCGCCGAAACGCGCCGTCAAGCGACTGACCTCACGCCAGACAGATCCAACTGATTCCTGCCTCTGCTGAAATTTGGTCGATCGTTTGGCGACGATCCTCGTTGATCTTTTGGCAGACCTTTTCAATGTTCTCCTCATTTCGCGATGTTGAAGGGCGTCCAGAACGAGCTTGGTCTTCAACTAATATCTAACCACGTTTAAAGCAAAACCACTCGAAAACCTGAGTGCGGCTCATAGCGTCCTCCTGGAAAACTTCCTGAAGCATTTGGTGTGTCTCCGTTGCAGTTCTTTTTAAGCAGGAAACAAAATTTCACACACACTCTTTGTCCTTTTAAAGTTGCCATAACGACTTCGCAAAGGTAACCCGCCAACAGTCAGAGAAACACAATACCACACTTGCACGTTCAGCTCTACACTAACGCCGTCTGCACAGCTGTTTCATGAAGGTCTCTACTAACACCATCTAGCCTGAGAACCCTGCACGTCTACGAGTGGCAGCGCCCTCGGAGTCCGGTTTCTTTTGGGTCCCCCCTCGTACATACGGCTGATGGTAAATTATTGCACCAACAGATACATGCCAGCCGTTGTCGCATGGTCCATAATGGATCAACGAAGATCAAAACCATTGTTGTTAGCTTCTTTCTGTTTGCTCACGTATTACGCCATATGCCTAAATATCGAAGACGACTTTCGTTATCGATATGTTCACTAGACCGGAAACCCACTCCGCTCTTAACTTTTCGAATCCGAGGCAGAGTAGAATGGTGCGTGCTGGGAGACAGGAATCCCGTCAATATTATAGAGTGGGCGCGCACAGTGGCGAAGCCAAGGTGGCCGTGCGCGGTGGCTGGTGACGCCTTCAGCGGCCGAGTCCTGCCGTAATTAATTAACGCCGCCGTTCCTCTCCTCTCCAGTGTACAGTCCTCGGGCCGGCTGCTTTCTCTTTTTGCGCGGTGCGCTTCTCTGAGAGACGCGTCACCCTGGCAGCCAAGTTTTTCATTTAGATGTCCCCGGCTCAGCTCGTCCACTTGCCTCCCAGCTCCTCAGAGTAATCAGACTCGTTTCGTCAACTTCTGTACACTTTCCAACTTCTCTTATTTTCGAGCTCTGTCAAATTTACTCGAATATCTGGAAATATTCCTTCAGTTTTAGAACTTACTTGGCTGTCGAAACATCTCGAGTGACTTCTGAAGAAATAACGCAGGTGGAACAACAAACTTTGTTTCTCCTAACGTATAACGGGAAAATGTAGCAATTTCATTACAAAAACTTGATATAACATATACTATATTGCGTGTCCCTACCTTTCCTAGCATTTATTTCGACATAAGGATACATTTGTTTTTAGGTTTCTAGCCAGATTTCCTTTCTGTTGCCGAAGTCATCAGTCAGCCTAAGGCAGGGAAGTTGTGTGCAGTACCAGTCCGTGATTTCTGTAAACTTTGTACTGTGTGTTGTAGTGTTCTAACTGTCTGGAAAAAAAAAAAAAGGCTCACACACATCCATACCCGAGGCAGGATTCGAACCTGCGACCGTAGCAGCGGCGCAGTTTACGGACTGAAGCGCCTAGAACAGCTCGGCCACAATGGCTGGCAACTGTCTGCGAATTGCATTTTCTGAACTGGATATTGCAGCTGCAGTCATGGACTGTGCGGCACGTCCCGGCGGAGGTTCGAGTCCTCCCTGGCATCAGTATGTGTGTTTGTCCTTAGTATAATTTAGGTTAAGTAGTGTGTAAGCTTAGGGACTGATGACCTTAGCATTTAAGTCTCGTAAGATTTCACACACATTTGAACATTTTTAATATTGGAGCTCAGCTCAGAATTTACTTAAAGGAGCATGGCAAATGGCCCATAAAAAAAACCAACAGTTCTACCTTCTACGTAAGATACCGGGTAGTGATCGGGTCAAAACTACCTCGTTCACGACACAGTCAGCCTCAACAAGCAACGTCAGTAGCCATTACCGAATGATTTGTGTACTCAGCATTATTTTATGTTGTATTTTGCTCGATATTTTCTTTCCCAATCCTGGTTCGTTATGGGGTTCGAGCACGCCATCAGAAGAGAGTGGCGATCCTTGTGGCCATGCATGAGTTGTGCTTTCTCAGAAGCACAAATCGCGTCTGTAGGCTGAAAGCCCTGCGAAGAGTAGGCAGGGGTTGTTCTCCACATACTGGTCCTCAAACCGCCGCCGGTGGTCAGCCTTCGGTAGTTCTTTTTATTACTTTTAGTTTGCCGGTTGAGCATTCCACTCTCTACCGCTCCAGTAATCTATTAAGCTGTGGTATAGACGCTTGGCGGCTTGTCGTTCATGCATCCGGTCAAACAACATTGCCCGCCATAAATAATCAGATGACCCCGTGGTGCCACTTAATATATTGCTATTGCGTAATTATGTTACATGTGTCTATTGTTTCGGTCGCCTTGTTAAATGCCTCTGCAGTATATTTCCCTAGTCTAAAACTAAACTGGAATTGGTTTGAGTCGGTGAAGCTCCCTGTGCGATTGTAACCTGTCACAGAACAACCTTTCTTGAAGCTTTTCAAGCGTGTAACGTAACTACTCAAGATAGCAGCTTACTGTCTGAACGCAACACGCACCTTACTAGATCTTGAGACACCCAACTGATGGCGCTGTTTCTGCTGTGCCAGTCGTACTTAGGTGGTCATGTCACTAGTACGCGCCATGAAAATGTATACAGTTGTTTTGTGTTCTGTAGTGAAACTTGCGCACCGAAAACTGTTAAAATGCAGCGAAAAAAGTATGAGTTTAGTCTGTTCGTAAATTTAAAAGAAAGAAATACCTACCTACATTGTAGATTGCAAGAATAATATCTGCGTTTAACAGAGAAATGTGACGTATTTTGAAAACCGTGTGCCGTCGAAGGTGCATGCGTGGGAAACGGACGATCTTATGGATGTTGTTATACTGTATATCCGTTCTTCGTTAAGATCCAGGTGGCAACTCCAATTGAGAAGTGGATTCTTCGAATTCTGGTCTGAAAGGAGTTGAGAGATGAGGTGTTAGTAGGGCCTCCCGTCGGGTAGACCGTTCGCCGGGTTGACGCCACTTTGGCGGCTTGCGCGTCGATGGGGATGAAATTATGACGATTCGGACAACACAACGTCCAGTCCCTGAGCGGAGAAAATCTTCGACCCAGCCGGGAATCGAACCTGGGCCCTTACGACTGACAGTCTGTCGCGCTGACCACTCAGCTACCGGGGGCTGACAGTTGAGAGATTAGCACACGACTGACTGAAGATGTTGCCTTTTGTGGGTTCAGTAGTTGATTATATGCTGCAATCTCTACAATATGCTTTATATTAGACACACCACACCATTTTACACTACATTAGCTCACTGTTCTTACAAAGTATAGTAAATGGAATTTCATGTTATATTTTCTGCATGCAGTTCATAGTTTTTAAGTGTCATATACACAGGAAATTTGACGTTTTGTTGCTGGGGTGATGCGTTACGTTCGTGCTACAGCTGTCACCAAATCGTCTGCTGGTGAGGATCCCGGCTGTGGGAAGTGTACCGCAGTTACGTGTTAAATTCATTCTTTAGCCCGGAAGGCGATGTGCGAGCTACGACGATGCAGTCTAAATGTACCGTAATAAATAATCGTAAGTGAGTGTAGTAGATAGGACGTGGTGTACATTTTGCGTGTGTCAGAGGCTAATAGTCAACAATTTTGTTACCTATTACACTTTTTTGGACGTCATGTACTGCCTTTCAAATGTTCTAATGGCACAAAAGTAAAAGCATGCGTCACAACACCAAAAAGCAAATCGATCGCTTGGTCTAGCATCTTTGGTTAACAGCTCCGAGATCTGGGAATCGATTCCCAGTGACCAGGTTTAGAAGGAGATCCACTCGGCATTTTAAGGCCAACTGAAAAGCTGCTTGTGTATGAAAGCAGCGAAACCTAGGCGCAAGTTGCCTGACTAGCGTTATGTCGAAATGCTAGAACCAGCTTAGGAGATACGCGACGTTTATTTATTAGCAGAAAAAATATCAGCCGTCACTTCATTGAATTAAAGAGCGAGATACATGGCGTATTACGACTACGGATCTTATTCTTGGCAGCATTCCAGACCAGTTTTGTAGGGTTTAGGTGTAGATATTATGATAGCAGAAGGAGCAGAATCATTTTCTAGCAACATTTTGTCAGTGATATAAGGAGATAAATATTGGCGCTCCTTAATGAATACCAGTAATTCGGCTTTTGTTGTCTCTACGTACTTTTAACTTTTTTATCCATATATACACGACAATTGGCAGCTTTACTGGTATAGTCATCGAGAAGCAGTGGAAACTAAATCAAATCCAACATTCACAGCAATGTAACTTTCCCTGGCACCGTTGGTTGATAATGTGCTTCCTACCCTGTCACTATTTCCAGTGGTTCCCAATCTTTCTTAGACCATGCCCCCTGAGAGCAATCAGACATTAGCTAGTACCCCCACCCTGTAACTGGCACTGACTCCTAGTATCCGTGTATACAACGAATGATTAAGCTGATATTTTATAAAATGCATTTTAACCATCAGCTGTTATTGTCCCATTTCTCATCTACAGATTTCCGTTATTAACCATCAGGCAGGATGTAGGGTATAACAGATTAGGTAAAAATATCTGATACTACTTTGAAGCTGAACCATATCGAAATTACCCACACTTGTATAACCAATTTGTTTTGGAATACTGACAGTCATATTTTATTTCCAACGTATGGGCATCAAAGGAGAAACAAGACGAACCCTGTTGTACCCTACATCATAGATGACGGTTGATAACCGAAACCAGTAGATGACTATTGGACAATAAACAGCTGATGGTTAAAATTCATTTCGTAAAATAGTTTACGGCTATTGAATCTCACCTTATGGACACATTACTTAGCTGATGCTTGTTGTAACAATCGGAAAAACATTCTTTTGCCAATCTTGAATGAGAAACAGTGTTTCACCTTTAGCTTGCAGGAATTTTATCAGAGCCAGTTGTCTAATGCTCCAATACGTGCATCTCTCTCGGTCGTTTCCGTAAATGCTACAGCGCTGTCGCCTATAGGTGGGAAAATATCGACTAAGGCTGAAATTTTGGTTAGATTTGCTGTACTGTTACACTGCTTTACGAAACGCAAAATAGGCGGAATTACCCTTTGAGCATCTTTCGGATCATCGGGAAGACAGTTAACATAACCACTATGACGTTTATCGATTTCGAAAAACGGACTAAGCGCATCCAGGATTCTATGGTGGTTACTAGTGTTGTAAATACAATCAGAAGTCTAAATCATTCGATTTATTTTTGACTCTTTAGAATTTTCCAAGGGTCTGTCACGTATGATTGTGTCATGTCGTTTGATGGGGCTTTTCTTCCAGCCCGTTAATCAAACAGTTTGATTACATAAGGCTAATGGCAATTACATTTTGCAGTGACGGCGCGTCGTTTCATTGCTCCGGGCGCTTATCTGACACTCACGTGAGTGAAGAGTGCTGCCTTCCGTTTGATCGCACGTGGCGAGCGGAGTGGCGTCGGTGGATTAACTTCACTGATACGGACGCTGTGAGATTTACTCTGCGAATGTAGGTGAGTGCGATAAAGTCGATTGGTTTATTTTGGTCGCTGACGGAAGAGCTGAGCTGCGCGCGATGTCGGGAAGGTACGAAATATCGGAAACGGCTCATACGCAAATGATGCAGAGCTAATGAAACACGGAGAAAACAGTTTGCAGGACTAACTGTGACGCCTCTGTGTTGGTAGTACACAGGTGAAATTAATATTTTTGTTCAAGAAAGAAATAAAGGTATGAAGTGAGAACGCAGTATATAACCTACAGTACAAACATTTGCTGTGACGATGCGACACGTATACACAAATGGAATTTTATAAAAGTCGTTGGGATTTAATACTGTCATGACACATCCCTGCTGAACTAATATTTGTATGTATCTGCCTGCATCCTGAGATATTTTGTAGAAAAGACGATGTTTTACAAAGAGCAATACATGACGATTAGGCTAAGGTGTTCACCTTAGCCGGCCGCTGTGGCCGAGCGGTTCTAGGCGCTCAGTCCGGAACCGCGCGTCTGCTACGGTCGCAGGTTCGAATCCTGCCTCGTGCATGGATGTGGTGTTGTCCTTAGGTTAGTTAGGTTTAAGAAGTTCTAAGTTCTAGGGGACTCATGACCACAGATGTTAACTCCCATACTGCTCAGAGCCCTGTTCACCTTATACATCTACATATCGTTAATGAATTACTTATACAAAATTTGTGAAAAGGGTAAATAACTGACAGAAATGTTTGATAAAGCACTGAATGCAGTATATCTTAAAGTTTTACTCCCGCCCAACACATTCAGTAACCAGACGTTCCTGTTAGGTGGCATGCACGAATGAGTTGTTCCAACAATCATTATGGAGTCGCATAACGGTGCAGAGTGGGCACACTGTGTTTATGGTCTCACGAATCAGATGCCACAATTACAGTTCATAGAGAACTCAGGCTAAATGTCGCAGGTCACCGCCTCGAAGACTAACTGTTATTAATTGGTATAATCGTTTCACCGAAACTTTCTGTGTATTACGTAGATCGTCGGATCAGTGTCCACCAGCAGTCTCTGACACAGCAATGGAACAAGTTTGGCAGTCTCACATTCGTGTTACAAAAGAGAGCCACAATGAACATATGTAAGCAATACTTGAAGATATACTGCATGCAGCACCATTTCTGTAAGTTATTTATCATTTTTACATGTAAAGGTTACTTTTGTATAATAAATTTAGAAATACCCTGTATTCGTGGCACTGTTACAGACGAAAATCTTATTGTGACATAAATTAAGCTATAGCACCTCATATCCTGATGCGACAGTCCAGTACAATAACACGAACTTACGCATAACACAGCAATCGGTTTCATATTTAAAACAGATAAACCCTAAGTTCTAAAAACTGTAATTTCTGCAAACTGCTAACTGGATTTTGAAGAATGGAACACAGAACCTCGGGGAATCGCGCGGACCGTGGCTAAGACCGCGCGGCTACCCCGCGCGGCCATGTTTCATTGCCTGTGACAATGTCCGACAAAAATTGTCACGATCAGCCTCTTAATCGACAAGCAATTCCACACAGTTGGTCCTTTGTTGCTTTTTATATTCTTTTGTTTGGCGGCGAGAAACACAGCCGGCTCACACCTTTGAGTACCACAGCTGGTGAACGACTCTATCAGAACGGCCCAAAGAGACGTCTAATTGAGCTTCAGTGTGTTTGACTATCATCCGTCTATCATCTCTAGCGAGAGTGTCGACGTTCCAACGTTACAGGACTCACAGTTGCCTGTGGCCGGCCGGCACGCGGGAGAGCGGAAAGGTTTGTGCAACGTTGATGCTATGATGACAGACGCCTCGCTCAACGACTCACCGTGCTTTTGGCAACTCCGTTACAGATGACAGTTTGGAGTCTATGCATAGTGCCACCATCGATCGGAACTACATGAAAGTGTCGGGGCTGAAGTGGGAATATTCCACGAGATACTACACGAAACTCTGCATTTCTCCAATCGAAATTGGCCGAGAGAAAAAAAAGTGTTGCATAACTTATTGAACACCCCACGTAAAAAGTAAAGGGTGTCACCATAAGAACGTCAGATTTGAAGCTGCTATACATCGATTTTATTTATTTGAAAGAAGCAAACAAAACATACCATTCTCTTCCGCAGATGGAGGTTTAAATGTGGTACGCAGTATCAGGCACACTCCTCACGTCCCCCGCTAACCTTACTAACTATCGCTCGGTCCATGAAATTATCCATCACCTGCCCACATATTTCCCCTTTAAATTCGTCGAAGATCTGTTGAACATCTTGTTCAAGTTTCAATAAATTACAGGATTTGATGTGATGAAGTCGTGACGTAGCGTAATCCTATGGGAAAAGGTCACTAGGTGTCAGGTCAGAAGATCCAGGTGGGTAGGTTTGGTCTCCTCGTAACGAAATTAGTCTTTGCCGGACATTTGACTCAACAGAGCGATTGTGTCTCCTGAAGATCGACAGGTTGCACCATGTTGTTGGAACCATAAATTGTTGATGCTCATTTGATCCAAACGAGGCCAAAGAAAAGCAGCCCTTCCCTGTTCATCTTTAAAAAAGTAAGGACCGCTTAAGTCCCCACTCCAGATCTCACATCAAACCGTACCTCGCTGAGTATGCATCTCTTTTCCGTGAATTACTCTTGAATTCTCTGATCGCCATATTCTGAAGTTATGCTCATTCACAAAGCTGCTTAAATGGTAAAAAATGATGCGCTTTGCGAAATTATAGCTCAACGGTTCCTTTCCCAGGATCTACTGCACAAATTGACATTGCTTTTCATGGTTGGTTGGTTTGAGTTCCTGTAAGTGCAAGTCCTTTGTTAAGATTATGTGCATTGTTGCTGGACATATGCATATTTCTTGAACACGATGGCGACATGATTTTTCTGGACTCTCAATAACAGAATCAAGCACAGCAACAACATTTGCCTCACTCCGGCCATTTCGACAGCGTCCTGGGCTTTTGATGTTTACTGTTGAACGGGTTTTTTCATATTTCTTCATCATCGTACGCCCAGTAAAATCATCTGCTGCACTGTTGCGTCCAAGAATATTATGGAGTTTCCGAACAGTTTCGGTGGAATTTTCACTGTTGTATTCTCAATAGTCTCTTTTATGTCGTCTCGTTGTCTCTGTAGAGCTGTGCCATGGGAAGCGAGGAGAGGATGTTGGTTGATGGCCGGTATCCTCGTTCTGCACGCAATTAATAACTGGGTTCCTTACTCATAAACAAAGAGCTACTTAAGTTTCCAAGTGCTGTGGTACAAGCTCTCTTCTGTATAGGCCACGGAGCCTCAATACCGCTGAAGTAAAAGTCCTCTATGTTCACTATAAGCTTACTATGTTCTGCCTGTCTCTGTGCTGGAGGCTAAGTCTGTGGCTCCATCTTGGTGACACGCTGGATCCACCATTGTCGTAATGAATCAACACTCGCTGTTCCGCAGTGTATCTTTCCACGCCGGTACTCCACAAACACTGACCTGGAAAACAAAAGCACGGTATCGAAATATGATCTCAGTGATCACTGATAACAAAATATTCAGAAAGAACGGCGCACACAAAAATTAATAAAAGTAACAGACTTTTCAAATCCGGCGTTCTTTTTGAGACATCCGATATATTTACACATGTTGTTACAATAATGATAGTAATTTGATGGTAATTTCATTGCTTGTTTGTAATCTATGGGCCAATTATCGTACATATATGTAATAATGACAGTCGAACAACGAATGGTGTAATAATGACAATCGAACAACGAATGGTGTTTGAAGAGAACGATGGTTGTGGTTCGGGATTTTCCTGTTTTTTTTCTTTTCTTTTTTTGTAAATCATTTCATTTCTTCGTCAGGGACGTAGGCCACTTCTTTCCGAATGTTGGTCCATCTAATATCCCGACACCGGCACGATCTTACGGTCTAAACCTCTTTCTAAGAATGGTAAATAAACAGAGCACGTGAAATCGTTCAATATAAAATTACTAAAAGTCTCTGGGCTAATATGCTTTGGTCTTCTGGGACCTCATACGTATTCGAAAGTTTCGTCCCGGTATGCGTAGGAGATCTTGAGGAGGGTTGCGGCTTCAGTGGCGGTGCAGAACATATGTTGAACGGCTACGTCGCTTACTAAATGTTCAAATGTGTGTGAATTCCTATGGGACCACAGTGCTAAGGTCTTCGGTCCCTGGACTTACACACTACTTAAACTAACTTATGCTGAGAATAACACACACCCATGCCCGAAGGAGGACTCGAACCTCCGGCGGGAGGGGCCGCACAATCAGTGACATGGCGCCTCTAACCGCGCGGTCACTCGGCGCAGCTTGTCGCATACTGCGGCTGGAAATTAAGTACACCGATAAGAAATGAGGAAGTCTTCCTAAGAGTCGGTGAGAAACGCAACATGTGTAAAACACAGACTAGAGGAAGGCAAAGGATGATGGAGCATGTGTTAAGGCGTCAGTAATAAATTGAAGTCATGGACTGTGCGGCTGGTCCCGGCGGAGGTTTGAGTCCTCCCTCTGGCATGGGTGTGTGTGTGTTGTCCCTAGGATAATTTAGGTTAAGTAGTGTGTAAGCTTAGGGACTGATGACCTTAGCAGTTAAGTCCCATAAGATTTCACATACATTTGAACATTCTCTTTTAATAAATTGCATGGCACTAGAGTGAGCCGAAGAGGGCGAAAAGTCTAAGAGAAGATGGAATTGGAATACGAGTACATCCGACAAATAAACGATACATTTGGTATACGAGTTACTTATAAGAGTGTTGCGCAAGAGAGGAATTCGTGATGAGCCTCATCAAAGTCCGAAGATTCTTAACCACCGCCCGTCTCCTTCTCACCCCCTACGCACAGGCACACACACGAAGAGAAGTAAAAGTTTTCACCTATGGTTGACGGTTGTGATCGTAGTTTTTCAGATTAAGAAAGAAGAGGCCCTTAAATATCTCCACGAGTGGCTCGAGACGGAATTCTCGATGAGCATCGCTCAAGATTCGTATAAACTCGTTCTCTCGACCTGCTATCGATGCAGATAGATTTATGCTCGGACTAGACCCCTCCACCAGTGGTCTAATGAGAGTCCTGTACATGCAGACGAAAGTTTCTATTAATGGGCACCTTTAATGGCGTGGTTGTGAGTATCGCTACCACGAACAGCTTCATTGTCGACGTAAAAGTTTTCTGGATGTGGTACCGCGTCATACGTAAACTACTGCTGCTGAGAAAAACTAACGTTTGTCCACTGTTGTCTAATGGTCACCAGCAGACCCAGAAGAATGCCGCTGCAACCGTGGCCGGAACGTTGGCTTTTCTCCAGCAGCAGTAGTTTTATACGAGGCCTGTTCAGAAAGTAAGCTCCGATTGATTGCCAAATTGAAACCACAGTGAACATCAGAAATGTTTTACTTCTAACAATTAGCTACACCTTTCAGCTACTTCTCTACGTAGTCGCCGTTCTGACTTAGACTTTTGTCATAGCGTTGTACCAACTTTTCAATAGCCTCATCATAGAAGGCAGCCGCCAGTGCTTTCCGCCAATTCTCCACGCTGGCCTACACCTCGTTGTCTGTGTCAAAATGTTGTCTTCAAAGACAGCGGTTCATGTGACCAGAGATGAAACTCAGGGGGAGACAATTGCGGACTGTATTGTGGGTAATCTAACATTTCCATTTGAAAACAATGCAGGAGCATCTTCATTGCCCCTGCAGAATGCGGCTGAGCATTGTCTTGAAGAAGAAACAGCACGACAGTTATGTAATGTTAGCTGCATAGCTTCAGGCGAAATTTCTCACCAGGCCCTCGTACTTGGCGGCAGACACTATTTTCTAGACATCTTTACGCACTCACTGCGAGCTCAGAAATGAGAAGAGCGACGTGATGCTAACTGGGGTTATACTAGAGACGCTACCCAACACATCTGTGCAAAGCTTTATCGGATTTTCATAGTCGTTTCCATTTCGCGACCGATCGGAGCTTACTTTCTGAACGCCCCTCGTACATTACTACGCAGTACCACACCCAGAAAACGTTTATGTCGGCTGACTCTGGCCGCGGAAGTCTACGCACTTATAGTGTCATTGTCTTCTGCAAGCAACTTCAAGCCGACGAACTACACTACTGCTTCGACAGACGCATAAATACAGGGTGTTACAAAAAGGTAGGGCCAAACTTTCTGGATACATTCCTCACACAGAAAGAATTAAAATATGTTATGTGGACATGTGTCCGGAAACACTTACTTTACCGGCCGGAGTGGCCGTTCGGTTCTAGGCGCTACAGCCTGGAGCCGAGCGACCGCTCCGGTCGCAGGTTCGAATCCTGCCTCGGGCATGGATGCGTGCGATGTTCTTAGGTTAGTTAGATTTAATTAGTTCTAAGTTCTAGGCGACTGATGACCTTAGAAATTAAGTCGCATAGTGCTCAGAGCCATTTGAACCATTTGAACACTTACTTTCCATGTTAGAGCTCATTTTATTACTTCTCTTCAAATCACATTAATCGTGGAATGGAAACACACAGCAACAGAACGTAGCAGCGTGACTTCAAACACTTTGTTACAGGAAATGTTCAAAATGTCCTCCGTTAGCGAGGATACATGCATCCACCCTCCGTCGCATGGAATCCCTGATGCGCTGATGCAGCCCTGGAGAATGGCGTATTGTATCTTAGTCGTCCACAATACGAGCACGAAGAGTCTCTACATTTGGTACCGGGGTTGCGTAGACAAGAGCTTTCAAATGCCCCCATAAATGAAAGTCAAGAGGGTTGAGGTCAGGAGAGCGTGGAGGCCATGGAATTGGTCCGCCTCTACCTCGGTCACCGAATCTGTTGTTGAGAAGCGTACGAACACTTCGAATGAAATGTGCAGGAGCTCCATCGTGCATGAACTACATGTTGTGTCGTACTTGTAAAGGCACATGTTCTAGCAGCACAGGTAGAGTATCCCGTATGAAATCATGATAACGTGCTCCATTGAGCGTAGGTGGAAGAACAAACTAAAATGAGCTCTAACATGGAAATTAAGCGTTTCCGAACACATGTCCACATAACATCTTTTCTTTATTTGTGTGTGAGGAATGTTTCCTGAAAGTTTGGCCGTTCCTTTTTGTAACACCCTGTATATTCTGTTGGCCGTTAAAACGGTGCCATGAAGGGAGCATACAACAAGAGTGAAATTGGAATGACTAGATATAGAGATAACCAGCGTTACAGTGGACCACAGCTACAATAATCTGATCTCTATCCTCTGCATCTAGGAATGGACATTATGCCTAAGGATAGATCCATTGTGCCATTCAGACTGACGATATCACTCACTCAACTCCATGGAAACATTTGAAAAGACACCTTGTCGCCACAAAGTGCACGTCCAGTTGCGGTAGTGGAGTGCAAATTCCAGCTTTCGTTGCCGATGTACAGCAGTCAGCATGGGCGTATGATCGACGCCCATTCTGTGACATGGCCCTCAAAACACCGTAATTTAAATTTTGTTCTGTAGAAGATACATTATTGGCATCGAAACCTAGGTAAACTATAAACAATTTTACATTGCAACTGAAGGCTGAATTTCTTCTTCTCTGATCTCTGGTTCTCATAGTCGTTAATTTCGACAGCTGGCGTTACATTTCTGGCGTACTGATGCCTGTGGTTGCGTCCTGACTCCCAGATCTTCGCGAAATTATCTTCCTGTAACAATAAATAGCAACTGTCTGGATAGTCCTGTCTCAGGTAGGAATAAAGATACTGGCAAGAACGTGTTCTTTTTCCAGATTCTGGCATACAGGTTGCTGTGCATGAGAGGCATATTATGTAGTAACATTATCAGCCTGCCACACTAACCCATTTTGAAGGGCAGTCTACACGTCAGGGGCAAGACCCGATTTTCTGGGCTATTTCGTGTAGGTTGTCCTGCATGACAAGTGTGTTGTGTTGTACTGTTGGCAAGTCTTATCGACTCACTTTCCATGGCAGCCTGTACATAGGCATGTTTTTTCTTTTCTTTTTTTTTTCTTGCATTCGTATTGACCAACTACGATCACGTTAACAACTTCAGTTCTTCTTCTTCCTTTGTTGTAGCTTCCTATTTTTCCACTATTCCCTCATTTTCTCCCAATGAAGTCTCTTCCTTTCTTCTGTCTACGTTGTTCCCGATTTTTTATTTCTTCTGTTTTGAAAGCCTTTCAAATTTAGTATTTTATTTTTAAAACTGTTCCTTTCTGCAATTTCTGATACTTTCGTGTTGTTTCTTTCTAGATCTTTCCATAGTTTTGTAATCCATGCTGTTGTCGATTTCTTATTCCGGAGATATAGGAGTACTTCTTTTGTTAGTCTGTTTCCATCCATTCGGTAGAGGTGTACGAAAAAGGTTAATCTTCGTTTGGCCATTACTTCAGATACGTTCTTTATATTTTTATAGATCTCCACATTACTTCTTATTTTCCAACCATCTGCAGTTTTTATTGCATCTATTATTTTTCTAATAATTCTTCGTTCCAGTGCCTCTAGTTTGTCCATCTTATAGTTCATCGTTAGGCATTTATATCCATATACACATTCTAGTCGTACAACTGTGGTGTAGTGTTTTAGTTTTGTTTTTCTAGATATACATTTCTTGTTGTAAATATTTTTGGTCAAACTGTATGCTCTTTCCATTTTGTTAATTCTTACATCTATTGCAGATTTTTCTAGTCCATTCTGTTGTTTATTTTCTCCAAGATATTTAAAATTATCTGCTTGCTCTAATTTACCCATTTGTGTTTCTACGAATTTTGGCGCCTTTTTTATATTTGTTATTAATTTTGTTTTTTTCGGCTGAAATTTTGGGAGCAGATCTGTTTGCAATTTTTCCCAGAAGGTTTATTTGAATAACTGCATCTGTCAGGTTTTCAGAAAGTATTGCAAAGTCGCCCGCAAAAGCCAATCAGTTTACCTTAATTCCACTTGTTTTCCTTCCCAGAGTTATTGGTTCAATTTTGTGATTTTTGAGCTCCGAATTCCACATCCTTACAATTTTTTCTAGCACACAAACAGTAAAGACGGTAAACCATCACCTTGTCTGAAACCAGTTTTTATTTCAAATGGCTGACATACTTCTCCCATAAATTTGACTTAAGGTATTGTACCTGATTTGATTTAATACCAAATTCTCTGATGACCTTACCTGTTGTTTCCCTATCCGTACAATCAATTTCCTGAAATCAATAAATGACACTATTATTGGTTTGCTGGTTAACATTCTATGGCGAGTTATTGACTTTTAAGTTAAAAATTTGTTCTGTACAGGATCTTCCGTTTGGAAAACCACCCTGATATTCTCCCAGTTGTTTGTCTAAAGTACCTACCACTCTGTTCAGGATAATTTTTGATAATATTTTGTATGCGACTGGCAGTCTACTTTATTTCGTTTCATTTCATTTATTTATTTAACCCGTTGTGATTTGTGCCATCAAGCCTTCTCTTACATTGGAATTAGGGTTTCACACATATGGTACCTTATTATGCCATTGTTACCTAAGAAATAACAAATTTAATGTGACAAATAGTATTTTAATGATTTTAGTGTCTATAGTGACAATGCAGGTAAGTAATTCTGACTATGAACCAATAAAGTTAATCCTTTAAATGTATTGTAGAGGCTACACATGCCAATGTGTGTGGGTGAGGAAAGAGTGAGTTAGATAGAGGACGGGATGAGCAGAGTGACGGGCAGGAGGAAATGGACAGAGAGATACGGAGATGTAGGAGAAAGGTGGGAGGTGTAGAGGTGTGGTGGGTGGGTTGAAAAGAATGAGGCAGAAATGGAGTAGGAAAGAGAGAGAGGAGGAGGAGGATATGGTCAGAGGGAGGGGGCAGGCAGATATGGTGAGAGAGAGGGATGGACGAAATTGACAAATATGAGGGAGAAGGAGTTGAAGACTTCGGGAGACAGACAGATTTGGGAGGATAAGAAGTACAGACAAAAGGAAAAAGAGGTGGACATAGAAACGGGGAAGAGGAGGTGTGTTTAATATATATGTCGAACGTGTATGCAGGCAAAGCGGTGGAGAAAAGACTAGTTTATTCTTATATAAAGAAAAATCGCTAAACTTCCAATACGTTGGCAAAATTATTTATTTTTGAACGATATAGCGCAAGACGCAAGACCACATATATCCCGTGCTGATCTGACTTATTCCGATACAACTTTTGCCCTGACCATAACATTCTCCAGATCTCTAACCGATTGGGAATATTTGGTCTCGAGTTGCCGATAGAATACACTACGCATCAGCCACTGTGATTGATGAATGACAAATAACTGAAATATCGTGGCATGACGCACCGATATCTGCTGTAGGAGCTCAATTGTACTCGATGCCCAGCCACGATAGATCTGTTGTTGCTGCGAGAGCCGGCAGCTCCTACTACAGCATTTCGCACTTTGTATAATTCCAAATCATGTAAAAATTTCATCTTGTATTCTTCCTGCAGTACTAGGCCATCGCAATCAGAATATTTCGATAGTTGGTGCATATTCTGGTTTTGTAGTTTTGTTTGTCAGCAGTATAATTTGCTCTCCCCCCCCCCCCCCCCCCCAGCAGTTATCGCGCACGTACGTCCCTCGTAGGTAACGCTATATCTCTCATACTGTGTATGTTGACGTAGCAGTACGCAGGGTAATGACTACACGGCAGATCTGCGGTTTGAAGCCCACCCACTGAGTCATCTGCAAGTCTCATCGCGGAGCGTCTGCTTTAATTAATTAACGGTACCCATTTGGCGAGCCTGAGTGGCTAAGTTCGGCCCTTTTTTTCCTTCTCTGCAGCGCTAATTAACGCTAAGCGAAAGCGACACCGTTGAAAATATGTTGCTCCGTGCTCGGGGCAGGGTGCCTCGTTTAATATTTAGCTGCCCGCGTCGCCCGGCTGCTTGCTGGCTGCGCGGGATTACGGCGCAGCAAGGCAGTGCACACCGAAACGTCGCCCGCCCCACAAAATTATACAGTACCACCTTGTACCAGATCTGCTGCGCACTCTGTCCGCTTGTCCAATAGATGTCCTATGTTTATTAAGATGTAAGGAACTGCGGTTAGTCGCAGAATCATTAGCTAGTAGTAGGAAGTAGCTGGTCAACATATCTCGCTAACATCTTTGTGTACTTATGCAGTAGATGTTCACTATGCCATTACAATATTGAGATCAATAATCCAGTTTTTTTTTTAAATTGTAAATTCAAATAATACGTTAGAAGCAAAATTAGGATTTAACATTCCATCGACAACCAGAGTGTGAGGGACCGACCAGAGATTCGGAAACGCCAAAGTATAGCGAAAGGAACTATGTCTGCATCGAATTACAGACAATTAAAACAAGTTCCGTGGAAGATTGTCCTGTAGGGATAGTCAAAAAGTATTAATTTTTTTTTTATTATCGAGTTGAGTCTCTATGGACTGCGTGGTAACAACCAACTTCACTCTAGTGTCCAGGTCTTGTTCTTGTTCCTGCCAGTATCTTCTGAGCCCACCAAGAAGTGCCTGTTTAGGCCTCTTCAGATAATGGTCCTCTCCGTCTTTTGGACGTTGATGCCATTTTAAAACCTTGGTAGTTGTTCACCAATCTTCTAAACTTGTTCCTGTCAGGAATTTCTCTCTCCGAGATACCAACCTCCCTAACATCTTTTTCACATTCTTGGAACCATCTTGACCTTGTTTTCTTAGATCGGATGAAACTCCATGTTCTTTTTGTTAGTCGATCGCCGTCTATCCTCATGAGATAACCGTAAAATAACAATCGTCTCTCCTTAATGGATACTGTGATAGGTTCTGTCTTGCTGTACAAGTCTTCATTTGCTCTCATTCGCCGTTGTCCATCAACCCGTCTATTATCTAGGATTCTCCTTAATTTCCTACGCTCTTGCATTTCCAGCCGCTCAGCTTGACCCTGTCTATTCATGGTCAAAGTCTCTGACGCATATAAGCCCTCAGGTTTTACAACTGTATTATAATGTCGGAACTTGGGCCCCATACTCATAGACTTTTCGTTATAGGTTTCTTTGTCAGTTAGTATGTTTGGTCTAACTTCCTCATCCTGACATTAATTGCTTATTCTTCTAATCCATTCTCTTGGATGACTTCACCGAGATACCTGAAATTCTTAACTCGTCCGATTTTTCCCAGACTGATGATCATCCATTCAGGTCCATCACAGATGTTCGTCATCGTATATTCTGGCTTTGGAATAGAGATCTGGAGTCCAACTTTTTCAGCAATTTCTGACCGCCTATTGATCTCGTTGACTGCTGACTCTATGTTGTTAGCAAAATTGGCAAGGTCATCCGCAAAGGCCATGCAGTCAATGTCCAGCACTTTGTTCTTAGGACCAAGTCTGAACCACTCTTCATTTGTTTCTTCTTAGGTTAACAACTTTCTCCACTCTCGAAGACGCAGTTGAAAAGGAGTGGGGATATCCATCTCCTTGTCTTACGACCGTTCTGATTGTGAAGGGTTCTGATATTTCACCCATAAATTTTATTTTTGACACTGTGTTAGTGAGAGTTTGTTTGATGAGCTTTCTTGATGTATCATCCACCCCAAACTCTTCCAAAATATTCCTTAATGTCTATCGGTCGATGGAGTCATATGCCTTCTGAAAATCGACAAACGTGACCACGTAGTTATTTCCTGCAGTTTTTTGTACTTGATGATGTTCTTCATGTTAAAGATCTGTACTGCACAAGAACGGCCCTTTCGGATACCAGCTTGATATCCCCCAGTCACTTGGTCAACATGACCTATTCTGTTCTGTATCGTTTTGGAGAGAATCTTATATGGAGCAGATACTAATGAGATGTCCCTATAGTTACTGACATTCTTTTTATCGCCTTTTTTGAGTAGAGGATTAAAGCTGACTGGTATCATCCCAGTTCTCCAGATCTCCTCAAAAAGTCGGACTCGTACATCTAGAGTTTCATTACTTGCCAGCTTCAGTAGTTCCGCCACTATTAAATCCTCTACAGCTGCCTTGTTATTCATAATGTTGTTGATGATCTCTTTGATCTCCTCTTTACTAGGTGGAGATGAGTTGGGTAGTTTGTGGATCGGGGCACATACAGCGAATCTTTCTTTCGGTTCATCACAATTAAGTAGATTTTTAAAATAACGAGACATGATCGTGCAGTTTCTTTTGTTGTTCAGGCCGAGCTTTCCATTATCGTCACTAAACAAAGACTATGGGCTTTGTATCCTTCCAAATTCGATTTGAACGTGTGATAGAAGTCTCTGGCATTGTTTTTCCGGAAATGCTGATCGATCAGTTCTAACTGCTGTTTCTCATACAATCGCTTAGCCCTTTGTAGAGTTCTGGCTGCATATTTTCGAACTTCACGGAATACATCAAAATCTTCAGGTCTCCTGGTCGAGTTCCACTTTCTCCATGTATTTGTTCTTTGGGTCACCACCTCATCACAAATCTCATTCCACCATCTATACTTTCTCTTTTTAGCTGTCAGGATTGCAGTATTACCTGCTTGTTAGATCTTGAAGGAGGTGTACGTCCATTTATGGGATTCAAATGTCAGTTGCTGGTGGTATTGTTCCAATACGTTTTGATTGATTTGGAGCTTCGCAACGTAATATTGATGAATTTTGTTTCCGGTTTCACGGCCTTATTGAGAGGGATGAAGTTCATTTTGATCTTGGAGAGGTAATGAACCGAGTCAAACTGGGCGCCTCTCTGTTCTTTAACATCCATTATTTCCTTAATTGCTCTCCTAGAGATTGCTACATCATCAATCTGTTTCTCTGTACACACATTGCCTGATGATCGTCAAGCCGTCTGTTTACTTGGCTCGTGTTTGTTGACATTATCTGAAGATTGAAGGATGGACACAGATTGACGAGTCTTACATTATTTCTGTAATCATCTTGTGAGTAGGATACTTTCCAATTGTTGATCTGAATTGCGGTTCTATTCCCAGCTGGGCGTTAAAGTCAACTAGTAGGATCTTTATGTTCTTAGATGGTACTGTTCTTCAAGAAGGTCCCAAAACTGTTCAACTTCCTGGGATTGGGTCTGTTGTCTTCATTGATTGGTGCATACGCTTTGATCAGTGTGTATCCTTTGTTACCACAGTTGGGAATTAGGATAGAAAGTCTCTTAGAAGGGGTGAAGAACTCCAAGATTGAACTGCCAACCTTCCTAAGAACAACAAAAGCTGTGCCAAAACAGGCATGTTCTTACCTATTTTGACTGCCCTTTTGCCTTCATAATTCCTGTAATCTTCAATGTCCATTGTGTCGTCATCTAGGTATCTGGTTTCTTGAATGGCCAAGTTGGTTATGTCATGTTTGTCCATCAACATCGTCAACTCTTCCCAACTTTCAATAGAGAATTGACGTTCAAAGTCCCAAAATAGTTGTTCTGTTTCGTCGTGAATTTTGTGTGCGTAGTCCTGTCTTCAAAGCATCTAGGTTCAACCCCCCCAGAATCCATAGGCCTGATTCTACTCCTAAGAGTGGTAGATTTCCTAAAAAAGGTACTACCTGAGGTAGTGTCCTTTTTGTGACGACATTCCATGATGCTTGGTTGTTCAAACTAGTGTGGGTTGGACAAATCCTTCCCGGTAATAGAACCAAGGTTGTAAGCCCCGGAGCTCGATAATACGCAGCTCCTCTGGAGTCAGACGCCCTTCGCAGCCGCTTCTCTGAAGTACAGACGCTGCTAAATGAAGGCATGGTTGTCGTTTTCCGCCTTGAAAACCATTGACCATCTTTTTAATTATTACTTCGAAAAAAGTAAAGTTACTTAATTAATCCCCGCCGTAGAAAAACAACTGATAGAGTTGAAAACAAATCCCAATTCAGTTTTACAAAATGTACTCCGCAGCGTTGTTGGCTCCTTAGCTAGCATGTATCGCGAATCTGTCGCCCAGCGCGTAGGTCCCAAGCATGGGTGACTCATGTATACAAGAAGGGTGAAGAGACGGACCCGGAAAATTAGGAAACAATATCCTTAACATCGTTTTGCTGCAGAATGCTACAACATAATTTGAGTTCGACTATCGTAAGTTGCCTAGAGACGGTAAAGCTTAATTCCACAGATTAGTATGGTTTTAGAAAGCGTTGCTCGAGCGAAACTCAGCCAGTCCTGTTCTCACATGAGATCCTGCTAATTGTAGATGCAGATCATCAGTTTCCATATTTCTAGATTTCCGAACATCATTTGGTGCAGGACCTTACTGCAACTTTTAACGAAGGTACCAGCGTATGGAATAAGTTCACAGATATGTGAATTGCTCGAAGACTTCTTAAGTAACAGAACCCAGCATGTTATCCTCGACGGTGAGTGTTCATCAGAGACAAGTGTATCGCCAGGAGAGCCCCAGGAAGTGTAATAGGACCGCTGTTATTATCTCGGTACGTAAATGTTCCCACGGGCAGGGTGGGCAGCAATCTGCAGTTGTTTGCCGATGATACTGTGGCAAACGGCAAGGCGTCGAAGATGAGTGTAGGATGATAAAAGATAACTTAGGCGAAATTCCTAGTTAGTATGACGAACGGTAGCTGGTTCTAAGTATAGAAAATCGTAAGTTAATGCGGATGAAAAGGAAAAACAAAACCATAATGTTCGGATACACCATCAGTACAGTCACGCTTGACATAAAAAAGATACCTCTAAGCACTATGGGACTTAACATCTAAGGTCATCAGTCCCCTAGACTTACAACTAGTTAAACCTAACTAACCTAAGAGCATCACAACATCCATGCCCGAGGCAGGATTCGAACCTGCCACCGTAGCAGAAGCTTAGTTCCAGACTGAAGCGCCTAGAACCGTTCGACCACAGCAGCGGCATTGTTGACACATTTACGTCGTTTGATTATCTAGGCGGGACGCTGAAAAGCGATATGAAATGGACCGAGCGTGTGAGGATTGTGTTAGGGACGGTGAATAGTGGGCATCAGTTTGTTGGGAAAATTTTATGGAAGGATGGTTCTTCTGTAATTGAGACCTCAAATATGTCACTAGTGCTATACATTATTGAGTACTGCTCGAGTGTTTCGTGTCCATACTAGGCAAGAGAGCCGTGGCAAAAATTGCTGTTTTGAAGTTTTTGGCGGTGGCGCCGCTGTGGCAACCGCAGCTTAGGTGTCTGGTGGGAAAGGGGGAAAGGTTGCTGTTCACGTGCATTTAGGGGCGCTATGAGCTCGCCAGTCGGTCTGAGTGAGTCTGGGGTCAGTCTGGGTGAGTCTGGATTCAGTCTGGGAATCTCTCGCCCCCACTTTGCTAGTCTGTCTCTCGTCCGAATTTGTGGGACAGTTAGTATCTGTCTGTCATCCGGAGTGTTAGTATGTCTTTCGTTCGGATCAATCTTTAAAGCCGGATAAATGAGTCTTTCCACTCCGCCGTTAACAGAGCAAGTGGTCGCCCGGTCGGGGCTTAGTTCCTGCATCTGAGTCTGCGCGTTAGGTCGCCAGTCTGCTCAAGTTGCTCAGGCAACGGTCATTGGCGGTTGGATCGATCGGTTGGTCGGTCGCGCACTGAGACACAAGATGACTTGTCCGCCTTGAGTGTCGGCGCATGTCAGGTCGCCACGTGAATTCGGTGGGCCGCGCCGTATAGCGTGGGGTAGTGGCTTCGCGGCCGAGACGAGAGCAACAGGAGTCAACCCACGACATCGGTCTGGCCGGTGCAAGCATCTGAAGTTGACTGCGTAACGGTTATATTGCCGCAACATACCTTTCGCGTAAGAATCACGAAATGAAATGATCGTGTGACATTATGGCCGGGAGGCCCCATCCGGGGAAGTTCGGCAGCCGGTTTGGAAGTTTCAATTTAGGTGACGCCATATTGGGCAACTTTCGTTGTGATTATGACAACACAATATCCAGTCCACGAGCAGAGAAAATCTCCAACCCGTCTGGGAATCGTACCCGGGCCCGTTGCATGGTTGTCAAACAAGTTACCACACAGCTAAGCAGGCGGACAAGGATCGCAAAGATAAGATTAAAGAGGGGTAGGGCTTGAACGGTGTCATAAAGGCAGTCGTTCTTACTTCGTTCTGTTTGCAAATAGAACAGAAAAGGTAATGAATAGTACTGATACAGGGTACCGTCGCCACATCGCCACGCACCATTCGGTGGCTTGTAGAGTATATACGGAGATGTAGATGTCATTTTTTATTTGTTCAAAATGGTTCAAATGGCTCTGAGCACTATGGGACTCAACTGCTGAGGTCATTAGTCCCCTAGAACTTAGAACTAATTAAACCTAACTAACCTAAGGACATCACAAACATCCATGCCCGAGGCAGGATTCGAACCTGCGACCGTAGCGGTCTTGCGGTTCCAGACTGCAGCGCCTTTAACCGCACGGCCACTTCGGCCGGCTTTTATTTGTCGTTCTGTAGGTACATACCTACAGTCTTGCTACACACAGAAGTACCCGCTTAACAGCACCATAGCACACGGCTTGATGAGCCTGAAAGAAATAGCGCAGTCGACTGATCAAATGGGTAATCGTGCGGAATTCGTTTTCTGCATTTGAAGAAAAAAGTGCGGCTACAATCCATCCTTAGTTGATGGAATGATATCGCAACAAAGTACCGTGTATTTCTTCTCGTTCCTCGCCCATTTACTATACTTTCCGTTAGCGTCCTGTGTTTACAATGAGGTGACAAAATCACGAGACAGCGGTAAGCACATATACAGATAGCGGTCTTGTCGCGTTCCCAAGGTATAAAAGGTCAGTGCATTTCCGGAGCTGCCATCTGAATTCAGGTGATTATGACCGCTCGAACTGAATTAACAGACATTGAACGCGGAATTGTAGTTGAAGCTAGACATATGGTACATCCCATTTCTGACATCATTAAGGAATTCAATATTCCGTGATCCACAGTGCAAAGAATGTGCCGAGAAAACAAAACGTCAGCATTTACCTCTCACCACTGACGGCCTTCGCTTAACAACCAAGAACAGCAGCGTTTCCGTAGAGTTGTCAGTGCTGACATACAAGCAACACTGCGTGAAATAATCGCAGAAATCAATGTGGCACATACGACGGACATGTCCGCAGCGAAATTCCGCGTTAATGGACAATGACAACATATGAAAGTTTCGAGCGGCTTTGCTAACAGCACGACATTTCAGTCAAGTGCCTCGCCTTGACTCGTGATCACAGCGGTTGGACCATAGATAATTGGAAAACCGCGGCCTGGTCAGATGACTCCTAGTTTCAGTTAGCAAGAGATGACTGTTGGATTAGAGTATGGCACAGACCCAGCGAAGCTATGGACCGAGATTGTCAACAAGGCACTGTGGCTCCATAATGTTGTTGGCTGTGTTTACATGGAATGGACTCGATCGTCTGGTCCAACTGAACCGAACATGAAATGGATAAATATTTGGCTACTTGGAGATAACTATTTGCAACCATGCATGGACTTAATGTTCGCAGACAACGAAGGAATTTTTGTGGATGACAACGCGCCATGTCGCTGGGCCACAGCTATTCGGGATTCGTTTTACGAAGATTGTGGACACTTCAAGTGAGTGATTTGGCTAGCCAGATCGCCCGACATAAAGCCCATCGACCATTAATGAGACATAATCGAGAGGTCAATTTGTGTACAAAATTGTGCACGGGCAACACTATGTAGTTATGGACGGCGATAGAGGCAGCGTGGCTCAGAATTTCTGCAGAGGACTTCCAACGAGTTTCTGAGTTCATGCGCTGTAAAGTTTGTGCACTACGGCAGGCAAAAGGAGGTCCGATTCGATTTTGAAAGGTATCCCATGATTTTTGTCACCTCATCATATATCTTTGAACATACTTTGACTTAGCAACAAATGTCATCCCCCTCCATTGTTGTCCTCAACATTTCATAATCATTATCATTATCAACATCATCATAATCTTTCGTGATATTGGAGTGTGTAAAAAAAATTGGACTGTCTAAAAATTGGGACTTTGCATGCAAACTGAGACCGCGCAGTTGAGCGTCTCACAAACCAAAGATCATCATTATCATCATCACCCATTGTTGCAGCCTTCCTGCACTCGAGCGAACGGCGGCGAAATTACTATAACAAAAAAAAAAACCAAAACAAAAAAAAATACATTCATTCCCGTCTCACTCTTACCATACACAGACATTATACGTAAAAATGTCAGCATTATAGAAAATTGAGGGTTGCAACGTTTCTTGCCGGCAGGTGTTCACATGACTGCGTTTAGGACCGCAGATATGCAAATTGATCAGAAACAGTCTGAAAAGCTTGTACTCGTGTTCGGAAGGTAGGTTGTGCTGAAAAATAATTGTTAAGAAAAGTTAGCCAATTAGGACTCTGCGCTCGCAAATTGTTGCGGCCCGCCAGATATACAGGATATTACAAAAAGGTACGGCCAAACTTTCAGGAGACATTCCTCACACACAAATAAAGAAAAGATGTTATGTGGACATGTGTCCGGAAACGCTTAATTTCCATGTTAGAGATCATCTTAGTTTCGTCAGTATCTACTGTACTTCCTCGATTCACCGCCAGTTGGCCCAATTGAAGGAAGGTAATGTTGACTTTGGTGCTTGTGTTGACATGCGACTCATTGCTCTACAGTACTAGCATCAAGCACATCAGTAGGTAGCATCAACAGGTTAGTGTTCATCACGAATGTGGTTTTGCAGTCAGTGCAATGTTTACAAATGCGGAGTTGGCAGATGCCCATTTGATGTATGGATTAGCACGGGGCAATAGCCGTGGTGCGGTACGTTTGTATCGAGACAGATTTCCAGAACGAAGGAGTCCCGACAGGAAGACGTTCGAAGCAATTGATCGGCGTCTTAGGGAGCACGGAACATTCCAGCCTATGACTCGCGACTGGGGAAGACCTAGAACGACGAGGACACCTGCAATGGACGAGGCAATTCTTCGTGCAGTTGACGATAACCCTGATGTCAGCGTCAGAGAAGTTGCTGCTGTACAAGGTAACGTTGACCACGTCACTGTATGGAGAGTGCTACGGGAGAACCAGTTGTTTCCGTACCGTGTACAGCGTGTGCTGGCACTATCAGCAGTTGATTGGCCTCCACGGGTACACTTCTGCGAATGGTTCATCCAACAATGTGTCAATCCTCTTTACGGATGAGGCTTCATTCCAACGTGATCAAATTGTAAATTTTCACAATCCACATGTGTGGGCTGACGAGAATCCGCACGCAATTGTGCAATTACGTCATCAACACAGATTTTCTGTGAACGTTTGGACAGGCATTGTTGGTGATGTCTTGATTGGGCCCCATGTTCTTCCACCTACGCTCAGTGGAGCACGTTATCATGATTTCATACGGGATTCTCTACCTGTGCTGCTAGAACATGTGCCTTTACAAGTACGACACAACATGTGGTTCATGCACGAGGGAGCTCCTGCACATTTCGTTCGAAGTGTTCGTACGCTTCTCAACAACAGATTCGGTGACCGATCTCCTGACCTCAACCCTCTTGACTTTCATTTATGGGGGCATTTGAAAGCTCTTGTCTACGCAACCCCGGTACCAAATGTAGAGACTCTTCGTGCTTATATTGTGGACGGCTGTGATACAATACGCCATTCTCCAGGGCTGCATCAGCACATCAGGGATTGCATGCGACGGAGGGTGGATGCATGTATTCTCGCTAACAGAGGACATTTTGAACATTTCCTGTAACAAAGTGTTGAAGTCATGCTGGTACGTTCTGTTGCTGTGTGTTTCCATTCCATGATTAATGAGATTTGAAGAGAAGTAATAAAATGAGCTCAAAACATGGAAAGTAAGCGATTCCGGACACATGTCCACATAACATATTTTCTTTCTTTGTGTGTGAGGAATGTTTCCTGAAAGTTTGGCCGTACCTTTTTGTAACCCCCTATAATTAGTGACAGTTGTTCTCATGGCGTAGAAGACAGCGCACGAGACTGCTTAGTCTTTGGCTCAGATTCGATCCTTACTGTCGCCCCTGTCCCATTTTTGTATCGCTCTCTTGTTCGCTTTCAGGAAACCAAACGACGACGACCACATGTGGCGACACCGCCTCTGGCGGGCCGCTTGAATTTGCTTACGCATTGGCCTAATTGGCCAAATTCAATGATAATCAACTCGGAAAGGGCGTAACGTTTCGAATTCTATTCTTAACAATAATTTCTAAGCACAACCTACCCTGCAACAAATTTACAAGCTTTTCAGATTGTTTCTGACCGCCCTGTGTGACAGAAAATAAACAAAAAGTTAATTAGGCCTACAGAACTATACATTGTCGATGTGATAATTAAAACATTATGACTGCCCCTTAGCTGTAATTATAGGATATGTAAATCCTTTTAAAGCTGAGCTCATTTTGTTGATAATACATCTACGAATGAGATTAGTTATCCATTTCGAAAATTTGATAACCGATACTGAGAACGGCTAGTCATTCTTTGTTATTAATTTTCAATTATTTCGAAACCAGTTTCAAATGCGAATTAAAAAGTTACGTATTACAGAACCAATTTAAACGTTTTTTGTTAATCATTTTACTCTCCAAATAAGTGTCACCGAAAATGCTTCATGTGCATGGCGGAGGGTACCTTGTACCAGTACTGATCATTTTCTCTCCTGTTCCACTGGCAGATAGAACGAGTGATTAACATTTGCCTAAGAGTATCCGTAGGAGCCTTGGTATTTTATGTTCGTGGTCCTTAAGTGAAATGTGCGCTAGTGGCAGTATCTTCGTTTTGCAGTCGGCCTCAAATGCCAGTTTCCTAAATCTGCGCAGTTATGCCTCGCAGCAGAGTATCGTCTTCTCCCCAGAGAGTCCCATTTGAGTTCGCGAAGCACCTGTGTAATACCTGTGTGCTGATTGAATCCACCGGTAGCAAATCTAGTAGCCCGCTTCTGAACTGATTCGATGTCTTTCTTTAATCCGCCCTGGGGGGGATATCAAACACTCGAGCAGTACTCAAGAATGGGTCGGAGAAGTGTTTTGTACGCCGTCTCCTTTATGAATGAGCTACACTTTCATTTTCCCAATGAAACGACGTCGAGCAGTCGCCTTGCCTATCCTGAACTGCTCATTCCATTTCATATCGCTTTGCAACGTCACGCTCAGATATTTCATCGATGTGATTGTGTCAAGCCACGCACCATTAGTGCTGTATTCGTACGTCACAGGACTGTTTTTCCCACTCGCATATTACTACAGTCGCTCGGCGACGATACCTTCCCTACAACATCATAAGAAAACAACCGCTGATTGCTGCCCACCTTGTCCGGCCATACATTTGTGTATATGGGGAACAACAGCGGACCTATCACACTTCCCTGGGGCACTCCTGACGAAACCCTTGTCTCTGATGAACACTCGCCTTCGAGGACCAAGTACTCGGTTCTATTACTTGAAAAATCTACGAGCCCCTCACATATCTGGGAATCTAAACCGTATCCTCGGACCTTCCTCAACAATCTACAGTGTCAAATGCAAAATCTAGAAATATTTAATCTGCTTGTTGCCTTCCGTCCATGGTTTACAAGGTACCGTGCTAGAAGAGGGCAAGGTGAGTTTCGCTTCAGCGATGCTTTCTACACTCCTGGAAATGGAAAAAAGAACACATTGACACCGGTGTGTCAGACCCACCATACTTGCTCCGGACACTGCGAGAGGGCTGTACAAGCAATGATCACACGCACGGCACAGCGGACACACCAGGAACCGCGGTGTTGGCCGTCGAATGGCGCTAGCTGCGCAGCATTTGTGCACCGCCGCCGTCAGTGTCAGCCAGTTTGCCGTGGCATACGGAGCTCCATCGCAGTCTTTAACACTGGTAGCATGCCGCGACAGCGTGGACGTGAACCGTATGTGCAGTTGACGGACTTTGAGCGAGGGCGTATAGTGGGCATGCGGGAGGCCGGGTGGACGTACCGCCGAATTGCTCAACACGTGGGGCGTTAGGTCTCCACAGTACATCGATGTTGTCGCCAGTGGTCGGCGGAAGGTGCACGTGCCCGTCGACCTGGGACCGGACCGCAGCGACGCACGGATGCACGCCAAGACCGTAGGATCCTACGCAGTGCCGTAGGGGACCGCACCGCCACTTCCCAGCAAATTAGGGACACTATTGCTCCTGGGGTATCGGCGAGGACCATTCGCAACCGTCTCCATGAAGCTGGGCTACGGTCCCGCACACCGTTAGGCCGTCTTCCGCTCACGCCCCAACATCGTGCAGCCCGCCTCCAGTGGTGTCACGACAGGCGTGAATGGAGGGACGAATGGAGACGTGTCGTCTTCAGCGATGAGAGTCGCTTCTGCCTTGGTGCCAATGATGGTCGTATGCGTGTTTGGCGCCGTGCAGGTGAGCGCCACAATCAGGACTGCATACGACCGAGGCACACAGGGCCAACACCCGGCATCATGGTGTGGGGAGCGATCTCCTACACTGGCCGTACACCACTGGTGATCGTCGAGGGAACACTGAATAGTGCCCGGTACATCCAAACCGTCATCGAACCCATCGTTCTACCATTCCTAGACCGACAAGGGAACTTGCTGTTCCAACAGGACAATGCACGTCCGCATGTATCCCGTGCCACCCAACGTGCTCTAGAAGGTGTAAGTCAACTACCCTGGCCAGCAAGATCTCCGGATCTGTCCCCCATTGAGCATGTTTGGGACTGGATGAAGCGTCGTCTCACGCGGTCTGCACGTCCAGCACGAACGCTGGTCCAACTGAGGCGCCAGGTGGAAATGGCATGGCAAGCCGTTCCACAGGACTACATCCAGCATCTCTACGATCGTCTCCATGGGAGAATAGCAGCCTGCATTGCTGCGAAAGGTGGATATACACTGTACTAGTGCCGACATTGTGCATGCTCTGTTGCCTGTGTCTATGTGCCTGTGGTTCTGTCAGTGTGATCATGTGATGTATCTGACCCCAGGAATGTGTCAATAAAGTTTCCCCTTCCTGGGACAATGAATTCACGGTGTTCTTATTTCAATTTCCAGGAGTGTATATTCATACTGATCTGTGGACAGAAGTTTTCGTCTCAAGGAAATTACTATAGTCTGTAAAACAGCGTTGGGACTCCATCAGGACCTGGTTCTGACTCTCTATTCCTTTATACATTCGGCAGACACCAGCAAAAATACCCTTTGAGTGCTTTAGCGCCACTAACATACATTACTGGGGCTAGGAGTGGACCCATATTCTACGAAAGAGCACATCGGTGTTTAGCTGTATAAAATTGTTTAATTTCGGTATTGTTGTCAATGAAGCACACTCGTTTACATAGATTGTGACATGACAATTTCAGGACATTTATCAAGATAATGTATTATGTCCCGATTAGCAGAAATAACATTAAACACAACAATATCAAATTTATACAGAAGGTTCTCTACAAGATTTTTCTTACATCTAGACAGTGAATCACTCTCTGAGTTGGCCAAAATTATGTCAGATCATCCGATTCCGGATCTAAGTTCAGTACTACACTACTGGCCATTAAAATTGCTACACCAAAAAGAACTGCAGATGATAAATGGGCTTTCATTGGACAAATATATTATACTAGAACTGACGTGTGATTACATTTTCACGCATTTTGGGAGCATAGATCCTGAGAAAGCAGTACCCAGAACAACCACCTCTAACCGTAATAACGACCTTGATACGCCTGGGCATTGAGTCAAACAGAGCTTGGATGGCGTATAGAGGTACAGCTGCCCATGCAGCTTCAACACGATACCACAGTTCATCAAGAGTAGTGACTGGCGTATTGTAACGAGCCAGTTGCTCGCCCACCATTGACCAGACGTTTTCAGTTGGTGAGATATCTGGAGAATGTGCTGGCCAGGGCAGCAGTCGAACATTTTCTGTGTTCAGAAAGGCCCGTACAGGACCTGCAACATGCGGTCGTGCATTATCCTGCTGAAATGTAGGGTTTCGCAGGGATCGAATGGAGGGTAGAGCCACGGGTCGTAACACATCTGAAATGTAACGTCCACTGTTCAAAGTGCCGTCAATGCGAACAAGAGGTGACCGAGACGTGTAAGCCAATGGCATCCCATACCATAACGCCAGGTGATACGCCAGTATGGCGATGACGAATACACGCTTCCAATGTGCGTTCACCGCGATGTCGCCAAACACGGATGCGACCATCATGATGCTGTAAACATAATCTGGATTCATCCGAAGAAATGACGTTTTGCCACTCGTGCACTCACGTTCATCGTTGAGTACACCATCGCAGGCGCTCCTGTCTGTGATGCAGCATCAAGGGTAACCGCAGCCATGGTCTCCGAGCTGATAGTCCATGCTGCTGCAAACGTCGTGGAACTGTTCTTGCAGATGGTTGTTGTCTTGCAAACGTCCCCATCTGTTGACTCAGGGATCGAGACGTGGCTGCACGATCCGTTGCAGCCATGCGGATAAGATGCGTGTCATCTCGACCGCTAGTGATACGAGGCCGTTGGGATTCAGCACGGCGTTCCATATTACCCTCCTGAACCCACCGATTCCATATTCTGGTAACAGTCATGGGATCTCGACCAACACGAGCAGCAATGTCGCGATACGATAACCCGCAATCGCGATAGGCTACAATCCGATCTTTTGTCAAAATCGGAAACGTGATGGTACGCATTTCTTCTCCTTACACGAGGCATCACAACAACGTTTCACCAGGCAACGCCGGTCAACTGCTTTTTGTGAATGAGAAATCGGTTGGAAACTTTCCTCATGTCAGCACGTTGTAGGTGTGTGAATGCTCTGAAAAGCTAGTTATTTGCATATCACAGCATCTTCTTCGTGTCGGTTAAATTTCGCGTCTGTAGCACGTCATATTCGTGGTGTAGCAATTTTAATGGCCAATAGTGTATTTAGGATGACATTCACATCTGCGCACCATGGACCTTTCACGTGATCAGTGAATGCGACTCTCTTTAAACTGCGTCTCTGGCCTGTTTGTATCCATCTGGAAATCACCCAACGCAATTTTCTAAAGAATTTCTCCATCGCAGGCAGCGCTTGGCCGTTACCTGCTCCCTTCGATGTATCACCTGGTGCGTTCGTTGTCTTCCTCGCTCCGGGTCTCCGACTCCTGTTAGAAGCCTTTCGTTGTATGCGGGCCGTGGCTGCGCAACTCAAGTCTGTCCCAAAATAAAGCGTTTCTTCCAACATTTTGCTGACTGACATGCAGGATTTGGGTTCGGTGTGTTAATACAGTCGAATCGAGTGTCATACATTTTTGCATTACACACTGTACATTTTGATAGGCAAATCTGCTCACTATTACCAAAATACGTCAGGTGACATATCCATCTACTTGTTACAACGTATAAAATCTCATGTAAGGGGCGAAATTAACATTCATTCAAGCTGCCACCTTACATGGTGACTTATCTGTTTTCAACTCTCGCAGCTTCTTTTCTGCGCCAGTGATGCCAATTTCTATGACCTCCATGCGGGGGGTCCGTGCTAAAGTCAAACGATGGTATATTTGTTTGTATGATCTTCTTACATGAACGATTTACTGAACCTGAAATTTAAAATTTCTGCTTTTCATTTGCAATCTTCTATTGTCGACCCTGACTGGTCGACAAGTGAGTGGATAGAGCCTTTGACCCGCTTATTTTACGATTTTACTTATGACCAGAATTTTCTTGGGTTCTGGACACCTTGTTTCGTTATGGTAAGACGGTTGCACTGATGTTACGGACGAATTTCTAATAACTTCTGCCTGTCAACATTCTGCTCTGTCTTGTACCGAGAGCGCAAGAGTCAAGGTTTCTTCAGAATTTCCCGAATCTTGCTGTTAAGCCACGGAGGGTCCTTTCTACCCTTAATTGACTTACTTGGCACATACGTCTGCAGAACTCGATTTAATATCAGTTTAAACTTTGCCCATAGCCCCTCTGCGTCCGACGTACTGGAGCTAAATGATGATGTCCATTCATTGTGTAAGAGGGATGCTAAGTACTACTTATCTGCGCTTTCTACCATAAACACTTTCTTGGTCTTCCTAATGCATTTATTAACTTTAGTAACCATACTTGCTACGCTGATATCATAATTTGTTCAAGAAAAGGACAAATTCTCCCTGCCATTCTCCTAAAACACTAATGTCACCAAACAATTTGGATGGGTTAAGAAAATGATTTAGTGGTCCGGTGGAAGTGAGGCAGTGTGCCCGAATGCTTATTAAACTAGAAACATATGGGTGCAGCCCCACATAAATGTCAGTTGTCTTGGAATGCGGGGCTGTTTACAAGCTACTAATGATGAAGCTGCAGAAGACAACCCAACATTTGGTCACCGAGAATGTGGAAATAAATATCCTCGTTCACTTTCATGGTAACCTGAATGAGAGGCCCCATGTCATTGTATAAAAACACCTTAAAATAACAAAAAACTGCCTGCCGCAGGAACTGCTCCCTACATAAACTGAGGGTTTAATGGCTAACTGGGTAGTCGGCGCACTCGACAATTCACACTATTTGAAAAGAGACAAAATCTCCACTTACCAGACCACACTATACACATCGAGGCAGCCCCTATCCTGTTTCTGTGCTGTTTTGCTGTTTCGCCAGTGGAAGACTTGCGGCTTAACCTGTCGATGTGAGGTACTCGACTTAAAATACCCATTGCATGCAATGTTTTGTCCATCTATTAAATACAAAAACATGCGAAACATTAGTCAAAATAAATAATTTATCATTTGAAGCTATTTCCGCGATCGTTAATTTGTTTTCAATACTTCTGAAAACAGTGTCACATTTATAGTGGTGATGATTACTCTTCTAAAAAGTGCTTGTCTCAAGTTTAGCTAGCGGTACGTAGCCTTCTCTGATCTATATCAAATAACGAGCAAAACTATTCAGAGAAGGTTACGTCGCCCAGCAGTGGTAAAAATTGCTGTTTTGAAGAGCGCGCCGCAGTGCGTAGTGTGAAGCACTCGCCCTCCATTTCTGGCGGTGGCGCCGCTGTGGCAGTGGCAGCTCTGGTGTCTCCCTCTGGTGGGAAAGGGGAAAGATTGCCTGTTCACGTGCATTTAAGGGGCGCTATGAGCCCGCTAGTCGGTCAGTATGGGTCAGTCTCTCGTCCCCAGCTTGTTAGTCTGTCTCTCGTCCTCATTTGTTAGGCATTTAGTGTCTGTCTTTCGTTCGAAGTGCTAGTATGTCTTTCGGATCAACCTTTAAAGCCGGCAAAATGAGAGTCTTTTCACTCCGCCAGTAAGAGAACTCTGCGTGTGGTCGCCCGGTCGGGGCTTAGTTCCTGCATCTGAGTCTGCGCGTTAGGCCGCCAAACTGCTCGAATTTGCTCAGGCAAGGGTCATAGGCGGTTGGATCGATCGGTTGGTCGGTCGCGCACTGAGACACAAGATGACTTGTCCGGCTTGAGCGTCAGCGCATGCGAAGTCACCACGTGAGTCCAGTGGGCCGCGGCGTATAGCGAGGGGTAGTGGCTTCGCGGTCAACACGAGAGCAACAGGAGTTAAGCCACGACATCAGTCTGTCGAGAGCAACAGGAGTCAACCCACGACATCAGTCTGGCCGGTGCGAGCTGCGACGCCGTCAGACGGGAGGTTGGCGCGCCTTCCTGCGTCCGTTGAAGCGGCTGGCAACGGACGGTTCGGGAGAGCGATTTGGGGTTGCTGCGCCAGGTCTTCTCGAGAAATCGAAGTTAATTAGAATTTAAGTGATTGGTGATATGTTGTTTCATTTACACTTGTTAAATTCTACTTGTTTCCTTGGTGAGGTCACCAGCCGTTTTGCTTTGGGGTCGTCCCACCATTCTTCTCCATTTGCCCACCCGCGGGAAAGTAGTTGTTTATAAATTGGGTGGTCCGTTTTTCCCTTGTGGAGTAGGGGTGGGTTAGAGCAACCTGCGGTTCGGGTTGTTCGGTAATCTCCATATCAATCTACTGTACGGTAGTAGCTGCCTCTGTCATATTTGTCGGATTTGGTGTGTTAACGAATTTATTGCTTGGAATGTAACGGTCTAATACCTGAAATATGTTTTGATCTTTGGAAACTTTGATATTATTGCCTATGATCTTGAGAGGCGGTATCTGTGTACTGTTGAGCATCTTAACTATTGTTTGGCCAACCATGTAGAAATTATATATAAGATTGCATTTCATGGGCTTTTATTTAAATGATCATTTTAGTATATAAAGTTGCCACCCATTCACCGTAAGACGTTTCTTAGAAGTTAAAATCAAGTTGCACCTACGGTGGCAAGGTTAATATTTTAATTGTTAGTGTTTTGTACCATTTCCGTCCCTCCTACGTGGGATGCATAGTTTGTGTGCTTGTGTAGATTGTTAAAACTCTTAGTTTAAAGTTATCTGGTGTGTTTCAGAGTTGCACCAGTGTAGTCTTTCAGAGGCTGTTGTGAGCGGTCGTAACTACGGCCGTGTCAAAAGGGAGGGGCAAGGTTCTCTGCCCGAAAGCTCATACAGTCAAAACTTGTTTATTTGTGCCTCTGAAATAATTATAACTTCGATATTTAGAGGGTGCTTTCTGACTATAATTTTAAATCTGTTTCTTTTAAAAAAATGCTTTTAGACACTATTAAAGTGAATATAATTCCCGATGGTTAAAAGGAATGGTTGTGATTTCATCAGTTACTCCCTGGCAACTACTTCCTTGCTTACATAGTGTGATTAAATGTGTTAATGTTCTTGATGAATCACTTGCAAATAAAATAAATTCTGAAGAATATTCTTTGAAAATAAATCACGGTCCAGTCGCCAAAGAAAAATAAGAGCGAATGTGGACAGGATATGCCACCATAGCAGGCTGGAACAAAGGAAATAATAATAATCAAAAGAAGCTCCTGCTAGTGAAAATAAGTAACCCTCTATAGGCTGCCACTCAATGAATAGTAAGACAACCAGTGGTGAGTTGCACCGTCACCTTGACTTTACGGGTTGAAGGTACGACTTAGAACTTTCCTTCGGTGGAGAGGTGATGTGGCGCCACTCCATGGATCGCTGTTTTGTTTCCAGTTCGAAGTGACGAACCCATGTTTCATCACATACGACGATGTTCGACAGAAAATTGTCACGATCAGCTTCGTGATGCGCAAGCATTAAGGCACAGATGGTTCTTCGTTGCTCTTTATGGTCTTCTGTTAGGCGGCGAGGAAACCAGCGAGCACACACCCCTGAGTGCCCGAACTGGTGAACGAGTGTGTCAGCACTACTGACAGGGACTCGCAGCTGTGCAGCGAGGTGTTTGACTGTGATACGTCGATCATCTCGAGTGAGAGTGTCCGCACGTGCAAACACTGCAGGAGTCACAGCTGTGTGCGGCCGGCCGACACGTAGGGAATCGGACAGGTTTACACGCCCTTGTAACGATGAAGACAGACGCCTCTCCCAACAACTCGCTGTGCTTTTTTTCATTGCCAGGCCTCCGAAGACCCTCTCTAAGCGCATACGAATATCTGCGACGCCCTGGTTCAGCGGCAAAAGAAACGTAATGACAGCTCTCTGCTTGGAACGCACCTCTTTCAAAGACCGCTTTTTGAAGGCTAGATATGTAGTTCCACCACCTACCGGAACTTCATGGCATTATAGCAACTGAAGCGGGAATATTACACTTTGTCCCACAATGTACTTCGCATTTTTACAACCGAAATTGGCTGAGAAAAAAATGCGTTGCATGACTCATTCACATCGTACGAAAACACATAAGACTCACGATTGATATGCTCATTTATATATCTAAAGTTAGTCTATAATTCGATAGATTCGTTGTGTTAATAACGTCGATTAAGGTTCAGTTGCGCGGGGTATTATATCATTATTCTTCATGGGGATAGTTTTATAACAAACTAACTGATTCACATTCGAGTCACTGTGGAATACTGTTATCTTTAAATACGCTATGTGATCAAAAGTATCCGGACACCTGGCTAAATGGGCTTACAAGTTCGTGACGCCCTCCATGGGTAATGCTGGAATTCAATATGGGGTTGGTCCAACCATAGCCTTGATGACAACTTCCACTGTCACAGGCATACGGTCAGTCAGGTGCTAGAAGGTTTCTTGGGGAATGACAGCCCATACTTTGAGGAGTTCTGCACTGAGGAGAAGTATCGATGTCGGTCGGCGATGCCTGGCATGAAATCGGCGTTCCAAAACATTCCAAAGGTGTTCAGTAGGATTCAGGTCAGGACTCTGTCCAGACCAGTCCATTACAGGGATGTTATTGTAGTGTAACCGCACCGCCACAGACAGTGCCTTATGAACAGGTGCTCGATCGTGTTGAAAGATGCAATCGCCAACAATGGGTAGCAAGAAGGTGCTTAAAACATCAATGCATGCCCCCTCCATGAAAAAAACACGCCGGGCGCTGTGCCCGAGCGGTTCTAGGCGCTTCCGCACTGCTGCTACGGTCGCAGGTTCCATTCGTGCCTCGGGCATGGATGTGTGTGACGCCCTTAGGTTGGTTAGGTTTAAGTAGTTCTAAGTCTCTGGGACTGATGACCTCAGACGTTACGTCCCATAGTGCTTAGAGCCATTTGAACCATTTTTGAAAAACCACGACCACACCATAACACGACCGCTTCCGAATTTTAGTGTTAGCACTACACACGCTGGCAGATTACGTTCACCGGGCATTCGCCATACCCACATCCTGCCATCGGTCCGCCACATTGTGTGCTGCGATTCGTCACTCCACACAACGTTTTTCCACTGTTCAGTCGTCCAGTATTTACGCTCCATACACCAAGCGAGGTGTCGTTTGGTATTACCGGCTTGATGTGTGGCTTATGAGTAGCCACTCGATCATGAAATTCAAGTTGTCTCACCTCTCGCCTGTCGTAGTACTTGCAGTGCATCCTCATGCAGTTTAGAATTCCTGTGTGATGGTCTGGATAGATGTCTGCCTTTTACACATTAAGACCCTCTTCAACTGTCGGCGGTCTCTGTCAGTCAACAGACGAGGTCGGCCTACACGCTTTTGTGCTGTACGTGTCCCTTCACGTTTCCACTTTACTATCACACCGGAAACAGTGGACCTAGGGATGTTTAGGAGTGCGGAAATCTCGCGTACAGACGTGTGACACCCAATTGCCTGACCACGTTCGAAGTCCGGGAGTTCCGCGGAGCGCCCAATTCTGCTCTCTCACGATATCTAATGACTACTGAGGCCGCTGATATGGAGTACCCGGTAATAGGTGGCAGCATAATGCACCTAATATGAAATACGTATTTTTTGGGGGTGTCCGGATACTTTTGATCACGTAGTGTACTATTCCTGCAGTTTTCTGTGTATAGGTTGAAGTACTTCTGGATCAGAACCAGTAGATGAATAACTGCAGATGGAAAGAGAGGTTTAATTTAGCGTCCAACGGTCGGAAATATTTTTTTTATTGCGGTCAGGCTAAAAAGTTTGGTTGAAATCAGTCTCGTGCGGGGAGACTAATTAGTTAGTTAGTTAAATGTTCCATAGATTATTTGAACGATTCTTTTATCGAAACGATTTGGAACAAGTCGCTTTAAAGGATATGTATAAATAATTAGTGTTAACATAACGGTTATGCTATTCATGCAGTTTTATTTGACGACTAACTTTCTTTCACGCTACCACTTTTTAAAATAAAAATTAGACCGTGGATAGGAAGGGGTTGTTCAGGAGGAATAATTTTAGGTTACATTTAATACTTTTTCCCTTCCTATCCCACAGAATATATAACTGGATAAATGAAACATTTTTGTTGCTGCATGTTGAACTCCTTTCTGACCCAATGACACCTTTTAATAACGGATAGTAGAAGTCACTGAGCGGTATGCTGACCACCTGACTCTCTACACCGCATCCGCACGATGCCACAAGGCACAGAATGACGTGGTGGCCGACAGACATCCCTTGGGCCTTCACGGCCTGGCGAGGTGGCCGTTAAAAATACAGATTATGTTTCCTGTAGTGTTGTTGATGTGAACGTCATTAATCTTTTGTAATTGTCATGGATTATTTATTACATATTTGTCAGCGAATATATGCGCTGTGATGCTACTTTTAAAATGATAAACGTCGGGATGAGGTACCTACATGCCGAAAATTCAAGACTACGTATTATTCTTACTGCTCGCTGTTGGAAAATCAATACGTTCTTTCTAGGTAACGAGTTACCTGAAAAAATCCATACATGTTACAAAAATGTATATATGTATGGATGTCCTAAGTCACGAGACCCATTTCAACCAAACTTTGTACAAATATCCGTTACTGTCAGGCAAAAATCTGTGTTTGAGTAAGAGCCACATACCTACCATCGTTCAGGAGATATGAAGTCATAGAGACTGAGACGAGTGTCGCATTGTGTAGTTATTACTTATTTGCTAGTAGCTCTAACTCTTTTCTCAACATATTTTACAGACAATATCCACATATTCCGCTGAATTTACCTACAAAATTATATCACTGTATGACACAGAGATCAGGAGATATGACATCCTAAACACTGAGATGCGTGACAAAATGCCGCATCATGCGCGAAGTTTTAATACATATATTCTGTAGTACTAAGACACTCCTACAGTTGAGTCAGCTTAAGAAGCAAATCCCTGATGCCTGGTAGCGTTTTTGACACCTTTCAACGGCGAATCATAACTGCTGTAGGCGGAAACAATAGCAGTGTGTA